>NC_141933.1:17546219-17860522 GCF_057802395.1 Ceratotherium simum simum
TTTTTTGGAAAGTTATTTAGTTAGTTTTTTGGAGAGTGTTACATCAAGAATCATGATGCCAAAATCAACGGTTAAATCATGTTTCTGGTTTGAGTTTGCAAATTTCAAATTAATTTGTGGGTGATCTTGGAGAAGTCATTTTTTGCCATTCATCCAGTTAATTTTTAGGTCGCACTCTCTGATCTCGGTCTCTTCTGGCTCATATTTCCATCAATCTAAATTCTTTGGTAGAACCTAAACTAATTTTACCATTTGCTAAAAATTCAGGATATTTCTGTAAAATACTCTTAAACATAAATCTTATTGTTACATTTATTTCTAAATCTATCCACTTCATTATATTTAAGGATCTCCAGCATCTAACCGTAAAGCATATTTATCTCTTTCTGTCAATCTTGTTCTTGCTCTCTCTCTCTCTGACACACACACACACTTTCTTCTTTTCAAATGTACATTTCCTTGAGAGAGTGCATATTACATTATAATTCCCTGATGATAATGTGTTCACCTCAAGGACTTTCTCCATAATAACTGAGAAGAAACTCAGAAATTCTGGGTAACTGGGGACTGAAGAATGCAGAAGAAAACTTTGCCTGAGCACAATTTGTTCCATGATCTTTCAGACTAAATAAAGTTAGGTAGTGTATAGTTTAGAGTTTTTGAACAACCTAGGCTGACATTCTAGTTCTTTAACTTGCTAGCTATCTCAACTCGGTTGAGAATCTTAATCTCATAGTTATTTCACATGTATATATTTTTATTCTTCAACAAAGGGATAATATTATTCACAATCCTATGGAGGTGGTCAGATCATAGCTTAAACTGATTTGAGGTGAAACTGCACAAATAATTTCAATCCTTTTGTGTGCTTCATATGAGACAGGTATTGTGCTGAGTTATCCCTCTATTATCTGAGATCATCACACCATACTGTAAAATAGCAGTTTCCCCCTTCTAGAGATGAGTATTGAGGCTGAGAATTGTTATTACCCAAGGTCAGGTACAGTGATAGAGCCAAGGTTTGATTACTGATCTGTCTGACTTCAAACTCAATGCTCTACTGACTCCCAGAAAAGCCTAAATTCAGTGAGACAAATTCTTCTACTACAATCGACTACTTCGCCATGACTTCTGCTTGTACTCATTTGCCCTAGATGTTTTCAAGTCATTTATACTGTTGGGGCATCTGATGTCTGTAAAACAACCATGAGATGCATACGGTATGCATTGAGTGATCATACATCCTGACAGATGGTGTTTATCAGAACTGTAGCACAACAGAGAAGGAAGCGACTGACCAAAATTTTACACGATGAAAACCAAGAATATTTCCCTGAGATAATAATTTTGCCATAATTACCAAAAGTGAATGAAAGAGGGAAGAACTCATGTGAAGGTGAGAGAGATTATTTTATGATATCAAGAATTTTGATTTCTTAATATTATTATAAGAATTATTCTTCTAATGAACACTCCTTAACTCCTCGTACACTGAGACATTTATAGAATTTTAATCATTATTCCTTTCATAATTACTTAGACAGTTGCTAAGGGAGATGCTCTCAATGTTCTCAGTGTTCAAGATTCAATTATAAATAGGGGGAAATTATCATTTGCTGTTCTCCTCTGCTGAAGGTAGGTCTGCAAATTGTATACTCTTTACAATATAGATTAATGTAGTCAAATCTTTTAATTTTTATCCATATTTTGAAAAGAAGACTGAGACCTTATTTGTAGAGTTATTTTTTTCACATTATTTTATTGTGTGGAATTATATTACTGGGAAATGTTTTTATTTCCATCCAGAGTTTATTCAAAAGTTCCTAAGAATGAGCTTGTTACAATGGGTACTCGCAAAATTTTTTATTCCTCACTTTTTACCCTTTCATTTTTCTCTACCAAGACCATTGATTTTCATGTTGTTGTTTTAAAATATATGTGAATGGAGTTGAGGATATTGTACCAGTGGGACTAATTGGACCAGCAATTATAACTTCACTGTTTTTCTTCAAGAGAAATTCCTGAAAAGTTAATAAAAATAAATTTGTTTTCTTATTTGTAAACTGCACATTCTATTTTCTCAATTGTTTTGATAGATGATGCTCATGTATGTAATAAATTGGCTCTAACTCAGAAGTCACTTGGTCATCTGATCCCAAGTCTATGGTATCACCTGAACTGGGAGGGGTAGAGAGAAACAGTGGTCCACTATCTCTGTAGTTCAGTCTGTTTCAGGGTCACACAAAGCTCTTCTAGGCCCTCAAGGATGAATTATTAGAAGAATAACTTTCTTCTGCTTGGAGGATGGTCAAAATGAAATTTAAATGTAAAGAAATAGAATAATAAAATAGGTTACCAAAAAAGCAACAATTGAAGGTTATTAAGAGTACAAGACGGGAGTTAAATTAATTGTTTTGCATCCCAATCTGGTCAATTAGCAGAAATATGACCCAGAGAGACCTTCTTAGTCTTTCAGTGCTTCAGTTTCCTCATTTGTAAAGTGATGCTGGTAATAGAACCTGTTTCTTAAGACCTTCACATGAAAAGGTTTAGTAAACACTCAATGAAAGTTAGGTATTCTTACTGATATTATGAAGTTGAGACTGTTGCCCCAAGAACAATCTTATTTAGAGATTTTTAACAATGTTGGAATATTATAATGTAAGACATGAAGCTGATCTAGAGATCAGTATGTATTTTTTAAAAATCCTATGTGTGAATATATTCAAGAATATCTTTCAAATGTAGCAAATAAGCTAGCAGTTTAGGAGTTCCAAAATTAATGAGACAAAGTATACTACCACAGAGGTAATGATTGTGTAGAGGAAGAGAAATACACACATAATACATGAACTAAAATTAGAGAGGCACCGGTCTACATTTTGTAGATGCCTTGATGCTTTTTGTTTGTTTGTTTTATACTTAATATAGTAGCACCATTAACCCAAGTCAAACTTTGTTAGAGAATTATCTGTTCATGGAGTGGGGTCAGGAGTTTTTACAAAGGGAAATCCCTCACCTTAGCTCTATTTCCCAACCAGAGTCCATAGCTCTCCTTTGGCTAAGTATTTCTACACTTAAAAGGAGCCAAAACAGATGATCTGCAATCATGGAAATCTATAGTAAGGGGAAGCTTAGTGCAGAACTAAAACTTCAGTGTCTATTATGTTATGTGCCCAATTTATTTTATATATGGTATATTTAATTCCCATGTTAAGCACTTTAGGGGTATGAAAATAGTTCATAGAAATTAATTAACTTCCCAAATATGCTCTGCTACTAATTGGAGGGGTCATGATATAATCAGAGTTCATACACTTTTTAATATATAGAGGAATATCTCAAGCAACACTCTTTTTCAACATGCCAAGCTAATATTTCCTCTTCTGAGCATTTGCATTTGATTCCCTTTTCCCTTCATATTTCTCTGTAGCTGGCTACTTCTCACTAACTCAAAAGTCACCTCCTCAGAGAGATCTTCTTTGATCACTCTATCTGCACCTCACCTTCTCTTATTTCTTATCTTGTTAGCATACTGTACTTTTGACACAGCAGCTCTGCTCCCTAATGTGTCACATTTGTACATTTGTTTATTGCTTATTCCTTCACAACAAGAATAGAGTATGATGCAAGCCAGAATCTTGTATATCTTGCTCACACCCATATTTACAGTATTTAGAATACTTCTAGATATAACATAACAAATATATCTGACATAAAATTGGCCTTGATGTTTATACAATTAATTAATATAAGCAATTATAAAGAAAGGTCCATTTGTAAGTCAGTAAGATACCCTTCAAACACTGTTACTATGGAGAGCTTAAATTTCCAAGATGGCGCTAATTCTGCAAATACATCCTTAAGAATGTAGGGCAAGTTTTTACTTCATGGAAGAGTCAACTGGGGAGCTCTAGTCAAGGGAGAAAATGTTGTTTGGGAAGCTTTTTCTTGTAGTAATATTAGATTTGAATATGAATAACTAGGCATAGAATTGATTTGTTCTAAAAACAAGAGGAATCTGATGTGAGATAGAATAATTATTAAAACATGTCACCTAAACTTTGCCTCGTGCTCTTTATCTATTGACATAATTTTGATAGCGGGGGCTAGATAATTGAACCACTGGTAGATTACTTTTAAGAGATAACTGTAGAACTGATAGAGTCCATGCTGTTAAATCCTTTTACCCCTACAAGTAGCAGCAATCAAATGAGTAAACTGTTTAGCTAAACAAATGAAATATGACGAGGAATTTCATATGTTGAAAGCATATGATATCATACGCTGGCATAATAGAGGACAAATATGTCAATAACTAGATTTTAAACCAATTACCACTGATAACTCTCAGTCTGACTTTAGTCATAATTGTACCTTGTGTTTCAACATTATTGTAATAATATAGCAAAATATAAATGTTTAATTTTAATAATACATGTTAGCAATGAATGTAACTGCCTATTTTACAGATAAGAAACTGATAAATGTTGGTGGTAAATATCTATAAAACCTATTAAAGGAAACAATTATGCCTATATATTCTCATCTTCGACATTGTGCAAAATCAGCATTGATTTTTAAATTATTCAAATTGTGATAAGGATAAATGTGACTCAAAAGTTTCAAGAATAAAACAAAGCCATTCATGAGTTTTGTTTCTCCTTAGGCAATCCAGACTTGGTCTTTTGAAGGCGATACCAAATTTCACGGATGTGACAGAATTTATTCTTCTGGGGTTGACCAGTCGTCAGGAGCTTCAAGTTTTCTTTTTTGTGGTGTTCCTAGTAGTTTACATGATCACTCTGTTAGGGAACATTGGTATGATCATTCTGATCAGCATCAGTCCCCAGCTTCAGAGTCCTATGTACTTTTTCTTGAGTCATTTGTCTTTTGTGGATGTGTGTTTCTCTTCCAATGTCACCCCCAAAATGCTGGAAAACCTATTATCCGAGACAAAAAGCATTTCCTATGTGGGGTGTTTGGTGCAGTGTTACTTTTTCATTGCCCTTGTCCATGTGGAGGTCTATATCTTGGCAGTGATGGCCTTTGATCGCTACATGGCCATCTGCAACCCTTTACTTTATGGCAGTAAATTGTCCAAGACTGTCTGTGTTCGCCTCATCTCTGTGCCTTATGTCTATGGATTCTCTGTGAGTTTAATATGCACATTATGGACATATGGCTTGTACTTCTGTGGAAACTTTGAAATCAACCACTTCTATTGTGCAGATCCTCCTCTCATCAAGATTGCCTGTGGAGGGGTCCACATCAAAGAATACACAATGATTGTGATTGCTGGAATTAATTTCACATATTCTCTCTCAGTGGTCCTCGTCTCCTATACTCTCATTGTAGTAGCTGTGCTACGCATGCGCTCTGCTGATGGGAGGAGAAAGGCAGTCTCCACTTGTGGGTCCCACTTGACAGCTGTTACCATGTTTTATGGGACTCTCATATTCATGTATCTCAGGCGGCCCACAGAGGAGTCTGTGGAGCAGGGGAAAATGGTGGCTGTGTTTTATACCACCGTGATTCCCATGCTGAATCCTATGATCTACAGTTTGAGAAATAAGGATGTGAAAGAGGCTGTCAACAAAGCAATCCTCAAAGCAAACTTAGGGAAGTGAAACTGCAGCAGAAATTTTTACGTTGTGCTGCTACCTGTTACCAATATCCAGGCATAAAAGTTCTAGCTCAAAAAGGACTTTATAAGCCAACACTTACATATACTAAAAGGTCCAATCTAACACAGTGCTGCTTTACCCCGTGAATGGACTCTAATTACTGAGCCTGCTTTATCCTACGTGTGCAGTCATATTATTGAAACTGACATATTAGTGTTATCCACAGTGTATGTAAAATTGTGCTAACTGTAGTTATTGGAGGAACCTATAAATAAGTTTAGATAAAGAAATGTTAATTTTGAGGTGCGCTTTTTGGAGTCAAACATGATTTCCTAGAACATTTTCTCTGTACACATGCTCCTCGACCTAGATTTCACATGAAATATGTAATTTAATGAGAAAAAGAATAAGAATTTTTCTCTTTTCCGGGACTACAGGATGTTGATGGACCTTGACTTACCTAAAGTGTTCTGTAGTGTTTATACATACATGGATTTTAGAAAATGAAATTGTATCGACAATTTTTAACTACAGTCTCAATACAATCACAAGATTTGTCCTCAGTATGCATTGTTCAATAGTTAACAATGTTTGACTTTTAATAATCCATTTAATTATCTTAACTCTACTCCTTTGTTTGGATTCTGGTATACATTTCTTTTTGTTAAAAGGGTGAAATACTCTGCAAATTGGCTTTCCTGTTCTCCTCGTAATAAAAAAATGAACCAGTATGAATTTTCTGATATTTAAAATCTGAACTTTGGCCATAGTACAATGTTCTATTAAACCTTTGGTTGATAATGATTTGAAACTATTGTTTGATTCCAGTTTCTTCTCACTAATGTTGCATTCTTCGGTTCTACATTTAGCATCTTAAATCAAACTTTCAGTGCCTAGAATGGATCTACCAGATAAGAAGCACTCTATAACTAAATATTATTGTACTGATCATACATTCATATTTGATCAATACAATTCAAAATAGTACCCCATTTGGGCCTGGTTGAAAATCCTCGAAAGCTTACTGTTCAATTTATCTAGATTGGTGCATCTAAACCATACTTATTCTACCTTCCATTCTTGCTAGAGGTAGAATACAAATTTGTCTACCATTGATTACTCCTGCTAACTTACCAGCATAAAGACAAATGGGAATTAGAAATGATTCCTGATGAGCGAGTTTATTTTTGAGTAATTGCTAATCCAATTAAAGGGGATGCACAGTTGAGTAGGTGCAGGAGGATTGAGAATTAGCATATAATGGTGGTAAAATCACTGGCAAGATGGACTAATTCACACAGAGTGTTGTTACTCAGGCTAATTTACTAATCAACTATGGGCTATTATCCCTTAAGTGGATCTGAAGAAAGACAGATGGTGGGGAGAGTGGAGTTGTCTTTCATAACTTTAGGTTCTGAGCAGGAGGAGAGGGTACCATTGGCTGGTATTGGAAACTATGTTAACAAAGCCTTTTGGTTTTGAACCACCCACATTTGCTTCTAAATAGTTAATGTCGAGAACAAATAGTAGGGCTGCTCAAGGAACAACTGCTCTTACAGAGACTGGCATTATCACTTGACGTTCTAAGACCCTATTTTCTGGGCTCCTTATGGCAGATATTCCTCAGTCTCTACTATTTCATTTTTCCTTTTGGAAATAAAGCACTGGCCATGCAGCTATTGACCATAGTTCTCATCTTCCCTTCCTAGTAAAGTATATAACCTTGTTATGAAGTTTTGGCAGTGAGCTCTCAGTAGAAAGTTATGTGTAAAACCTAAGAGTTATCTCCTCAAGGTCAAAGCCACTAGACCTGGACTTTTTCCTCCCCCTTCCCCTTGAAAATGTTATCACTGAAATGGTTGCCCTAGACCCATACATAGAAGCCACATATTGACGGTCTAATTGCCTTACCTAAAACTCTCACTCACACTGTTGTCGGAAAAAGGAATAAATTTCTATCTTATTAAGTCACATATTTTGGGCGTTCACTTGTAATAACACTTAGCCAGAATCCTAATCCTCGCTCCAAGTGTTCTTATAATACTTTCCAGAAATATGATCCTTGGCATCTCACCTCTGCGTCCTACTACTTCCTAAGGCAAATTTTGCTTTGAGGATGATCAAGTCTCCTCAGATGCCTGCCTATTCTCCTGGTACTGAGTGAAGTGCCTCTGATGCTCTGTATAAACCAGAAGGAAGTAAAAACTCAACCTTCTGGTCTTAGATATTAGGGTATATCTCTTTTGCCTCATTGCTTGATAAGTCGTTGGGCTTGTCGTGGTCTCCAATTGTCACATTAATTGGCCATCAATCCTTTTTGTCCCAACTTCTAGGCCACTTCTTTCCACTAGCATTTTCAGATACTTAGAAGATGCTTTCTTGGTCTTAGGAATTCTTAGCCATTTTCTTTGCAATGTATTTGTAGGTATAGACTACGTGAGCTTCCATCAAACATTTTAGCCAATGCACATCTTTAGCTATTGTTACTTATTATGGGTTGAACTGTGTCCCCCAAAAAGGTATGTTGCAGTCCTAATCCCAAGCATCTCAGAATGACATTATTTGGAAATAAAGTCAGTGCAGATGTAACTAGTTAAGATGAGGTCATATTGGACCTCATCCAATATGACTGGTGTCCTTATAAGAAGGACGTTTGGACACAGACACAGAGGGAAGATGGCCATGTGAAGACGGAGGCAGAGATCGCAGTCATGCTGCCACAAGCCAAGGAAGGCCTGGGGCTACCAGAAGCTGGAAGAGGCAAGGAAGGATCCTACCCTAGAGCTTCAGAGGAAGCATGGTCCTGCTAATACCTTGACTTCAGACTTTTAGATTCCAGAATTATGAGAGAATAAATCTTTATTGTTTGATGCCACCAAGTCTACAGTACTTGGTTAAGGCAGGCTGATAAAACTAATACGTTACTGTTTTGTTGCCATTTTGGAACTCTGGTTTTTCTGTGAGACTTTTTTTTTAGTGTCTGGGGTTATACTCTGTCGTCGTTTCTGTTCTTCAAACGTATCAGAACGTTCTTTTGGTACCTGTCTGGTTTTGCAACAACCTCGCCTGATTGTGATATGCTACCTAGAGGAAGGGAGAAAGAACCCTTCTCAAAGATTCAATAGCCTTTAAATCTTACATTGCCTGCCAATCTCAGTTTGCACCTTTACTACTTGTGGTCATGAAAATGGCTCTTTTATCATTATGAGTTCTTCCCCAATTTTCAGTTTACTGTATAAGCTCTGTGCTCTTCTCTTACCTGTTTAGTGTTATGCTTTGGAATTACAAAACAGGCAAAACCAAAAAAAAAGCAGCAACAAAGATGTTTTCCTTTCTTGAGTTTGTGCCCTCGGCAATTGACAATCATGACTTTCAAGATAGATTTCTCTGCTATGGTGCTCACTCTCCCCAAAAAGAAATTAAATTAAGAGCTTGAAAGTCATAATTGTAACACATTGCTTTCTCTCCAGAATTTATACCATTTGTATCCACTTAAAAGACCTCATTGTTGCTTTAATGGTGTTCTTGGAGTAGGATGAGGCAGATGTAAAAATAATTTTTAAAATACCTACTTTAATATGACAATATTGACGTCTTCACATAAACCTAAAATATAAACTTAACCATAAAACCTATACTAAGGTAATTTGAATGATTTAAACTAACCTGGTTATCATAGACTTCTCATTAACTTCTATGCAATAATTTATTTTGCCAATATTTCCCAAAATACAATACATAATATAATTTTATATATTATGCAGACATTTGGTTATTTTAAATGTTTGAGTGTTTATATTTTTGTTATTTTCTATTTATGGTGATTGGCACAGATTTTTCTCGTTTACAGCAGTTAGATAAAGTTTAGTTTTCAGATTTATTTAAATAAAGTTGTGAGTCAATTTAATAAAAATATGCTAAGCAAATAATAAATGCTATATGCCAATGTAGGAAAAATCATAAAGCATAATAATAACTAAAATATAGAAAGCACAACTCTATTACAAGTCACCACAATTTCGCACACACACACATACACATACACTCCTCTGCCTATCGTATGCATGTATATATAGTTACTGTATACATATTATATAGTATATTATATGTATATATTATATACAATTATATCTCTAAACATAGATAAAATGAAGCAGCTTTTTGGGGTACTATCTGCCTATCGGGCACTACTTCCCATGGGGTTTAAATATTTTTTTAACTTTTTTAGAGTTCAATAATTTCTGCAATTTTCCACGACTATTAACTGATTCAAGTGAGACTGAAAATTCGGTAAGTCTGTTGTGAAAGTCTCTGTTGTTATACTATTGGTCAATTAGTCATATAATATTCAAACAGATTTGGAGGGAACTCAGATATCCAATGTGCTTCCTGCATTGCTCAGTGAACTGTAATTCTAGAATAGAACCAACTTGAGTTCCTGAGCTTTATGAGTACCACTCACCCAGAAGTGAATCAAGTCAAAGCAAAATTCTCATCTTTTTTCCACCACTCAGAGGTGTTTTTTAAGACGACAGAGACATTACCTAATGTCACTTAGCTAGAAGTGATAAAACTTAGGTGTGAACTCAAGACCCTAAGATTCTAAGAACTAACTTCTTTTTGTGTCACTGAGATGCCATAACTTGATTGCAGACAGATTTTGATTACTGGTCATGCCTGGATCTGAATTGTGAGCCTTTTGTTGAGATGATAGCAGGAATGACAGAATAAAAAGGGAGTATCAGCTCATGATAGGAAAGGGCCCATAGGTAACCCTGGCACTTACCATCAGCATGGATTCGTTTTGTTCATTTATAATGAACTTCATTTTTTTCATTGTTCATTTTGTTCATTGTTTATTGTTCATGACTTCATTGTCAAAATATATTTCCTGGGTCTCTAGATCCATTCTAATGCCTATTACAGTACACAGGTCGCAGTAGCACAGTCTTATAATTAAGTCCATTGATTTTAGAATCCATTCACCTTCTACTGGTCTCATTTTTGGAGGAGGTCATGCAGAGGACGTGACTGCCAGGTGCCCTGTCAGCTGGACCTGGGCAATTAGAGGTTCCTCACCCCTCCTCTGTCCTGGAATGTATGTTCCACTCACCGTTCCCATGGTGGGAACTCTTCCAAGGACAGAGCCTTGAGATAGTAAGGTGTCGTTGAAACCATCTGGATGGTGTATGCGACTGAGCCCAGGTAAGGCCTCTATATAAACTTTAGGATTGTGGCGGATGGCTGCAGAGATCTCCTGGTCTTGCAGCTGCCCAAGACAAGCCTCGTATGTAAATTCCCTTGTTTATTACAACTGCCACCTACCAATCTGGATTGGTCTTCCTCTTTCTTTGGTCTCTCTTTGCCCTTCTTCTGTGGGGGCCAGTTTCAGATTTCACGAGGGAAACTCCTGCGGTTTTGAATTAGCACTTACAGAAAAAACATTGTTTCAATGTAATGCCACAGAAACCACTCAAAATGACTTAATAAAAATAAATAACAGGCAAGTTTTTTTTTTTTTTTTAAATAAAATTACAGTGGTATTTTACGAGACACAAGAGCAGAAAATGTAACTAGGCTTCACAAGAAACCAGTACTTGGGCCTTGGACACTGTAGAAACAAAGACAGCCACCTTCGTTCATTTTTTGAGCCCACATGGATTTCTCTTGTTGTAATTTATTTTTCTCTATAGACCAGTATCTGTTTCTCAGTGCACAGCGACGTCTACAACGGAAACCTCAGCTCCAGAATGCACTTAACCTAAGATTAAGTGATCAGTTGAGACTCACTAGAATTACAGGATTGCAATTTCCAACTCCCTTGAAAGACATCTGATTGGCTTATCCTCAGTCATGTGATCACTCCAAGGTACTGTGCTTATAAAGGTAGAGACACTAGTACAACAATGGATGTCACATTTCACCTCTGTGGAGGAGGGAGATTCTCAGAAGGGTCATTGTAAGCAGGGAAACAGTCCAAATTGTGTTCATTTTATTTGCTTACTGACTTATTTACTCATTTTGCACCATCATTCAGAATGGTTATGGAGATTATATTAAACACTAAGAGTGGTAAATTGTGGAAGATAAACTCATCCTACAGTATCAGTATCCCAGGGATGAAGCACGTCAGATTGAAAGCCTAAACTCTGTATCCAAGCCAAACTTAAGCCTGTCATGACACATTGGGGGACTAGTGACGCAGAAGTGATATTTGCACTACAGTCTGCTGGGCTTCACAAAAAAAAACAATTAGGACTGATAATTTGTCCCTTATTTCTTTTTAACAGGCTTAAGATATTTCTTTTCCAAAGTGGTACTGCCTTATCCCACATGTGCCGTGTTCTCCTAAGGGCCTGATGCAATTTTCCTACACTTGAAGGACTCCACAAGGTACTTGTGGTCAGTAGCTCACACTACTGGAATTTTTGCCTTGGTTGCGCATTAACTGTCTTAATCACCCTCTTCTGACACTTTAGCTCTCTCTGAGTCTCACTAACTCATATTGAAATTAAACACTTATTTTTGTAATTATTTGATAGATATCTGCCTCTTCTACCAAACCATTACACAGTATCATGCAGGGAATGTGTTTGTTTTGGCTCTCTAAGGATGGTACACAATGTCAAGCACATAGTAGACATTGAACATTTGAATTTATAGGTGAAAAAATGTCTGTTACATTACAGTTGAAGGTTTAAGTGGGTTCTGGATTATGCTGCTTTATAATCACCCCAATGTAGAGCTACATTCTTGGAATTGGACAACTATATTTATCACTTTGTTCTAAACTATGCCTTCCTGTCCCCCAACCCATTGTAATTTCCTCATATCCCCAAATTTCCATGGACCTTTGTACAGTATAGCTTTGGCTAACGAATTTAAGGATAAGTCTGCTTTTTTGCTTTGATAGGGTAATAAAAGGGAGTATGGCTTTCCAAAAACTAATCCTGACTCAGATCTTCATAGTGAAAAATGACATGTTTTCAATGGACCTAATGATAGCGTAATTTCAGGGAGTTGTAGGTAGTGAATCTAGTGGTGGTCAGAAGCAGAGGGAAGAATGAAGGTTAACAGGGTACAGTTGAGGAGCTGGCTATAGCATAAAATGACAGCGGGATGGATAAGAAACTTATTTCATCTCCTCCCTTGCCTCTTTCTCTGTCCTCCACTAATTTACAAAACAGAAACACTTTTGAATTGAGCAGATAAATCTTATTGTCAGTTGAATAGGATATACCCAGGTCATAGCTATCAGTGTTACATATCCAAACAGCAGCGATTTGTTAAAAATTTAAATTTTACCCCTTTAGACATTTCATCTTATTACAGACTATATAAAAAATAGAACTTATGTACAAAATAACTTTACTCGTATAAAGAATGGTAAAAATGTATTACTCCATCAAAAGATTATTAAAACAGCATATCTACATGTGGCATTGTTCCAAGTGAGGCATTATTCCAAGTCACTTCTTAAAGTTTTTTAGAGACAGGACATAACATTTTTCAAAGGCTTTTCTCAAGGCATTTTTTACCTCTTGGTTCCTCAAGCTGTAGATCATGGGGTTCAACATGGGAATGACTATTGTATAGAACACAGAGGCCATTTTGTCTGTGTCAAGGGAATGGTTTGACTTTGGTTGCAGATACATGAAGATCAGAGTCCCATAGAATATAGTCACGGCAGTCAGATGAGAAACACAAGTTGAGAAAGCTTTGCGCCTCCCTTCTGTAGATTGGATTCGCAAAATGGCAGTCACAATGTATAAGTAAGAAATAAAGACAGTGGCCAAAGAGCTGATCATGTTGAATCCAGCAAAGATGAAAATCAAGGTTTCTTTGAGGCTGGTGTCTGAGCAGGCAAGGGCCATCAAAGGGACGTCGTCACAATAGAAGTGATTGATGATATTGGGGCCACAGTAGACCAGTTGGAAAGTAGCTATTGTGTGGAGCAAAGCAACAGAAAAGCTGTATAAGTAGGAACACATTACCAGCTGCATACACACCTTTTGGGACATGATCACCATGTAGAGAAGAGGATTGCTGATGGCCACATAGCGATCATAAGCCATTACTGCAAGAAGGAACATCTCTGATATCAAGAAGTTCAGGAAAAAGCCCAGCTGTGTTGCACATGCGTAGAAAGATATAGACCTGTGCTTGGTCAAGAGGGTCTCCAGAAACTTTGGGGCTATTGATGAGGAGTAACATAGGTCTACGAAGGCCAGATTACTTAGAAAAAAGTACATGGGTGTGTGTAGCCGAGAATCCAATCGGATTAATGAAATCATCCCAACATTCCCTACCAAAGTTAGAGTATATATCACTAAAATGAGCAGAAAGAGAATGATTTCAATCTCTCTGTGGACTGAAAAGCCCAACAGAATGAATTCCATCACCCTGGTGTTATTCCTTTCAGTCATTTATTCCAGTTTCTTAGCTGCTGAAAAAAGACAAGACAGAGCCAGAGAAAAATTATTGGGACTAAGGAATTGTCATCAGACACCAACATTTGTGTGTTTTAGCTTGAGAAACTGTTGTTTATTGAAGTAGAACATCAGAACCACCAAATACATCCCATTTCGAACTCTCCTTTCTAGCTATTTATAGTTTTATGAGGCCAAAAATTGAGGGCCAGTAAAAATAAATCAGCTGAAAGCTACATAGTAAAGATATAAAAAAAAAAAATCAAACAAAAAAATGTGTATATGTTTGAAAAAATATTTAATATTTTAGATGTACATCATTTAAAATTATATTGGATAAGGAGAAGAAAACAAATTTTTATTTCTAGCTCCATTATTATCTTCTGTGAAGCAAAACTTTAATGCACTGGGGCCGGCCTGGCAGCACAGTGGTTAAGTTCACAGGTTCCACTTTGGTGGCCCGGGGTTCACAGGTTTGGATACCAGGCACGGACCTACACATTGCTTATCAAACCATGCTGTGGCGGCGTCCCTTATAAAGTAGAGGAAGATGGGCACAGATGTTAGCCCAGGGCCAATCTTGCTCAGCAAAAAAAGAGGAGGATTGGCAACAGATGTTAGCTCAGGGCTAATTTTCCTCAAAAAAAAAAAACTTTAATGTAATAATTTTATATCTTATTGAATAGATATTTTATTGTAGTTTAACAAATATGTATCATGCTAAGTGAAAAGTTAAGCAGGATATTCAATGGAGAGAAAAAAGGGGGCCATTAAATGTTTCTACTTGTGAATCAGGCACATTTTGAATTCATATGTAATTAATTTATTTTCAAATACCGCTTTCTAAAAATTAAAAATAATACACTCATAGTAGAGCTAGAATATGTATATTTTAAAAAGTATAGTTCTCCATATCAAAGTGTTCTATAGTGTTGTATTTTAATTCCTTTTACCATTTATAATCAAGAATGTTTTCTACAATTTCTGGTAAATTCTCAGTGAAACAATATCATGCCTTCCACTTTCAAAAGGTAGTAATCTCTTTGACAAGAGAGAGAATAATTTTCAGGAAGTAATGCTTCTGTCCTATGATGTTTAACCTGCACAGTGTGGTTATTGGGAGTTATATGTTCTTTCCACTTTTGAGGCCGAGAAAGCCAACCTTAACTTTGGGAGGAAAGTAGAAAATAAGAAATTCTCAGCACATCAAATTAAAAAAAAATAAAATGTGTAAAAGAGAAAGAATAATTTCCGTTCCTCCCCAAACATATTGCCCCAAGGAAAACTTTTATTTTTATTTTAACAGTTTGGTGTGAGTGGTCAGAAATTCTGTCCTTTTAATTTTCTCTTCTCCCTCTATTGACTCAGCTCAGTACTATAACTTGTACCTAATACGTTCTCCAAAAACAAAACAAATACACACGCACATATACATATACATACAAATACACATACATAATACACATAAATATATGTATATGCATATATACAAACAAAGATATGCATACATATACATGTGTACGTAAAAACAATTTTCTCCCTCATCCATTTACTTTTCTCTTGGTGGAGCAAAAGCCCACCCTATGAGAGGTGTGTTTGAACTGATTTGTCTTCCTGAACTGATGTCTTGGTACTATAGCTCATTATTCTAGGAATAGAATAAAAGAGGAAACGAGAAAGTATTGATTCAGCCCGCATTTGCTCACTTGCAGACATGGGGACATATTGGTCCCCTCTGGTCCCACTTTTGGTCTTCCATGATAAATATCACTTTGGGTGTTTTAAAGATAATTAATGGAAGTTTTTGTATTGAATTACTTTTCTTTGCACATACCCTGGAATCAGGCTGATTTTCCTTCCTTGTATATCCATAATAATTAAAAAAAAAAGAACAATACAGCTCCACAGACCCTCATCAATTTCAAATTTTGAAAAGACCAGCTCCCATTTTTGTGTATTACTTTCACTTATGACTGTCTCTTTGATACACATTTTTTAAACCATCAAAATTTTCTCCTAAGAGAAAGGCAACTCCCACACACAAATGCTCGTCTTCCACAGGAATTGGCTTCTGAAGTTTTATCAATAGATAAAAAGTGTTTTCCTCCTCTAAAGGAAGCCCAATTCTCAGGGAGCAGTTGAGAGACATATTTTATTTTGAGAAAGTTATTTCATTCTTGTGTGTAGATTTCAGCTTCAGTTGTAGCAGAGTTAGACAAGGTCATCTACTTTCTTTTTAATGGGGAAAATTGTGGATGAATTGCCGGGAGGAGGGCTATGGAAATGACCAACCGTGCCTGTTAACCTACCTGGTTGTGGAAGAAATCTTCTGAATATTTCTGCAGGGTGCTCCTTTTCAATGACTCCCTGGGCTAGCAAGTGTATACACATATGTGATATAGGCCTTTATATAGTTGAGTCTCCATTCCTTAGAGAGTAAATTGTAATGTTCCCCAGACATGACTGCCCCAGGGTCACAGACCCTCCAGAGTGCAACTGTGATTAGAAATTTTCAATTAGAAAAAGATTACCTTATACAAACAAAGGTAATATCAGGTCTTATTTCAAATAGAATGATCTCATCACAAAATCACTAGTTCTTGGTTATGAATGTCCAATTTAATTTGTATAAACAAGACAAAGAAAAGCAAAAACAAATGGCAAAAATTTTAAATATCACAAACACTTCTAATATTTTGTCACCATTTGTTTATTTTTGTCCCTTCCTTTTCCTTTGATCTTCTTAGTCAGAAGGATTCTGATTTAATCTTTTGTTTTACCATTTCCTAACAGAGTGTATTTTATACCTAGAAGTTATAAATTTTTAAGCAGACAGATATATTTATTTTTTCTTTGCTCAGTATAGACATGAAGACAATAACAAATCCTCTTTATCTGCATCCTAATGACTTGATAAACAAATGAGAAGCAGTAGGATATATTGGAGTATATGAGCAAGACATTTGGTGTAAAACAAAATTGGCCTGACCTTGTTTCTCCAAAAGGGCCTGATGAGGCCGTTGAGTATGCATTGTATATCTGCTTTAAGCATTTACTATGTCCCAAAGACAAGAATAATGCCCTTAAAGAAAAAGATGTAACTTCCGCCATATTGGAATTTCCTTAAGGATCAGCATCTCACTCTAAACTAAGGATTAATTGCTTGCCTGCCTCACTCACCCTGTGACTACCCAGCTCGAGACCACAGACCAGCTACCTGCTGTGTTCATCAATTGTTGTGTGAATCGCTGTACTGGCTAGGCAATCTCTTGACTATTGTAAACGGGCATTCCAATCATGTGTGATACATGCTCTTTGACGGTGTATAACCACCCTGTACACCCCACTTCTTTGGAGTGCTCTATTCCTTTGTGAAAGAACTCTACCAGGCTATATGGTCCTCAGATCTGGCTCATAATGAAATAACCCTAATTTTGATTCAGTTTGCTTATGGACTATTTGTGTCAAGAAAGTTAAGATTTAACTTTTTAAAATCACTTGGTATTAATTTGTTGTACGATCTGAGGCAAGGATCTAATCTATTTGTTTGTCCAAATAGCTAATTCCTCTGATATTATTATTTTTTTTTTCATTTGAGGAAGATCAACCCTGAGCTAACATTCATGCCAATCCTCCTCTGTTTTTTTTTTTTGCTGAGGAAGACCGGCCCTGAGCTAACATCTATTGCCAATCCTCCTCTTTTTTTTCCTTTTTCTCCCCAAAGCCCCAGTAGATAGTTGTATATCATAGTTGCACATCCTAGTTGCTGTATGTGGGACACCACCTCAGCATGGCCGGACAAGTGGTGCCTTGGTGCGCACCTGGGATCTGAACCCGGGCTGCCAGTAGCAGAGCATATGCACTTAACCTCTAAGCCATGGGGTCAGCCCCTGATATTATTAACTTAATAGTCCATCTCTTTCTTATTAATTTATAGTTAACAGAGTTTAAAAATATCCTCTTCTTTACTAAAATAACTTAATAATAACCAGCTTCTGTATATCATAAAAACCTTGGAGTTTTAGAAATTTTGGTAGGTACAGGGCATTTCTATATATCCTTTCTTTTTGTAAAATGTATATATATATATATATATTACCAGAATATAAATAAAGTGAATGTACACTGATTATAAAATTTTATATATAAAGAAGGTTAAAAAATATATAAATCATCCACTAGAAGTAACAGCTCTTTAAGGTTTTTTGTGTTTTTTCCTTCATATTTTTAGGCATTTTATTAAATTGGGCTCATAGAGTACATGACAATTTACTGCTTATAATTTCCATTTTTTAACCACCAATATATCAGGATTTTACACACTATTCAATATTCTCCCCAAAACATGCTTTCTAATATATCTGTAACATTTCCCATTTTAAAATTTTGTGATTTGTTTCTAATTAGTTAAAATAATAATGCTGTGGTTAATTCTATCATTCAGAATTTGTTTAGAATGGTCCAATATCTTCAAGAAAAAATACTAAAAGATACAAATGTTGAAGAAGAGAATGTGTGTACTTTAAATCTTCTTACATATTGTTGAATTATCTTTTTCTGGCATTGTTTCTTGGAAAGTTGTTTGTGTTAACATGTTGCCTCCAATTTATGTCCTCTCACTTCTCTGGAAATCATTCCAGTAAATATTTTGCCCCCATTTTTCTACTGAAAGTCCCCTTATCAAGATCATGTTATTTAATCTATCAGCAATATTTGCAGAGTTAATCATTCCTGATTAACTTTCTTCACTTGGAATCTCCCGCTCCTGATTCTCCTCCTGGATGTCCCTCTCAGTTTCATTGTTGGTTCCTCTTCATTGCCTTCACCTCTAAATGTTGGAGAGCCACAAGCTCAGACCTCTGTCATTTTGTCTGTTTATGTCCATACATCTTCCTTTACTTATTAATTTCATTCAGTTTTATACCATTTAACAGTATTTATATGCCAATGATGCCAAATAAAACATTTCATCCCAGTACACACCTCTGAATTCTAGACTCCCACATTCAACATCCTACTTGACATCTTTACTTGGATGTGCACTAAGCATCTTAGATTCAGTGTCCAAAACTGAGTTCCTAATACCCTGCCCCTCTGCACCTCAAGCCTGCTCCTCTCAAACTCTTCTTATCTCTGCACATGGAAACTCTGTGGTTGCTCCAGCCAAAATCCCTATAGTGACCTTTGACTTCTTTTGCTCATATCCCACACCCAATCTGGTAGGAATTCTGGTTGGTGCTACCTTCAATGTATCCAATCCAACTACTTTTACCACATAAAATGTTACTCTGTAGTCTTATCTAGCATCCTGTCACTAGGTTCAGTGTTTCTATACTTTCCCTCTCCAGTTTTTTTTAACACAGAGTAATTCTTTCAAACAGTGAATTAGGTTATCTCAGTCCTCGGCACAGAATCCTTCAATGGTTGCCCATTTCACCCGGAGTAAAATCTAAAATTCTTACAAAGGCCCACAAGATCTGTAATAATCTGGCCATTGTTAGCTTTCTAACCTCAGCTATCTTCATCTCTGTCTCCCCCATTCCCGTCCTTCTATCCACATTGACTTCAAATACTCCCGGGCACTCCAGCATTAGTCATTTGTATTTGTTCCCTCTACATGGAATACTTTTTCTTAGATATCTTTATGGCCCACTCTTTTACCCCTGGACACTTTCACAGTGGTGTAGTGTGAGAACGCTGGAGCCAGATGATCCAGGTCAAAATTTTGGCTCTGCCATTATGTGCCATGACTGTACTTGGTCACATAGTGTCCTGTGTCTTGTTCTTATCATCTTTAAAGGAAAAATAGTAATAGTACCTGCCTCAAGTGCTGCTTTGAAGATTAAATGAGTTAAAGTTTGTAAAGATCTAGAATTATGTCTGGATTACCCTAAGTGCTAAATAAGCATTAATCACCACCACTGCTACCTCCTTCCTTGATTTATTTTTTCTCTATATCATTTATGACTATATAATATCTTACTTGGTTAGTTTGTTTGTCGTCTCTTTGTTATTTATTGTTTGGGCAGAAGTTTTGGTCAAATTTTAGCCTCTTGATCTGCAGTTCCTGACACAAACTGGAGACTCAATAATTGTGACTCCCAGCAGTGCCGTAAGAGTGTCCATTTTCTCTGCACTAACATGGATAATTATGTATTCTTTTCACTTTGCTAAGCTCATTCTGTAAAAATTATGTTTCCTCTTTTATGTATATTTACTTAATCATTAGTAAAATGTATATTATTAGTGAAATTTATATTTTATATTTATATTTAGCTAATGATTAAATTAATGTACATAAAAGAGAAAACATCATTTTAAAATAATAAGCCTGGCACCATTGGGAGTCAAATTGACAAAAACTTTCTGAGACATTTGTTTATTGTTCAACAATAATTTATTGAGTCCCCAGTTTCTGTCAAGAACTACAGAGAAAGCAGCAAAAACAAAAGAGACTTCTATTGAGTTATTTTTCCTTCCAATTCAATTTACATAAGGGTTTTTTTAACCCAATATTTTGGTACTTAATTCCTAATGTCTCTAATTTCAATCTTTCTTAACTACAAAGATGTTTATGGCTATGCATAAATAATACGCTGCATATGCCTTTGTTTGAATTCCTTAATTTTCTATTTAAACACACACACATGCAATTATTTCTCTGATACTTTTAAACTGAAAATTTGATTTATTTCTTCAAGTGAGTTTCCTTTATTTACTTTTCCTGGAGTGACTTAATTGATATCTTTTAATATAATGTTTGCACTGTTATGAAATTTTTGTCCTGGCCTATTTCTAGAAAATGATCAAACTATAGTTATAAGCATTTTATCATAGTTCAGTTAATAATCCAGATTCTGAAGGTATACAGAAACCAATAATTTGTCTAATTATTGCAACTCACAGACCATCACCTATGTTCAAACTGTGCACACATGGCATGTTCTGTTCTTATGTTGCTAGTATGTATACTATAAATTTGCTATTTTTATCTTATTTTCCTTTGAGTAGGCCTTTACTTAGCTGACTCTTTTGGATTTCTTTATTCTGGGAAGGACTAAACATCCATTAAGTATTCTTTAATGCATCTAACAAGGCCTTCTGGTCATAGCCTATGTCAAAAATCTTAATTGTGAGAAAAGTATTAGTTTGACATTGAATTTGAAAAAGTTTAATCGGTGATTATGTTTCCAAATTATTTGGTACTGGTTAATATGAAGTCTCGCCACAGAATTTACACGTTCCCAAGGGCCTATTGCCTGCCCATACTGCATAATATGGAAGCAATTGGGTTAGCCTTTCCATTTCTAGTCAGGTTGCAAAAGTTCAGAATACCTTGGAAAATTAAGAAAAATGTCATTTTCTGTAGCTACCATTCTTCGTCTGTTGATTTTAATTAAATAATTGCTGATCATTAAGTAAAAAGAAACTGAAGTCAGAGTTCACTTAAGTGTTGATGATGAACTGTCTCTCTGGGTCTTGTTACCAAACTCTTCATTGCAAACAGAATCTCCTACTGTCATTGTTAAAAGTGGGTTTACTTGCTACTCAGTTTCAAGGGGCCTTATTAAAAGGACTGGATTCTCAGCTTTATCATGGGGACATATTAACTGAAACCAATCTCAACAAACATAAAGTTTCAACTTGAGACTAATTAACATTCAGCTTAATTTGAGTGTGTTGAGATCATTCATTATCTGATTCCTCAGGGATGGCTATTTCATCTACCTAGAAGTATCTTCCCTTGGGAGACAAGATAGCATAGTGGGAAGAGAAGAGGATTTGGAACCAGATCTAAGCTTGTGTTCAGGCCCTTCTACTATCTACCCACGTACTCTTGGGAAGGTCATAGATTCTGAGCCTCAATTAAGATGTAAAAACACTACCTACAGCACAGGGAAACTTTGAGGATTAATCCTATAATGGATATTAAATTACTTTGCCCACTGCAAATTGCTGATGCTGTAATAATTACAAGTAGAATGATAACAATAATGATAACAGTGACTAAAATTTATTGGGTGCTTATTACGTGCCAGGCAAGGTACTAAAAAAGTCGCATACATTGTATTATTATTCCTTACAAAACACTATGATGTAGGAAACACTTTTCAGATAAGAGAGCTCAGAGCATTTAAATAATTTGTCTTAAGTCACAGTCCATGAATGTGTTACCTAGAATCAAGAGTCAAGGTGCAGCTGGAGAATGGATACTATTAACCACTATTCTCTAGACTATATTATTATAGCATCTCTTTTAGTACTTGTAGTAAAAATCTTGGATACTCGTGCTCTTTGTAGTTATAATAGGAATATTGCCTTAGATAGCTAGAAAAATACAGATATAAGTATATGTACACATAAACGTATATCACTAAATTGTTTTAGCTATCTCAACCAAAGCAATTCTTTTTCTCCCTCCAAAAAAGAACCCCACTCTATGAATTCCATATCACACCAATAACATAACCCAGGGAATAATAAACTTTATAACAGTACATCTCTAAATTCTCTAATATTTTAAGGAGCATACACACTATCTATAACATGTAATTATTTTTCATTTTGAATTCCATTCTTTTTCCACTAATTTTTCTACATATCAGTCTCTTTCAAATTTGCTCCATGTTATTCCATCATGTTAAGCCACCATTTTGTTTGAGAGAGCGCTTGAAATGCATCTGATTATGTTAATCTTGTGTATAAGATGTTTCTGTAGTTTCTCTCTGCTATAGGATTTAGTCCAGATTCATTAGTATGACCCACAATGCTCTATGAGGTCATGGCCCTGACTGTCTTTCTAACTTCTTCTCCTGCTTTTTCCCTCCCTGTCCACCACACAGCTCCTCTCCTTCATTGATTGTGGCTGTACTTCTTGTCTTTGCACATTCTGTGTCACCGAAATATTTTTCCACAGCTTTTCCCCCCTTTATAATGTCTAAGTCCTTCTCATCCTTCTAATACAAGCTCAAAAGTTAACATTGTAGCAGGATTATCACCAAATTCCCTCAATCTTCTTCTTACCAGATCCCTCAAAAGGGAAAAAAGAATGTTGATCGGTTATTTCTCAGTACACTCTGTGCCTTCCTTGTGTCACTGCTACATTTTTCATGCTGTATTATAACATATATTTTGCATATCTGTCTCCCTCGTTAGACTATGAGCTCTACCTGAGGGCAGGAACTCGGACAGAGTGGTACTTTTAACTCTGGAGTGGCAACACAGGTTATTGTTTTTAATATTTTCCGTAAACATTGGAGTAATTTGAATAAAATTACCTAAAAGAAAAGCAGCAACATAGTAGAATATTATCACGTTCATGAAATTTCTTAGCCCAAAGCTGTATTTCGTTAGTGCCTTGTTTATTTGAATATGTTTAATATATGTCTTAATTCAATACACACATAAATAAGAGATCTGACATTACTATAAATAGGCTATTCCCCATTGAATTTTTTACATTTCTAGTATACACGGGTGCCATATTTGGCAAAATTTCATTATTCTGATTCATTGATTTCTCTGGGTTTTGCTGATCATGTTATTTGTGAAGCATTTTTATTTCTTCCTTTTAAAAATCCATGCCTCTTATTTTTCGTTTGTGCAGATTTGCTGGCCTCTATAATAATATTTTTAATAGATATGTCCTGATATTTCAAACCCCAAATTGGTGCAACTAGTTATGAATTATAAAAATTTTCATCTTTTTACTAAATAAATTATTATATAATAATTTTTTATAATGAAAAATTTCAAACATACACAAAATTGGAAGAATGACCCCATAACTACTGCCCATCTTCAACGTGTCCATTTATAGTCAGATATGTTTCATCCATGCCTCTCACCCCGTCCACTAACCCCCAAAGCTATTTTGAAGTATATACCACACTTCACACCATTTCATCTGTTGATATTCTCCAGGCAAAGGCCACCAGGGGCAAATCTCTAGTCAAAGTTGTGTTACTGTTTCTTGTCTCAACACGCGAGATTACACACCATGGAAAACGGGCATCTCAGTAAGAGGTCTTAGGGAAAGCTTGCTACAGGATTTCAAACTGTGTGGTTATTTCTGGTATGGTTCAACAAAGCACGGCTGCGCTCTGGATTGGGTGCAGTCAGAGAGTGGCAGCATTTTAATGATTCGGTATGTTAATGGTTCTTATTCAGACCATGGACAAATTGGAGTACAGCTAAAGCTTTAACAGTTAAAGAAGAGCAGTCCCCCACAGTAGCCAGGTGAAAAGGATGTTTCACCATTTTTGTGGTTTAGACAGTGTTCTTGATTTTATCTCTGCCCAGACATTATTACTGAGTGATCCTGTTTTTGTCTTGCTTCATCACCACTACCAAGTAAACTTCTTTCTGTGAAACTATTGTTGTCATTCTGTGAAATTATTGATATTCTGTAACAGAATACTACAGCTTAGCTTTTAGGGCCAAACTAGATCCTAGTTTCATCCTGAATGAAGACAGAATGGTTCTAAAAATAAAATTGCCCTTTCTGTATAACTTGTTTTAAATGCTTTAGTTGAATAAAAGACTATCACCCAATTCTAAAAAATTCTGCAGTAACAAGAATAAGAATAAGCCTAAGAATAAGAATAGCTGACATTTATTGAATGTTTGACATTGCCTGGCCTAATTCTGTGTATTTAGCATTTATCAACTCATTTAGTCCTCTTATCAATACTAAGAAATGTCACACATTTTCAAGTTTAATACGTGAAAATCAAGATTTACAAAATAGATAAATTAAGTGGTCCTTAACACATTTTACCTTCAAAAAAGGATCATTTAAAAATATGTGAACTTGGGCCGGCCCCGTGGCTTAGCGGTTGGGTGCATGCGCTCCGCTGCTGGCGGCCCGGGTTCAGATCCCAGGCGCGCACCGGTGCACCGCTTCTCCGGCCATGCTGAGGCCACGTCCCACATACAGCAACTAGAAGGATGTGCAGCTATGACATACAACTATCTACTGGGGCTTTGGGGGAAAATGAATAAATAAATAAAATTATTAAAAAAAAAATATGTGAACTTAAAATTCCTTGAAAGTTTGCTTTAATTTAATTAAAATATCCTTTGTTTTACAAGCATAAGATTTTCAGCAATATATCTGGAGTGTAAGTACTCTGATGAATTTAGTTTACACTTTTTTGTATGCTTATTTGTATTTCCTTCATATTTTCTCAATTATATTTCTTCTGTATGTATTAGTTCAGAGGAGCCCATATTTTTTCTACATATTTTGATTCACCAAAGTAATATTGGAAAATAATCTACAAAGAAGTATTATCAGTAATTACATATTTATAGACTATTTTTTTTCCTCAGGCCTTCTTCTTAGCACTCAATTTGGTTTGCAAGTAATTAAATTAAGCATAGAATGTTGGCATCTTATTATATAAGTAACCACACAAGTTGAGGACAGTTAGAGATAATTTCTCCAGAAAGTCTCAACTTATAGATGAGAAAAGTGTGTTTGTGTGTGTGTCTGTGTGTGTGTGTGTATTAAGCTTCTTTCCTTAGGTTTTAAACCAAGGCAGTTATATACAGTCATGCATACCATGACGACATTTCGGCCAAGGACAGACTGCATGTATGACGGTGGTCCCAGAAGATTAGCACCGTATAGCCTAGCTGTGTAGTAGGCTGTACCATCTAGGGTTGTGTAAGTAACTCTACATTGTTCCCACAGCAATGAAATCACCTAATGACGCATTTCTTACGAAGTATCTCTATTGTTAAGAGACACATGACTGTAATAACAAATGGGACCCTGTGACATCAAAGTGCCAAAGTGAAATATGATTAGACTGTACAGAAACAGCTGTGAATCTGGTTATGGGGGAAGACGGGAGATTCTCAGGAACATTTGAAGTTAACGTCACTGATAGGCAAAGGGATGATAAAGGCAGAAAGTCCTCTGCCCCATATGTGGTAATTTTTCCCTTTACTTTCTTTTCCAGGTTATGTGAGCAACATGGGGGATCCACTTTCTGTGCCAGGCTCAGGCTCACATATCTTTCCAATCATTTTTTTAACTTATGAAAATTTAATTTAAATCTAGTTTTTGGCAGACATTTTTGTGGATCATCATTCATTTTTCTTTTAATCCCAGTGTTGTATAATTTGTATAGTTGGAAATTTAAGGTACTCATTAAAAAATTAAGCTTTATACTTGGACAAAATTGAACTCAAATCTTATTTTTTTCCAGTTAACAGCTACAGGTGTGTTAAAGAATGACACAAACTGTTTTGAATTTCCTTATTCTTTAAATACCTATCTCAGTAGGGGCTATGAAAGTTAACTCAGACAGTCCACTTAAAGCACTTCACCCAGCACCTCACCCAGAAAAACATACAATAGTTGCTGGTTCTATTTTTGCTTTGAAAAGTTTAGAACTAAATAAATTGATAGTTTATAATGTAATATTTAGTAAAGGTAACGAAAGTGGCCTCTTTTTTTCAAGAAGAAAGATGATTATTTTAGTAGCAGTAACAGAGACCCTAAAAAGAGTCAGTTTAAAATGCGATCATAAACACACCCAAAGAGATATTTAAAAGCATTAAATTTCTTTAAAGATCACAAAAAATAACTCCTTAGCTTTATGTTTTCATTTTGTTGATTTTAAAATGAAGCATATCATGTTGCCAACTATTTCTAAAAAGGCTAATACCCCATTACCCGAAACCAAATAAAAGGATCATGGATCTAATAACAAAGTTAATAATTAAGTATAATAGTCAGCATTTCTGAGTGCTTGCTATATGCTAGGAACTATAATCTTATTTAATCCTCACAATGAGTCCAAGAGAAAGGAACTATTATTGCCTTTTGCAGATGAGGAAACCAAGATACAGAAACGTGAAACAATTTACCAATGACAGCTGTTACTTGGAAAAGTTAAAATTGTTTGCCAAACTGTATGAGTGTAGAGACTATGTTCCTAACCACACATTTATGTAGAGTAGGCAATGAATTATAATGGTGTGAAGTGGCTCCAAGGAACTACACTGACACAGAATTACTGTCAGTAAACGCTCCATGTCCAGGTAGCTCTGCTGGTGCTCTCCTACCAGCTGAATGCAGAAGGCGGAGTGTTAGGGAAATTACCTGGAGTGTTACAACCAAAAATCCTTGCTGTTAAACTTCGACATGTTTTTCAAATTATCTGTGCAGCAAGCTTGAAGTAGAAGATCCCAGATGTTGATTGATTTCAGTACCACCCAAATTTCTCAGTATGACACATAATTAAGGTAAAGCCACTAGTTCCCAATTCTCTTTCTTTAATTATGAAGAAGAAACCATGATCAAACAGAATTCAGAACTCTCTCTCTTTCTCTCTCCTTTTACAATTCAGCAACTCAAAATTTACAAAAGGGCTTTCATGTAGAAATCACCGAGAATGAAACAGCTGGTGAGACATATTCTGAGTGAATTTGAGCGCTTAAGGAATTTGGCTCTATCATTTTTCAGCATTGTGACTCTAGATAAAACACAACTCACAGTCCTCTGATCACTCCCTGTCCAATGAGTTTTCAGTTATTTGATAGCCAAACACAACCTTTCTTTAACTCTTTTCAGTGCATTTTTTACCTCCTGATTTCTCAAGCTATAGATCAATGGGTTTAACATGGGAATCACTACCACATAAAACACTGAAGCAAATTTATCTGTATTTAGAGAATGGCTTGAATTGGGCAGTACATACATAAAAATGATTGTCCCATAAAATATTGTGATGGAAGTCAGGTGGGAAGCACAGGTAGAAAAAGCTTTCTGTCTTCCTTCAGCAGAATGGATCCTCAGAATGGCGAAGAGGATGAAGACATAAGAAATTATCACAATCAGTAGAGAGCAAAGAGTATTGAACCCAGCAATGATTAACAACATCAATTCTTTGATATGAGTGTCGTAACAAGCCAGAGCAACCAAGGGAACATCATCACAGTAGAAGTGGTTGAGCACGTTGGAGCCACAAAAAGACAAGTGGAATGTCGCCACTGTCTGGACAAGACCCACAGCAAATCCATAAACATATGTGCTAACAATTATTCGATAACAGAGTTTTCTAGGCATGAGAATGACATAGAGCAAAGGGCTGCAGATGGCAACATATCGATCATATGCCATAATTGCAAGCAAATACAGTTCACAAACTACAAATGTGATGAAGCAGCACACCTGAACGGCACATGCATAAAATGTGATACTTTTAATGTCACACAGGAAATGCACCAATGTCTTTGGGGTGACAGATGAAGTAAAAGAAAAATCGACGAAAGCCAGATGGCTCAGGAAAAAATACATGGGTGTGTGAAGGTGAGGACTGATTTGGATCAGCACAATCAAACCAAGGTTACCCATGACACTAGCTAAATAGATCACTAGGAATACAGCAAAGAGAATGGCTTGCAGCTCTGCATCATCTGTGAGTCCCACGAGGATAAACTCAGACACTGCTGAATGATTGCCTTTGGCCATGCAATAGATTTAAAAGTTTTTTTTAATATATGTATTTTAAAAGCCTCCAGAGCAAACATTCTGAGTATTCTTGTCTCCACCGGCAATAATCAAGCAGATGTTAGGAGCTGGTTCTGACCCACCATCATCTTATGTCGAACACAATCAAAGGAGAATCTTCACGTTACTTCTGGTTTCAGAAGGAAGTGGTTTGTTCTAGGCAGAAATTCCAAAGCATGAAACCCTATGAAGATTTGTAAATATAGAAAGATGATATTTTATTTAAAATTTAATGTAACAGAGTAATCTATTTTATAACTATTTCTAATAAGAGAAATTAAAGATTGAGAGTTATTTGAACACAGATAAAAATAATTTTTAAATTCTTAGAATACTTAAAAAATTATACTAATTCCTTTGAAAATTTTTAATTAAGAGGAAGCAGTAAATTAAAAATATTTATTCCAGAAGAAGCAATATGAGAGGTCATAAAAATTTTTTGAATATTGATGGTCTCTATACCACATATTCAGGATAATTTTTATTTTATTTTATTCTCTTACTATGACTCCCAGTTTTTCTTCTTTTGTTATGTAGTGTTTGTAAATTAAAGGGAGAAAAAGAATCCTTAGGAATGTGGATAGTCTTTCTTTTGAAAGCCGCATAATAGGATTAAAAAGACATAAGTGATTCAGGAAACACATTTATCATGAACCTTCAAACATCCAAATGCAAATCAGGAAAAGAGAAAAAATTCTAGGATGAGTTTGTAGAAATACCAACTGGAGGTTTCTGGCTTATTAAATGGAAGCAGCTTTTCATGACCTTTACTTGAACAGAAGAGAGATATATGTTTGATATTTTTTTTTCAATATTGTATCTCAAAATATCTTTACATCAACACTATAGATTGGCAATATAGCCATCATCTTCACTTTCAGATATGGAAACTGAGGGTGAGAGCTTACGCCCTCTTCATGTTTCACGATTAGTGTCGGGTGAAGCACAATAACTCACTAAACCAGTCCTTCATTCCTTAACACCAATTCGTACTTTATAGAAATGATCACCTTTCAGAGAAGCAAGAACTGCCCTATCAACCAGAGATCAAGGCAATTTTGGAAAGGCAATCTACAAGTTTGTCCGTGTCAAATGTTTAGAACAGTGCCTATCTTATACTGTGTATTAAATCAATTTTATCTCTTAAAAGTATTAATAGTATTTAGATTGAGACTTACTCTGCAGAAACCTGTGTGTGGTCCCATCACACTGATGACTGTAGAAGGTTGTTGTTTTGCAATGTTTTGAAGTGTTCTTCCATTGCATTACTAACTAGTGATCTCAAATTGTTGCATTTCCTGGCTCTTATTCTTTCTAGTACTAATATTCCTCTGATGTGTTGGAGCTTGTGTAGCTCTTGCTCTGATATTACCAAACTCTCCAACATCTTCAATCATTTTCTTCTCTTTTCCTTAAACTGAAACTTGGTTCCCCCTTGAAAACCTGCTTCTCCCCAGGTCACTTCTCCGTATGCTGCTCCATTTGAAACTCGCCACGTATTTTAAGTCTAGCAGGTGAGAGAAGGCTTTCTTCTCATGTGGAGCATTGTCCTTATTTATTGTTACATCTTGCACTTGTGTCAACTCCCCTGATACTGATACCGGCTCAAGACAAGGTTGACATGAGGGAAGCCATATCGTAGAAAAGAAAAACTCTATTGTAACTTTGAATGACCTCTGACAAACCAACCCAGCTAGGTATGCACCCTCCAGGAGATCTAACCGCTCTGTAGATTTTACGACTCCTGCTTGTGCATGTACCTGCCAGCTGAGATAAGATGATAACTTTGTTTTTTTGAGTTCCTTAGGAATGTGATGACCCCAAAACAGAGTGTCTATGCTGATAGCCATCATCAGTGAAAACTGAAAGATCTGCTGTGGCACTCCTAGTCTGTAACACCAGAAGGTCAACATTCCTAACCCTCTCCGTATAACCCAATGGCCTATATAACTGCTGTAAGATTTTGTGCCCCCTTAAGTTGGTTCTTTTGGACATGAGTTGGCCATCTTCTCTCTTGCTATCAAGCTGTAATAAAAAAGTCCTTTTGCTCCTACCACCTTGTCTCTTGACTATCGGCATGTCTTGCAGAGAGCAGAAGGCCCCACATTGGGCTGTAACAATACTTTCAGGCTTATACTCACATTCACTGTTGTCACACGAATAGCCAGGTCCCTCCCTCTGATTCACTGAAGATGCTGGTACTGAGATCATTCTGTTCCTCTTCCACAGAGTTGTCATTAGTGCCCCTGCACACCACCTATTTCATAATATGGCTTCTCAGACTCTTGATCTGGATATTAGTGACCCCACCACCATGCCACTTGAGCGTCCGTGCCCGTGGCTCCATTTTGAAAATTGTTTTATCTAGAAATTGATTGAATGCTAAGTATCCAAAATTAAAACATTATCTTATGACCACAACTCTCTGCTCTTTCCTTTTCACCTGTTATGACACTGTGACTTTTCTTTAACCTATTCAAGTCACTATTCCTCTCACTCCACTAATCATCCTTTATCTATGTCACCTCCTTTATTCCATTCTTACCCTATACAGCTTAGACTCCGTGATTTATTATGACAACCTCGCTTTCCAACATCCAAAACTTTCTTGCCCTGTTTCCTTTCAGATATACTAAAATCTGGATATTCTGAAATATTCTTCTCTTTGCAATTATTCCTGAACAACCAAGAATGCCATCTAGGTAAAAGTGAGTCATTACAAACTTATCACATTCAAAACCCAGTAGTCGCTTACTGGATCTACTTTTTCCCAAGTCAGTGTTTTGTTTCCCAGTCTGTGTGCAGCTATTTCAACCCTTTGGATGCTTTCATGCTCCCCATACCACACACCTTACTCTCAGTAGTTGCTAACAATTCCAACATCAGAGGGAGACTTCAAGTACCAAAATGGACCTTTCTCAACTTCTCGTCACCAGTTGCACAAAACTACCTCATTCCACATCTATCCTTTCTACTTTTTGGAGGGTGAGATGGGAGTGGGGCATTCTCTTTCTAATATCTAAACTTACATTTTGGTTCCCAAACTCTTGTCTCCCATATCTTCTTCCTTGACTAATTTATTCAACCTTTCCCATCAATCTAAAAATAAAACACATGCAAAAAGCCTCACCAGTGACGTCTGACTTCTCTTCCTTTACCTTTACCTGTTAACCTCTGTTCTTCTCTTCATCCCTGCAGTACCAAACACCCTGGAAAAGTCATTCACCTCATCCTTCCCATATATGTCTCAAAGTATTGTATTCTGAAATTTGTTCTCAACATAAATGCAATGCAATTATGCATTTCAACTTCGCCAACTTGCTTCTTAGTCCCAAAGACACTGAAGATTTCTTTTATAACATCTCTATAGCATTAGACACCATTGACATCAGCTTTCATCATGAAAACCATTGGTTTTCTTTATTACTTCCAAGTCACTAGAATTTCTGGGTTTTCCAATCTTTCTATCCACTTTTATTTTCCTTGGTGGCTCTGCTTCCTTTGTTTATGCTTTAGGTAAACTATTACTTTACAGTTCTTTCCTAAGGCAACTCATGTCACTTTTCACACTCTTACCTAATGTTATGGGAACAATTGTCCTTTACATGGTAGTGATGCAAAATTCTAAATTTCTAGGCCATATTTCTTCTCAGTACTCCAGGTATATTTATTTAATAGATTGCCAGACAACTTCATTTTGATATTACTAATGTACCTAAATTTAACATGTTCAAAAGAGAATTAAAAAACCATACTATACCACTCATATGCCTTAGGGCATATATTTTCTAACTCAGTGAACGATGCTGTCTTCCAACCAGTTACCCAGGTAAGAAACTGAGAAAACCTTTGTCATATATACCTCTAACTTCCACTAATAGAGAATTTATTATTAAACACTACTAATTATTTAACCTATTTTTTTCAAAACTGTCTACTTCTTACCTTCTATATTCTTTGACCTGTTTATTATAGCTTTATCACAACTTTCTGGGTTACTGTCTTCTAACATTGATCTTAGCCACCAGTCTTACCAACTTTTCCGTGCATATAGCACTTCGAGCGTATATTTCTAACTTTCAAATCTTAGCTTGTTATTTCCCTTGACTTTAGGATCGAGTCCAAACATCTTAACGTGGCTAACTTAACCTTTGATAAAGAATCCTTCTTTGCAGATAAGTGTGTCCTCTTATGACGTTCTTCGTGTAATGTCCATGCTCCAGCCATGTTGATTACTATGTTTCTCAGATGTGACCACAGAATTTTGTATGTCTTTGTGCCAGAATATCCTCCCCTTTATCTTCATTTATCTCATTTGCTACTATCTTCCTATTAAATCCTTCAGATCTCAGGTGAAATTTCACTTCCTTCTAGAGGTGTTTCAATACCTCTCAAGTATTACATCCAACAATTCATTCACCTGTCAATTTACTTGTTAACCTACTCTGAATTTCAAATTCTTGGTAAGCAAAGATAGTTCTATATTTTCCCTAATACCTGGTAGGACTCAGCAATTAGTAGACACTCCCAGTATAATAGTTGAATAACAGAACAAATGAATACAAAGATTGTGTTACCCCAAACCCTTTTTTACTACCTCAATTACCTTGATTTTTTTTCTTACTACATGCTGCCTTTTGTAATCCACAACATAACCAAAAAGAGTCCACTAGATCTTGAGGCAAACTGTGAATGCCAACAATATATAACATTTACTTAAGAATGGTGAGTATAATTTATATCATTCTCCTTCCCTCTAAAACATTTTCCTTGCATTACATCATTTTAAGCAATTTCTGAACAAAACAATGTAATGATGTCTCACAAGCATGAACAATTATACTATGGTTAATCTTTTGGGACCCAATTTGCCTAACAGACAAGGGACAAACACTTGAACTTCAGATCACTATGCTGAACCCTGATATAATAAAGAATTAATAACCGATAGCAAAGTTTATTTTAACACATGGAAAACAACTTGCAATATGTTTGACTGTCTTTTATTCACTTTTCATACTTTAGTACGGACGTTTTTAAATTTTGAGTTTCAGTAAGAAGTCACAGTATGCATCAGATGAAAGTGAATTAGCTTGCCATTAGACTTTTCAAGGTTACCAAGAATTGACACGTTACACCAAAGGTCCAACCCTACATCTGACAATCAGTAGTCTGTGGAGCTATAAGCAGATAAAAATTAAATCACGAATTTCTCATCAACCTGGAGGTACATTTAGTTCCATCTCAGAAAATTGTTGTTTGAAATCTCTGGTCAAAGAGCAACATGATTTAGAATGAACTTCATTTTGTTTCCTGAAGTCTGTTGGAAAGCGTTTAAAGGCATTCAAATAACAGAGAAATTAACACTCCTCTTCAAACTCTCTAACAAAACTGTTCAACTCCATTACACACAAGTATGTAAAGAAAGATAAACAGAAAGATATACAGCTAAAAAAATCACAAACAGTTGCTTATTTTTAGGAAAAAATAGCAAGCAATCAAGTCTTACAGAATGTGGATATTTTATCTTACACACGCTGTCTTCTGATTTTTTATAACACCATTCTAACAGTTAAAACAATAACAAAAAATCTTAAACATAAATTGTGGAGAAGTCTCTGTACTATTTTTTGCATTTTTTTGGTCACTAATCTATAATGATTGTACTAATGTGATTTTCCTCAGAGACTTGAAAGAAATTCCAGAAAGCTTGAAAGACATCTATCAGCATGTACACAGCTCTGGGCCTCTGAGAATACAGTCATCAATTGTTTTAGAAAGACATTTTAAACCTTTTCCTTCTGTCAAAATTATAAAATATATTTTCAGGATTTCTTCTTAGAGATAATTTAATTTTAAAAATGTGCAATTGATTATGTGATCACTATTGTTTAAATTACCTATTGCTGTGTAAAAAACCACCCCAAACCTTAGCAGCCTAAAGCAATGATGATTTATTATCTCTCACGTTTCTCTGGGCTGACTGGACAATCCCTCTCCACGTGGTGGCAGCTGGGGCGGTAGGACAGCTGTGTGATCCAAGTGACCTCAGTCACATGACTGACACTTGGCGAGGCTGTCAGCCGAAGTCCTTTCTTTTATCCTTGTGACATTTCCATGTGTCTACCTTGGGCTTCCAACAAGATGGTGGTTGGGTTCCAACATTTAGCATTCCCGTGGAGAAAAAGCATTCTGTTGGAGGAAAATGGTCTAGGCTGAGAAGCTGTACAATATAATATCACTTTTGAGCATTCTATTATTTGAAGCAAATCACAGGGCCAGAGTCCATAAGGGGATAACAGTATAAGTGTGAATATTAACAAAGGGATTCATGTGGATTATGTAGTAGTAATCTACCACGACCATGAACTTCCTGAATCTGCCTCAAGGCACTTACATAAACCCAAACAAACAAAAAATACAACACATTGAATCATTAGTGAATGCCTGAGAGTGTTAAATAAAGCACATTAATTTGAATTTAGAAGCATTTGCCCCTAAATCCTAACTTTGCCACATACATGCTATATGTTCTTGGGCAAGTCACTTGTCCTCTTTAAGATTCAGTTATTTTTAAAATGGGGATAATTCCCACCATGCAAGCTCACTATAATTATTCAACTTCAGGACGATGCATGTGGTAATACGGATCAAGATGGTCAGCTGCTTTATAATCATTATACTGAGTTAAATGGACCAACTTGCCATTTTCTTATGAACAGAAGGTTTTTTTTTTTTTTTAATCTACCAATGATTAAAAATGTAACCTAAGTAAAAATCTTAGAATAATTATTTCCCAAATTTGACATCTAATGTTTTGTTCTCTGTATTAAATACTTTCCTTACCCTTAGTTTCTTTGACAAAAAAAAGAGAAAAATAAATAAATTGCTTTATAGCAGACTTCCTCAGGGATATGTGAACCCTTCAATTTCAAAATTTATCCATGAACCTGGAAGACATTACGCTAAGTGAAATAAGCCAGATACAGAAAGACAAATACTGTGCCATCTCACTTATCTGTGGAATCGAGAATAGTCAGACACAGCAGCAGAGAACAGAATGGCTTCCAGAGGCTGAAGGGGGAGAAGAAAATAGGGAAATGCTGGTCAAGGGATACAAAGTTTCAATTATGCGAGATGAATAAGTTCTGGAGATATAATGTGCAGCAATGTTACCATAGTTAACAGCTCTGTGTTGTATACTTGAAATTTGCTAAGAAGGTAGGTCTTAAAGTGTTCTTACCACAGAGAATGAAAGAAAGAAAGGAAGAAAGGAAGAAAGGAAGGAAGAAAGGAAGAAAGGAAGAAAGGAAGAAAGAAAGAAAGAAAGAAAGACAATGTTAGTTATGTGAGGTGATGGATATATTCATTAGCTTGATTGTGGTGATTATTTCACAATGTGTGTGTATATCAAAACATCAAGTCACACACCCTATATGTATACAGTGTTTATTTGTCAATTATACTTCTGTGAAGAGAAAATAATTTTTTTTCTCCATAGGAGATTTAATCGCCTTGATATTGTGCAAAACATTATGCAAGTTCACCATATTGTTGGAATCTTGCTAACTGTGTCTGGTGAACTGTGACTGTCAAGATCCCTGGATGCCCTAGTAACACATAGGAGTCAAAAGGCGGGAGGAAAAACACTACAAAGATTCACAGTCCTGTGCTTCCTTCTGTGCATTTGCTTTAAGTGAAATAACAAGTGCAACTCTTTTCACATCCGCTCCGAAGTAAAGGACATATTGTTGTGCCACAAATTTACTACACCTCAGAAATATGTACAACAAATTTTAAAAATATTGGGCTTACCAGGCAGCATATACCATGCTTGGGATTATAGCTCTGAGCCATTTATTGGGTATTCAACATTCTACCTGATTTGATTCAGTTCCAGAGAAAGTGTAGATTCTGCAAGTTACTCAATGATGTTAGAAATACCTGTATTGGCATAGAACGATATTTGAGTCTCTAGAAAGCCCAAATTCACATCACCACACAGACCTTGGAGCAAAGTCAGACCTTCTGATGAACAAATAAAATTCTTTTCTGTATTCTTCTGTGTCCTAGTAGAAACTAAGTGCTGGATGAAAGACACCAAGTGAAAACTTAGCATCAGCTATCTATCTTGTGTTGGGTATTGTAGGATCCACCAACTCGTGATTTTGGGCTGGCACATAGCAATCTACTTTAAATGGAAGTGATTTATTTACAACCTGGTTAAATAGGGTTGAAACAGCATTAACAAATTATATGAACAAGTGGTTCAGATTTTTATATCACTTATACCTGCTGCACAGACTACTTTCTATCAATCCATGCCGAGGTTCCATGGATTAGAGGTTTCAGCTGAGGAAGTTCCAAATAAGATCTGAGCCTAATGCAAAGAAGGGCTGCCACATTGTGTAGGAAATAGTCAGAAATGGACTTGTGCCACATTACAGTCCCACTAAGTGGTGTCCCTGAAGAACAGTGGTGAAAGCAAGTTGTCCCAGTGGATCTAACATTTGATCTTCCACTTCATATGGAGAAGATGTGGCCTGAAGGAATGGATATATGGTCATGCATTGAACAACCATATTTCACTAAACAACAGATGACATACACAATGCTGGTCCCATAATATTATTACCAAATGGCTTAGGTGTGTAGTAGGCTACACCATCTAGGTTTGTGTAAGTACACTCTATGATGTTTGCATAAACTTAAAATCGCCTGATGACACCTTTCTCTGACTGTATCCCCATCGTTAAGCTACATATGACTTTACACTGATTCACAGACAGTGATAAATACCACTGGACAGTTGGTCAGGGGACTGAGAGTTCCCAGTCTCCAGGAACATGGCACTCAGGAGGAGAGAATTTTAGATGAATTTGTACAAGGGGCACAAAGCACGCTGATTTAATTTTTTAGCTACTAAAGGGTAGCTTTAGCAAAGAAGGTTGGCAGCAATGAGGAGAATTGGAGACCCTATTATACAGATAGCAGTCACCCTCTCTTCTCTCCTGCAATCCCAAGGCTTATTCTATCCTAATGCTACATTAAAAACCTTTATTTCATGATGATTATAATGACCTTTCATATTAAAAGGCAGTATGGCATAGCACCAAAAAAAAAAATGTGAGACTAGAATTTGAATCATGGCAATGCCATGCGTTAGTAATTGTGTCCCTTAGTCAAATTATGCAGACTTTCTTCGCTTTTATGCTGAAATATAAAACACAGGCAATCTCCTTCTTAAAGAGTAAATGTAAAAGTTCCATTTGGGTTCACTCGGTCTGTTATATCTTTGAGAAAGACAAAGCACTGGAGTTTCTAACACATTTAGACTCTCTGTGATAAACAACTGCTTTTCTGATTACAGATAACTGTTGAAGGACAGCATTTTGAGATTTAAGCCAAGCAGGATATAGTGGAAAGAAACCTGATCACAACTGGGATCAATTTTAATTTGGCTGTGTTACTCTCAAGTAACATAAACTCTGGCATGTCAAAAATCTAATTTGTTCTTCAATTTCCTAATCTATAAATGGTGCTATTTTATATCTAAAAGGATTTTGAGTATTAAAAGAAAATTATTTAACCCCAGCAAATAGCACACATAAATGCATTTGAAAATAGAAAATATGTTAAAAAAAAAAAAAAAGTGCTCTCCTGATACATTAAAAGCTTGATGAACATAGAAGTCAGTGCCATCACTTTCAAAATTCCCTGGCAGCAGGGTAGACAGTGCTTGCGGGTCAGAGTGAGATACCTCCAGGACTTTAATATGGAGGTTACCATACAAGAAAAACACAGAAAATCCTTAACTGCTGGAGGCAGATAGCTATACTTAAAGCTTTATGCGTGATATGTCTTTTAAATTAAAGATAGAAAAGAGTGTCTTAAAATTTTAGTTCCTCATGTAAAGTCTCAGCAAAGAATAAATTAACAAAAGAGAAATATATAATTTGTTATGTCAGGAAACAGATGAAAGAATATATCAGAAGGTAGATGTTCTTCATAAAGCATGGACAGAAAAATGCAAAAAAAATTTTAAGTGTGTATGTATGCATGTTTCCACCACATTCTATGTGAACAGGACAACCTTTTTGATGATATTGATCATTGCTGCCAATAATTATTACATGAGATGGATAGGTCATCAAAGCTTTTAAAAGCCATGTTAGTAGTCCTACAAATAAATCAATTTCATTTTGAAATAATTAAGCAACTATTTAATTGGAAATTCACCAAAATACCAGCTGAGGCTTCACTATTTAGCAGCTATAAGAACTTCAGTATGCCATTTCATCTTGTCTTGAAGGTAGAGTATGCATATATAAGCAAATATATTTGAAAGCATATTATGTATGATCTTTTACCATCTAATCCATGATATTTTATATTCAAATTCTACTTATATCTCTTCCCTTCTGCCACAACCAACACATAGTAGTCTAATAATAATTATATTAATTAGAATAATTGTTTTGCAGTCCTCAATTACAATATGCCCTTAAATGCTTTGCTACTTTTTTGTTTTTTTCTTTTTGGTGAGGAAGATCAGCCCTGAGCTAACATCTGACGCCAATCCTCCTCTTTTTTGTAGAGGAAGACGGGCCCTGGGCTAACATCCATGCCCATCTTCTTCTACTTTGTATTGGACACCGTCACAGCATGGCTTGACAAGCAGTGCGTCTGTGTGAGCCTGGGATCCGAACCTGCAAACCCCCGGCCCCCGAAGCGGAGCGCAAGTACTTAACCACTGCACCACCGGGCCAGGCCCAATGCTTTGCTACTTTTTAAAGTGCTTCTCACTACGCTTGTCTCTACTGGGTGAATGATGATTGAAGAGTTGGAGAGACAACTCCTACTTATCCCTCAAAGCCTATCAAAATCCCACCTCTCCTGTAAAGACCTCCCTGATTTCTAATTTACATCCTGTGATACCCACCAGTTTTCATCTCTGTGTTCCAGAAATATTTTACACACAACTCATTACATATCATATCACTTTTATGGCAACCATCTGTTTCCATATTTCTTCTCTGGATAGATTGCAGATTCCATGGGTGGAAGCCAGGCCTTTTTCATTCATTTCCTAATGTACCCACCTAGATGCTTGGTCATGGGGAATCAAAGATCAAATTTTGGAGTAGTATTTTGATATTTATTTCTCTTCCTCATAATTAATCTTCTTTATTTATATCAGATATATTAAGGGACATACTGATGACTTGATTTTAATGTGCTCACCTCTCATCCCAGGTAAAATGACTAGCTTTCAAAAAAATGGGAGGGGGAGTTTTGACATAGATTACAATCCAGTCAATTAAGTGTCTGACATTTCCAAATGGCCTTATAGAGTCTATTTTGGTGTCTATAATAGAGTCTATCTCTATTTTTTTATTTCAAACTAATAAGGAATATATTTTATATAATAGCACATATGCGCATAAGTGAAATAAAACTAGAGGAAACACTCTTTACCTTTATTTCAGAAAATGCCACCTAAAATGTTTTATTCCAGAATTGATTGCATTCTATTCTACCACATTTTTAAAATACTCATTTGGATCTCAAGTTTTAAATACAGTCTATGAAACTACCTGGGTAGACGGTGTTCCTATTTCTTCTCCAAGAGGGTTTGGGCAGCAACCAACTGCAAGATTTTGTCAGTGACTCTGTCCCAAGGGATCTTTCTTAGAAGTATGATGCAAGTAAGACCATCAGAAAAATTACAGTCCACACCCCATTGGGATCCCAAGGCAGGCTGGAGATCAATTAACTATCAATTAACTACTCTCTGGTTTTGTGGAACCACACATCTATAGCTCTTTCTTTAGTATGACATTATTCCCCAAAAGTTCCCAAATTTGTGAAATGCTATTATTTACTTATTGTGTTTAATTATCTATAGTGTTGTTGTTGTTCAGTGATGGCAGTTTTATTTATCTTTGAAAGAAAGATAAGAATTGCTTTGTGAACTTTCTTACAACATGTCTTTCAAAGAACTGAATATCTAACTCTCCCAAGAACCTATTCCTGAACATTTTAAGACATAATGCTCTCTCTTTGTCTTACTCTTTGAAATGCACATGAAGTATTTGTTTCCTCTTCCAGGTGGTCTCTAACTGTTATTACATAATTTCCTTGTTGACCTGGTCTAAAGAGCATTCTTCTAGATTGTTTACTTAGCCAATATGTGGCCATAGCAAGGATGTGCAGGAAAACACAGTTTTAATAATTATTAAGGAGCAGTGCATCTGCTATGGACTAAATTGTATCCCTGCCACCCCACTTTCTACCGCCAAAATTCATATGTTAAGGGGAAGGGGGGAGGGTGGAGGGTGAAAGGGATAATTCGGTACATGTGTGTGGTGATGGGTTGTAATTAGTATTTTGGTGGTGAACATGATGTAGTCCATGCAGAAATAGAAGTACAATGATGTACACCTGAAATTTTTGCAATGTTATAAACCAATGTTACTGCAATAAAAAAAAAATAAAAAATAAAAAAATAAAAAAAAAAAAATAAAAAAATAAAAATAAAGCAGTTAATAAAAAAAAAAAGAAAAAAAAAAAATCTTAACCCCCAACGTGATGGTATTTGGAGATGGAGCCTTTGGGAGGTAATTATGGTTAGATGAAATCATAAGGGTGGGGCCTTCCTGATGGAATTAGTGCCCTTATGAGAAGAGACACCAGAGATCAATCTCTCTCCCTTTCTCGTCACAAACATACTAAAAAAGAAGAGGCCATGTGAACACGTAGTGAGATAGTGACTGCCTACAAGCCAAGAAGAGAACTCTCCCCAGAAGCCAAATTTCCAGAACATTGATCTTGGACTTTGCAGCTTCCAGAATTGTTAAAAAATAAATTTCTCTTGATTAAGCCACCTATTTTATGGATTTTGTTATGGCAGCTCGAGATGACAAAGGCAGAATCTCTGTGGAAATCAAATAATCCTCTAAACTACAAAGGTCTTTGTTGGCGGGGGAGAGGAAATAAATTATAGAATGATTTCCTTTATTCCAATATAGTGCCTTTTCTTTGTATTCTCAGCAATTTAGGGAGGTCAGCATTCAACTGAGGATGCACCAGATACCCCAGATATATCTTCTAGAGGTTTCAAATAGATATGAGGTGAAAAACACAGCTGAGCTTATACATAGTGAACCTTAAAATACATAAATGAGAGGGTCAGTAAGGGATTTGGTACAAATTCTGGCATCCAAAACAAAGAGAAGTTTACATCCTCTGGATCTGAATTTGGTGATGGATAAGCAAAGTATTGTGAATATGGTTTGTGGGACAACAGAGGTGGACTTGGCTGTTTCATATACTGGCTTTGAATAAAATGTTTGCCACATAGTTTCCTATTCAATAGATTTCCAACTATAACTCTAGGTTTCAGTATAATGAGGGGGAGTGTCAGTATCTAACGTTGTTTGTAAATGATGCATTAACACATCTGGTTCACTGAAGAGGAAAATGCAACAATTCCTTAGTGATCACAGCCTGATATGATCACATTGTGTCAGTGTTGAACTATGTTTGAAATATTAAATAATTATTTTATAAACATGCAGTACTTAATTTTAAGCTTGCACACATACTTAATACACATGGTAAAATGCCCTATTCTTGTTTAAGTTTTGTTATAAAATGCCAGGACTTGGTAACTGGTATTGATGTTTGAACAATAACTAAGAAGAAATCTTCTACATAAATTCATTCATATAAATTAGATTGAATTCAAATGGCAATGAAAATAAGTTATTAACCATAATTTGTTAAGATTGTTTTTTTACAATGTTTTTTCAACATTAGTTTTGTGTATGTTATTAAGGGCTCTTCCCACTGAATGTTTTATCTTCCCATTTCTTAATCTGTCAGGAAAAGAGTTCTGCAAAGTTGATCAAAGTTTGGGGGAGGGGAGAGTATTTGACTAGGAGACACGTAGGGAAACTCTAAGTGTGAAGTAACTTTTCTGCATGTTACTGAGGTGGTAGTTATTTGACTCTATTCATTTGTCATAAATGCATAGAAATGTACATCATGAAGAGTAAATTTTATATGTAAACTAATGAAAAATTGACCAGATTGTTGCAAATGCCAGGAAGAAATGTGTACTATGATAAATGTATCTAACTGTATTATAAATGTATGATATAACCACACTGAAGGATTAACTGACCTAAGTAACTTTGGACAATGGTGTTTTGATTAGAAACTGTAAAACTATAGACAAAAGGAACTGTACATAAACTCTGTATCCTAGTTTGTAAATTTGTTTCTCATGGGGGTTCCATTTAACAATTCTGAAATTGTCGTACCTGTATGTTAGAGCTGAACAAACAATCAAATGATTCTTAAGTGGAAGGATCCAGGTTTCTCACTGTTGGAGAGACACATTACAGATTAGCATGAAATTTTAAGTCTACAATGAATCTTGTGGTACCGGATTAGAGTAGATGATATAAGAATGAACTCACATTTAGCTTAATATATATACAGTGCTCTCTCCAATCCTCCACTGGAAAATGTTCCTCAACATTGTGTTTTTTACTTGTGCAGAGTGAGTTTGGGAATTTCTCTTTTCTTTTCTCCATTCATCTTCATTTGAAAGCCCAGAAGAACTTGAAAGATTGTTTCGTGGCATCTCCAATGAGAAAGTACTATGGGGACACATTTATCTTGCTTTCTTTCCTAAGCTATCACTAAAGAGTGATCTGTGAGAACAACCGCCCTAGAGGGGCTTGAGCCTCTACAAATAAAGTAAATGTGTGAATATAGTTATTTAAAAACTTCCTCATATTGTGGAATAAATTATGAGAAATTATGATAAATTTTGACAATGGAAACCCTGGATCCCCAAGCATGTCATTAGAATTAATCTCATTTCAATAACATACAAAATCAAATTTTAAATCAGACTCACATAACAATTTTAACAATTTCATATTTTCTCTAGAAACATTATTAAAGAAAAGTTTGTTTTCTAAACAATTGTTATATAGATCTGGAATCGTTCTATTAAAGTCAGAAAAAAAATAAACTTTAAGATAAGAAATGTTACCAGCAACAAAGAGGGCTACTTAATAATTATAATAGGAAAAAACATCAGTAAATTTAGCAATTGTAAATTCATGTACAGCTGACAAAGGCACCTCAAAGTTATGAAATAAAAGCTGACAGATAAGAAAGGTGAAAACATAATTCAACTGGGATTTAATAGCACTTAATAATTGATAGAACAAATAAAGAGAAAACTAGCAAGGCTACAGAAGATTTGAGCAACACTATTCACCAGCTTGACATGAATGAAATCTATATAACAACTCTTTAGGAAACAATTGTTTAGGGCAGGCTTTCTCAGCTGTGGCACTATTACCATTTTAGACTGATAATTTTTTGTGTGAGGGACTTTCCTGTGCATTGTAGGTTATGTAGCAACATCTCTGGCCTCAACCCTCTAGACAGAAATAGTATTCTTTTATGCCACCTTCTCATGGTGAAAGTCAATAATATTTCCAGACATTGCCAAATGCCTCCTGGAGGGAAAATCACACCCAGTTGAAATCACTGGTTTACAGTTGTCTCTTGGCATTTAATTTGGAATATATTATTAAAGCACTCTTATAATGCTAAACTGGGCCTTCATGGTACCTTTACTTTTGTCCCTTCTTGGCCAGTTCCTAGTTATGTAGCCATCAAATGAAAAAATGGATTTTTAAAATATATTTTCTCATTTGAGAAATAACACAGTGTGACTTCTTATGGTATTTTCTACATATAAATTATAATCCTAAGTCAGATTTGCTTACAAAGAGCTCAGAGAATGATTTCATTTTACAGTGAACAAATCTTTATTAATAATCAACCAAAGTAAGGCACTCTGCTGGTTTTACTTAACAGACAAACAAAAAGAGATCATGAAGGAAAGTCCTCTTTTATTATTCGAATCATTTTTTAAATTTCCTGAGCACAAAAGCCTGATTCTTACTGCTGATGACATTTTTCAGGGCTTCTTTCACATTCATGAGGCTGTAGATCAAGGGGTTCAACATGGGAATGATAACTGTATAGAAGACGGAGGCCATCTTATCTGTGTCAAGAGAATGTTTTGAGCTTGGCTGTAAGTACATAAAGATTAGAGTCCCATAGAATATGGTTACTGCCAGCATGTGGGAGCTACATGTGGAGAAGGCTTTGCATCTTCCTTCAGCTGACCGCATCCTCAGGATGGTGGAAATAATAAACATGTAGGAGACAAAGATAATCAGAACAGAGGAAATGAATGTGATACCAGCGCAGGCCAAAATGGATAGCTGTTTGAAGTGAGTGTCTGAGCAAGTTAGCCTCAGGAGAGGCATGTCATCACAATAGAAATGACTGATGATGTTAGAATGGCAATAGGAGAGGCAAAAGGTGAGAGCAGTATGAAACAGTGCCATCAGGAAGCTATAGCAATAGGGGACAGCTACAAGCTGAATGCAGATTCCTGGGGACATCATGACCATATAAAGAAGAGGGTTACAAATGGTCACGTATTGGTCATAGGCCATGGAAGCCAGTAGCAAGCACTCAGATACCATGAAGGTGAGGAAACAGCCTAATTGAGCAGCACATGCATTGAAGGAGATTACATTTTGTTTGTACAAGAAATTCCAAAGCATTTTGGGTGTAATGACAGAAGAGTAACAGAAATCGATGAAAGCCAAGTTGCTTAGAAAGAAGTACATTGGTGTGTTGAGTCTTGCATTTGTTCTAATGACTAGGATCAAACCTAGATTGCCTACTACTGTGACGAGGTAGATGGATAGGAATATCACAAAGAAGGGCGTCTTCAATTCCATTTGATCTGTGAGGCCCACCAGAATGAATTCTTTTATGGGGGTGCAGTTTATCTGAGCCATATCTCTTTACGGCATCTGCATGAGGAATTAAGAAAAGAGTTAAGTTCAAGTTGCCATTCCTATAAGTGATGTTTTTACATTCTAACATCTTGGAAAGACGTTTTGTTGCTAATATAGCGGTCATTGGAATACTGAGGTTCTGGAAACAGGAGAGAGAGCAGAAAAGAGCTATATGTAGAAAAGGCATATTTCTCTTCTCTCAAATCCATTGAACATACAAAGATGGGAGCTAGGAACAGTCCACATTGCCCTAGTTTCGGTTCAAAAGTCTTGTGCATTAAGCTACTTAAAACTACCACCTGACTTGTTAAAATGTTTGAGGAGTTGTTTTCATTGAAAAGATGATAACATTAATAACTTAAAAGAAAATAGATCTTCTGCAGTGGCACCACTTTGACAGATCTGTCATTGTACCTGTGCAGACACAACTCTAGATTGTCCCAGTGCTGGTGGAAATATAGTTATGTATTTTCTCTTTTACTTTAGTAATTTATCACTTAATGTTCACTATAGTTTGCAAAATAATCTTCACAGTTATGTTAATAATGCAAATACTGAAAACAGGTATGTATGGAAGGTGCAGTCAGGTGTTTATTTACCTCATTTAATCTCACTAAACATTTATGTAAAAACCACATTATTTGCCCACTTTAGAGATGAAGAGTAGGAGATTGAAACAGAAACATCCAAAACAAAATCTGATGGCTGGTCTGAGTGCAGTTAGCTGGGTTTCAAATCCACGTGTTTCTGACTCAGGAGTCCACACCTCAGTACAGCATATCTTAGTTATTCTGCTGTTAGAAACAAATTGTTTCCAGATTTTGCTTGCTATAATATTGCACAAACATTTTTATCTCTAAAACATGAACTTACATGATCAAAGAGAATGAATCCCCATATAATTTTATAATATATTGCCATTTATAATAAAATTGATAGTTTCTTTCCAAGAGATTTGGAAATTTATGTCTCATTTAAAGTCAATTTATAAGTCTCTTCCAACATTTTTACCTTTTATTAAGTAAGCATAGATTTGAATTACATTTTGTGTATTAATTTTTTTCCTACTTTAAGTTGTATATCTTTCTATTTATTTTTTTCTTATTCATTTTCATTGCTTTTCATAATTGTATTATTGAATATCCCAATTAAATTTATTTTAGGAAAGTGTAAAAGTTATAGAACTAGGTTCTTACTATTAATGTCAAATGTCATATCTCTGTCCTACTCCTTTTCCTTTTCTCTCTCTCTTTCTCTTTTTCTATCCTCATACCTGAAAAATGAAAACAAAGATTTCTTGGATAAACTCATACAAATTGCTTTATACAGTCTTGAAATTACACTGAGAATAAATACACAAATAAAATAAGAGTCTGTGTTTCCTCCAATTTTCTTCAGAATTTACTAATAGCTCTTTTGTACTTACAACTATTGTTTATTTATCAAAAACACATTTAGTTATTTTCTGTTTATTTCACTAAATATGTTTATTGAGAAACACTATGTGGCAAGAAATAACTTTCAAAGAATACTTAACCTTAATTTTATTCTAAATAAATCATATATTTCCTTTTGAAACTAATACAGATGAAGTTTTAAAGTCTAATTACAATAACATGGAAATTAAGATAAATAAGACCTAGTAACCCATCCATTCCAAATATCCATTTTGTGTATTAAAAATAAAAGTCAATTTTGAGCAAAGAAAAGGGAAAAAGGAAAGAGAATAGGGGAAATAAAATAAAATTTTTATTTGTTGGGCTGCTCAGACCAAGACCCTTCTCTAGACTACTAGCTCTCAGATTCAAACTTTTTTGACCACAAATCACAGAAATAAATACTTGTTACATGATATCATGGAGCTAATAAATTTATCCAGAATAATACTCTCATCAGCTGGCATGAACTTTTCATGTTCTTTTGCGTTCTACTGTAATCTGTTCTATTCTAATTAATCCAAATATCCCAAACTGTCAAGATTCTAAAAATCAAACTCATGATCTACTAGTAGATACAAGCACAGTTTCAAAAACTGCACTCTCGACCACTACACACCATCACCATTTTCACCAACACAAGTAGATAAGCAACCTACCTATCAACAGCTCTAAACACCACCTTCCACTCTGTTCTATAATCAAGACTGTGCATATTCTGTCCTTAACATTTGTCTTGCTTGTGTCTAACTGTTCTTTCCTTAAAAGTCTATTTCAATTCACTATTAATTTCCAGACATTACTTAGAGTCCAAAGACAGAGCAGTAAAAGAACAGACAATAGACTGGACTGGAAAGAAAGAAAGGTTTATCCAAACTTCCTTTATTTTTCTGGTCTCTTTTTCTTCCAATTGTTTTTCTCCACTTCCAAAACACAAAACTCTGACATTTGTACATAGAAACCATTTTAGTTTGTTATTAAAAATAAAGTGTAAATTATATTTGAAAGCATATTCAACTTTTCACAATCTCATCCCTTAATATTTTTATAATCCCAATTCCATTCAATTCTCTCAACCATCAGTGGACATCCATTGGTCCAATTACTATAATTGGTCTACATTTGTCAATAACAACATGCCCTTTCTAGCTTCTCTACTGTTGTCTTTGCCATTCATAGTAACCTTGTCTACATGAAAAATGGAGAGTTGAAGGGAAAACTTTAAGGCCTATTGAAATATCGCCTCTTCTGTGAAGAACTATTTCCCATGTTGAGTTACTACATTTTGTACTTTTATTCTGGAATCACTTTAGACGTACTTCATTTATATTTCTTCTCATATTTATGACAACCATCCGCTTCCATCCCTCGTCCCCTGGTAGACTTGAGACATCTTATGTTGAGAGCCATGCTGATGTGGTCCCTCATAAATGTTAGGAAATGGGAAAGTAAATATTTATTTTGGATTAGTTAATTTAAGATTAATATCATAATAATTATATTTGAATATTTCTTCCCTTATTCTCACCTTATATTCTTTGCTTTGGAAAGTATCTCCAGGGACATACCGGTGACCTTTGTCTAATATACTCCCCACTAATGCTGAGCAAAATCTCTAGCTACTGTAATTGTAGAAAGCACAGTTTTGACATAGATTATAATCGGGTAAATCATTGGCCTGGTTTTTCCAACCCTCCTGATAGATTCTAAATTGGAATTTTTATTTTCTTTAACCTAAAAACAAATACATATATATATATATATATATATATATATATATGTATGTGTATGTATATATTTTTAAAGAGCAATATAAGTTAATATATAATTTTGCAATTTTGTGTGCAATAAAAAATATTGATTTACTACCTATTATGTATCAAATGTCTTTCTGACTTTTGAGGTGACAACAAATAAAGGTCAGAGTTCAGCCATCAAGAAGCTTAGAGTCTAAAGAGAGGAAGATAGCAATCAAACAGACTCAGAATGTTGAGTTACAGTGATCTTGATGGAGTTGAGTGCTGAGGACAAAGAGAACATTTGAAAGGAAGCCATGTAACTGGAAGACTTTGAGGAAGAGAAGGTTATGGGACGATTTCCCTGGGTAAACATTATCAAAACCAACATGGAAAGATTTAAGGCAAAGATGGTTTCATGCAGAGAACATGCAAAACACTGGAGTTAAGTACATGTATAATTTTCACAAACCCTAAATACATGAATACATGATGTTCATTCAACATTACCTTCTAGAACTGGCTCTGATTTTAATTAGCTTCATGAGCTTGGGAAAATCACTTGAATATTTTGAAATTCAACTTATTCATTTACATATAAAAAAAGTGATTAGCTTGTCTCTTCACTTCTTTCCAGCCCTTCAGTTGTTCTTGTCTATTTACACCAAGATGCTCTTGATGCTTTCATCAAAACTAATAGAAGGTCAGAGAAAACACTGCTTATTTTACAAAATATACTCCAAACTTTTTAATCCTAGTTCATCTTGTTATACTCTACTTAACGTTTTAAAACTCTTCTCTTGAGCTACTCTAGCGATGTCAGTACACATCCATGAGTCAAAGCCCATTTAAAATATACTCTTCTCACCTGCCCAGGTACAGAGAGCTCTTCTTTATCCTCATAATGAGTCTGGTTAGCAGCTGATTGCATGGTTTTGTCAGTGTCTCTGTCCCAAAGGACTTACCTCAGAGCATGATGCAAGTGAGATTATCAGAAAAATTACAGTTTGTGCTCAATTGAGATCCCAATCAGTAAGACTGAAGGCTTACTGATTTCATTCTCTGTTTTTGAAGAACATATCTACAGCTCTGCCTTTAGTATATTATTGCTCTAAGATTCTCCTAACTCTTAAAATATCATGATTAGCTTATTAAAAAGTTTTTGTTGTTGTTGTTGTTGCTGTAGATCAGTAGTATCAGTCTTTGTATTTGGCTTTTAAAGTCAGATAAGGCAGATGGGAATTATGCTTTTAAAAGTCTTACAAATAGCTTTCTGTGAAATGTGTATTTGACTCCTTAAAGAGCTTACTCCTCAATACTGTATGCACAGGCATTTGGTAAAAGCTTTGGGCATTAGCTTACAACTTAGTCACTCTGAACCAGATGGTGACTAAGAAATACATTGTCATTTTAGTGTGTGGGGAAAGAAGGGTGGATTTGTGCTTTTATATATTGACTATGAATTTAAAATTTGCCCTTAGTTTTGAATTAAATAAATTTTTAGCTATAACAATGGGCTGCAATATAATGAAGAGGGGAATAGAATCATACATGTCTCTTTTATGGTGTATGAACAGGACACTTTGACAGAAAAAGAAAATATAGAAAATGCTTAGAAATCACAACCTGGTTACATTGTATAAATGATGATCAAAATAGGAAGTACATATATTTGAACTATATTTTCTAGATAGTAAATAATTCTTCTATGAATACATAATGTCTCTTTTTTATCAACTGGGAAACACATCTGGTACAATTGGCTAAATGTCCCATCTCTGCTTGTGCCTCGTTATAAAATGCCACGACTTGTGATTTGGTATAGAGATCCTTGATCGTCGTGTACACACAGTACAATACTTAAAACAAAAAGCAAGCAAAGCAATCTTTAGGAGAATGGGCAGTGGCCCTGGACAAGCCTTTCAACACTAGATGTAATTAAGAGGAAACTCTTACTGGTGAATTATAAATATTTCAAGAGTCCAGAAATTACATTTGATTTCCCAATTCTTTTTTTCTTTATCTTAAAATATTGTGTCAGGTTAAACAATTAAATAAAGCTTAACTGATAGAGGACATTTTATAGAGGACCATGGAAGACTAAAACTACATTTTACATGGGAGTTCAGAAACTTTATACAGTGAATCCTGCGTGTATTTCACCCGACGCTCTTGTTTAATGTAAGTTCATAGATTTCTATTCAGAGATGTAACGACCACTGCAAACATCCATATGTAACTCACGGCTTAGTTCATCCAGCAGCATCCATTTCCTCACTTTCATGTCTCACCCCAAAAAGGTTTATAGGGCACAGTGTCTGTGAATAAACACGTAGTAAAGACCATGCCCAGCGAACAGAGCTTGGCTGCTCAGACAAACAAATGTAAAGTAGTAAATTAAGGATTTCCATCTTGTAATGTTAGACTACATCAATATATCAATGTTTTTGCGTGTGTGTGTGTTTGTGAGGAAGGTTAGCCCTGAGCTAACATCCGTGCCCATCTTCCTCTACTTTACGTGGAACGTCGCCACAGCATGGCTTGACAAATGGTGCATCTGTGCGTGTCCAGGATCCGAACCTACAAACCTCGGGCCACCAAAGCAGAGCGCGCGAACTTAACCACTGCGCCACTGTTTTAACGTTGATTAACAAGAGGATGTATACTAAAAGACACTACATAATTTCACTCTTTCTTATTTTTTAGTGGCTATATGAGTGCCCATATCTAATTTCGGGGAAATAAAAAGATTTCAAAGGACTATGGTGTCTTCCTTGCTTACTAAACCATCTGCTCTGGGTGTCCGTTCTGAAACTAGGGCCGTTCGTCAATAATTTTATAATAAATTAAAAGAAGGAAGAGACAGTGCAAAGTATCAACTAAAGGCTTTATCACAATGTTAGTGTAACTGATAAAAAAACTATTCTATGAGCTGCCTCATATTTCTTCTCCCTAAGTTGAAGAATTTAGAAGAAAACACTTTGGATAACTTAATTAGTGAAAGAATTAGTAGGAAACATTTAAAATGGATTTTTTTGGGTAATCCAAGTATAACTTAATCAGAATTTCCATGTCCATGAGTCTAGTTTTGTCTTATAGTTTTGTCTTGTAGATTTCTTTTCTTGTATCACAATTACTATGACTGAAGATTTAGTCTATACTTGAAGAAGTTCTTCAACACTGGAATCCATTTATAAATAAAGTGAACACGCTCATAGAATGTTAATATGATTTTTCATATGTCTCTTCCAGTTGAGTTCTTTGATTATTTGTCAGCTAGTTCCTAAGGGTAATTGTCAGAAGCACTCATGGAGCTTATTAAATATGGATTTACTGACTTGTATCTAGTGATTCTGAGTTGATTAGTCTGAGATATTATCTGGCCACCTCTATCTATTCAAAATTGTACAACAGATTTTGGTGTATGCTCACTATCAAAAACTATCAGAAAATAGAACAATAATTTTTAAAAAAACAATTAAATGTTTTCTTTAATGATTAAGGAACTCTTACAAGCATGGTCCATTGAATGTCTAATGATATCACAATACAGTACATTTATTACACAGAATAAAGAAGACGGAGACTAGTGTAGGCGACAGGAAAATCTTTAGAGAATCCGCTAAGCGTATGAACAAATATGAAAGCATATTCAATGATGGTATTCTGGGTCATTCATTAAAAAATTATATAAATTATGTTGATTGCAGTAAAAATAATTTGAACTATATTTCTTTAGGATTCAGAATATAAATTCATCAGTAGTATTTTTTTAATTAAATATATTAAGAAAAAGTTAGGAAGTTTTATTTTAAATACATTTGTCAGTTTAATTTTTCCTAACTTAGCTATAAAAAAGATTTCCACCATCTGGATTACAGTTCATGATGCAGTGATCCACTATATCCAAACACACCCAGGAAGAAAGCAAAAAGGAGGGGCTGGCCTGGCGGCACAGTGGTGTTAAGTTTGGCCTACTCTGCTCCGGCAGCTGGGGTTCCTGGGCCTGGATCCTGGGCATGGACCTACACCACTCATTAAGCCATGCTGTGGTAGCATCCCATACACAAAATAGAGGAGGATAGGCACAGATGTTAGTTCAGGGCCACTCTTCCTCATTAAAAAAAAAGAAAGCAAAAAGGAAGCTAAGGAATATGAAAGATTGACTTACTTTTTTCCTCCATATTTTTTTGCTGTGTTCAAACTTACTAAAATTTTTCACCTTATAACTCTCCTGACTCCTGGAAATATATATTTCAAATGGGACGTCAGCAAACTCTTTAGCAAAGTTAGTGAATAATACTTTGTTTCTGTATTAACCTCCAAACTCCAATACCTCCACTTTATTTTTTAATTCACTGCTTCCCAACTCCTAGCTGCTTTTAATTCTCAGGTTTAGTTACCTGTAAACATATCAGCCAGCTGCCTACCCTTTGCTTTCTCCGACACAATGGCAGCCTATCTTAAACATCTCTTCATCTGCCTGTAGAGTTCTAAAATCACATTGATTTAAAGAACAGCATAAATTTGTCCAAAACCGCTTTAAAGCAGCCTTCACGTCCTTATTCCGCAGGCTGTAGATCATGGGATTCAGCATGGGGATCACCAGTGTATAAAACACGGAGGCCATTTTATCAGTATCCATTGAATGGTTAGTTTGAGGCTGCATGTACATAAAGAGTAGTGTCCCATAGAAAACGGTGACTGCCATCATATGTGAAGCACACGTGGAAAAGGCTTTTTTCCTTCCTTCTGATGAACGCATCCTTAGAATGGACAAAACAATGTTGAAATAAGATACAAGAACTATAATCAAGGAAAAAATCAAATTTGTAGCTGCAGATATAAAAACTACTGTTTCTGCAAAGTAAGTATCAGAGCAGGACAATGCTAACAGAGGGACAGTATCACAGAAAAAATGATTGATGACATTGGAAGAGCAATAAGACACAGAGAATACAGAAGATGAAGTCACAACAGCTGTGGAAAAGCTGTAGAGGTATGTGAGGGACACCAGCAGAAGGCAGATCCGCCGAGACACCACCACCATGTAGAGCAGGGGGTTACAGATGGCCACATAGCGGTCATAGGCCATCACAGCTAACATGAGAACCTCAGCTACAATGAAGACCAAGAACACTCCCAGTTGGGTGGCACACTCGTAGTAGAAGGTGATTTTCTTCTTTACAAGAAAATTGATGAGCATTTTAGGGGCAATGACAGTAGAATTGCCAAGATTGATGACAGCCAGATGTCGGAGGAAAAAATACATGGGTGTCTGAAGTCGAGAGTCAGCACTGGTGAGAGTGATGATGCTCAGGTTCCCGGCCACGGTCAGTCCATAGATGACCAGGAACACAAAGAAGAGTGGGATCTGGAGGTCTGGATGGTCTGAGACGCCTGTGAGAATAAACTCAGTGACCCGGGTGAAATTTCCAGGAGCCATGTAAGAGTTTGGATATTCATCTGTTTGAGGAAGAAAAGGAGAAGTGATTACAAATGTTAAGGAATTCTTTTCTAGGACTACCATTAGATGGGAAAGGCAATTCCTTGGGTGAGAATTCCTGCAATCGTGTATTGATCTAACTCATTTATTAAACTCAAGGTTCTAAGTCTAATAAATAAACTTTGCAACCATTTGGGAGAGAGAAAAAGCAATTGCAGTAAATTAAATAGATGACTCAGCATCATCCATATTTTGGGATTTACTTCCTGACAATCTTATTAAATTATGAATATCTTATTAGCTTGCAAACAATAGAAGCCGCAAATTATATCTTATGTCTTTTGCATTAAGTGTGAGAAAGGCTTAAGAAATTGTGTGCCTCAAATACTTTACTGTTGCTTCCTGATTTCTTAATCTAAGATTTATTACTTTTTCTCAAGAAAAGATGATTTAGCCATTTCCTGCACCATTTTCTTTATTCAATCTTTCTATAACATATTCAACATTGAACTTTCAAATTCTACCAGCCATGTCTGTTAACTGCTTTTTTTCACTTTCTATTTTATTAACTGAGAAAAAAATCCATGAATCCATAGTCTTCAGATCTATTTTTCAAGTTACTAATTCTCTTTCAGCTTTCAAAAAACGATTTCTGTGAAAATGTTATCATTTTCACAATTCCATCACATTGGGCTTTACTGGATTCAACTTCCTTTTCCTTCCCTCTCATCACTCTTTTCCTCTTTGTGCCACAAGGTGATGCAATTCCTCATATTTTTTCCACTATCTTTTTATTATTAATCTGTGTTTTTCATTTATATACTTTTATAACTTTATTTAAAAAATGTATAAAATATATCTGGCTTTAATTTTCAGTTCATCTTTTTTTGATATTTTTTCACATTTTGATATTTTTCATATTGTAATAGAACTAAACATCCTTATTTTATAGAGTTTCTATGATAATTACATTGTATATATTTACCAAAGAATCAGCATACTATTATATATAAATGAATATTTTCCCAGAGAAGTTGTTTTCAAGGATGGTCACCTATTCCTGTCTAAGCCTATTAGAGTAGAGTCCCTTCACAGTCACAATCGATAGCTCCAGTGGGGGTCACCTGGCTCAAAGAAGTCTTGTCATGGTCTCTTATCTGAAGATGTGGAGTTAAGTTCCAGAGAGTGGAGAGTACATCATTATTTAACATAAGATCTAACCTTTGCAGAAGCTTTCAGTCTCTCCACTGTCTCTCTTAAATGTATCAACCAGCAGCCAAAATGAACGCTTCCAAATTATATCAACTCTTCTATATCTGCTGAAATCTGGTGTGTTGCTGGCAATATACTGTTTTTGGTGGGTTTTTTTTTTTTTTTTTTTTGGTGAGGAAGATTGGCCTTGAGCTAAGATCTGTTGCCAATCTTCCTCTACTTTGTATATGGGACACCACCACAGCACGGCGTGATGAGCAGTGTGTAGGTCCATGCCTGGGATCCGAACCTGTGAACTCTGGGCCACCAAAGCAGAGCATACAAACTTAACCACTACACCACCAGTCTGGGCTCTATATACTTTAAGTAGCAATAATAAATTAAAAAAAAAAAATACTTTTAATCACAAGCATATATTCATTCTCTAATGTTCTCTTTCAAAGCTCCATATGCTATTATTTGCCAATTTCCATAAATACTTTCCCATCTTAACTATGCCCCTCTTCTCCGTCCTCAGGTCAAGCTTTCATTGACACTGTCGTTGACTACTCTATCCTTCTTGGTGTCTATGTCATGATTCTCTCACATTAGCTGGCAGGTAAATGACGGTCATTAAGTATTTTTGAGTAATTGAGATATGTAATCAGAGCTATTTTTTAGGATAACTGAAATATGCTTCAGCCTCATTTTCAGTGCATTCCACAGTCAGGTCCATATCACCTTTCTAGTCATACTACCCTACCAGGCACACATTGAACATATATTTTCATCTCTGGCCCGCAGTGTCTTCACTCATATTAATTCCTCTGAGATTATTCTACTTATTTGTGAGAGGTGGCATGTTATCTGAAAGAACTCTCCCCACCATTAGTAACAGTGACCCCACGTGATCAGAAACTGGAAAAGAACATAGTGTCAAATGAGGCTAATATGCTTGAATTTTGGAGTATTTAAGAATGTCATTCCTGATCATACTGCATGCATTTTCATACTTCTTATGAATACTGATGAGTAACTGGGAGTGTAAAAAGGTAAGTGATTTGTCTTAAAATCAGCACCAATGTTTTATGTTTAATGAGCAATAATAATAGTATTAAAAAGTGCCTATGGAAATAGTTTCTATGTACTTAGAATTATTTTTTATTATAAAATTAAAAGGAAGAATAAAAAGAAAGTAAATATATTGTTGAATATTTTATTGTAGGTCAGTTGAACTAAGGGCAACCCAGGAAATGAACATTTTCTTCGTGGGTTTTATTTTATCCTTGAGAATGTTATAGAGGTTCTGTCCTATCAAACCAGGAATCTAGGTGTCTGCAGTTTCTTAAAGACTTGCTCCTGCTTATGCAGTGACTTTCCTCAAATAGAAGTTCTTTTTGAGATCTTCTCAACGAAAACATTGGCAGATTTGTTTTAGTATAAGATAAATGGTTTATATAAACATGCTCCATTATTGCATTTATTACATATTATGTGAATATACATATACGTTTGCCTGTATGTCATCAGAGTTAATGGAAAATTTTCCTGAGAAAATTTGGGATCTATAGTTATATTTTCTAAAAGGAGCATCTCTTGGAGTTTGGGAGGTTGTGTATCCAGTTTTCTTTCTCATGTTATCCTGTGAAACACACTGTTTTCATTTCAGCTAATATTACAGAAATAAAACTATGATATAAAAGACCTCAGTGAGTAAAAATCCATTGTTTCAGTAGTGATATAACTTATTTAAGTACACGAGATTTTGTAATAATGCCAAGATCTCATTTGGAAACATAAAATCTGGAGCATATTTGGCATCCTGTGTTCCCCAAAACTGTTATAAATCTTGGAAACAATCCTTAGTTAAAGCATCGTATTATTTGATTGTATATAATGCTGAGTGCCTTCCAAAATGTAAGTGAAGTGGCTCATTTCCAATACAGTTTTGGATAATTTAAAGGCCATTATAAAAAAATAAGACAAATATTTTCTACCCACCTGTAATGGAGATTCTGATTCAGGTTCTTAGTGAGAATCGATACATGGCTGTGGCAATAAGAGCTGATAGGGCTCTATAAATCTTGAGACGCAAACTGGGCATCACAGGTGATTCTAGGATCCACAAATTGCCCTTTAAATCCTTGGTGAGGATGCAACACGGGGTTGGTTCCTCAACAAGATCTCCCTCTAGGAGTTCAACCACACACCCCTTGAGTCTTTGTTGCAATTTGGGCCTACATTACTGGAGTGAATTCAGCTCCATAACAGCTAAGGGGCACAGTGATTAAAGTGTGGGTCTCAAAGTAACTCATTTGCATTCAGAGGTTCATTATTGCAAAATGCAACATTGAAGAGCTGGAAACCAATAGTCTAGCAGTGAGATTAAAACAGACTTTATCTATAAATAGTATTTTTATTATGCCAATTTCTCTGTTGTTTTTCTTTTCCCACTTTTACTTCAAAGAATACAATTAGCATAGTCATTATTTCTAGAATGTGGTGGTGAAACGTACGTTAAAAGGAGAATGGATCTCCAAAAAACAATTTCAGGTAATAAAATTATTATTTTACTCTTTCCTTTCTGATTCTATTTCAGGTGAAAAAAGGTAGAAGAGCTACTAGAGAAGAGTCAAATACAGCACTTAAAAATAAAGCTCTTGTGTCATGTCGTTAAATATCCTGTAACAAATAAATTCTTTAAACACCGAATACTATAGATATATTGCTTATGCATGTGATGGCTAATAGGATTATGGAGAAATGAAATTGCCCCGGGACAATTCTCTTTTTTGGAGATTAAGTCCTCTTTGCAATAATAGTTATTTTTTCTCAGAAGATGTTCCCCTATAGACCTTAAATTTAAAGCAGGAATTTGAGATATATGACACAATGACATTTGTGTAAAGTATAAACGCATGCACATGGAACAGTAATGTACATTTTCTAAGGACACAAGAAAACAAACAGATTCACAGTAAACACATTGGGATGGTAACCTGGTGGTGGCAGAAGAGCCTGGATATAGAAATAAAGATGAAGGATGTATTAGTTTGCTAGTGCTGTCTTAAAAAATACCCCAGACTGGGTGGGTTAAACAATAGAAGTGTATTTTCTCAGCCCTGGAGCCTAGAAGGCCCAAATCAAAGGAATGGCAGGTTTGATTTCTTCTGAGACTTCTCCTTGGCTTGCAGATGGCCACCTTCTTACTATGTCTTCACACGGTCATTGTTGGGTCTGTGTACACATCTGGTATCTCTCTCTGTGCCCTAATTCCCTATTTTTATAAAAACGTCAGCCATATTGGATTAGCACCCACTTAATGATTCCATTTTAACTTAATTGCCTCTTTAAAGGCCTTATCTCCAAATAGGATCAAATTCTGAGACACAGGGTTTAAGTCTTCAACACGTGAATTTTGGTGGGACACAATTCAGCCCATAACAAATTGGAATCAAAAATAAATTAAGAAGAAGGAGGAAGTCAAGATGGCAGTGTAGGCAGACTCTGAACTCACCTCCTCCCGCAGACACAGCCAATTTAACAACAACGCGTGGAAAAGTTACCCCTGAGACAGAACTGAAAACTGGATAAGAGGAACTCCTGCAACAACGGACAATCCTAACTGAGGTAGAAGAGGCAGAAATTCCCTTCTGGAGAGAAAAAACGCCGCCTTCAAAGACGCAGCACCTTACGGCCGCCCAGGAGCAGCCCACAGGTACGCAGCCCTCCCTGGAGGCGCAGGGCCCTGAGCTGGGGAGCGCCCCACTGTGGGCATTTTGTGGACCCAGAACAATCGAGATGAGTGGCAGAATATCTGACTTTGCCTACTACTAAAACATTGGCAAGTACCCCCAGAAAAGCTGGATCACAAAGAAATTAAAACCGGCTCTTAAAGGGCCCATGCACAAACTCACCCATTTCAGAAAGCAACCTAAAATCACCAGAAGGAAAGGTGCACAGTGCTGTGGTGAAAAGAGACTCACCTAATAGGCTCTGAGTGCATCTCGGTGAGAGATGAGACCTCTCCAGGGACTGGAACATTGGCGGCAGCCATTGTTGTGGCCTGGTGTGGACGTGCTGACGCAGATGCGATTGGAATTCTCCCTGGGGCCTGCTAGCCCAGGGTCTGCCCAACTCGCTAGATCACCGATTTAATCCAGCTCAGCCAGGGCAGGCAGCCCACCCTAGAGATTGGCCCCCAACAACAAGCACTCAGGCATCTTGTGGGCCTGTATAGATTGGTGACTGGATTCTCTGCAGCCTGGCAACTGAGCCGACTTCAGCAGGGCAGGGCGCGCACAAGGAGCGGGTGGAGAGTGTGGGGCGGTGGTGGAGTGTGTGGGGATCCCACCGTGGAGACTGGGTCAGCTTCGGGAGGTCAGGGCGCGCACACAGGGTAGGACTGTGTTGACAGTGTGTGTGGACCTGTGGGCAGCAGGGCTTGTCAGTTGCAGAAGACTTGTGCTTCTCAGAGACCCACTTGGGGGTATGCCTCACCTTCCAAAGCCTGAAACAATTGGGTGCTCCTTTGCCTGAGGCCAGCCCCACCCACCTGCAATCCTCAGAGAGCTGACAAGAGACCTAAAGGGTGGAGGCTTATAGCAATTGTAAGGCCCTGAGCCTAACAACCTGCCACGCTGGGGGCCTACTCACCTAAAAGAAATACTGCAACACTAATGTGGTATTAGAACTAGCAGTCAACTGTGCTGGGGCTCCCAACACCTGATAAAAAGACTGAAGGGCCCACAACAACTACAAGCACCTGAGCATTACAACAGCTGACCAGAGGCATAACTCGGCCTCCCTGGGCGCCTACAGGGAGAGCAAACTGGCCACTATAGAAGGACACACGTAGCCCACATAGGGGTCACCCCTGGAACATTGAGAACTGAGGGAATCACACTGGAAGCCTCCTAAGGCATCACTTACAAAGGGTCACCGATCCAAGAGCAGGAGACGTAGCTGACCTACCTAATATGTAGACACAAGCACAGGGAAAGAGGCAAAATGAAGAGGCAAAGGAATACATTCCAAGTAAGAGAACAGGACAAAACCCCAGAAAAGGAACTAAGTGAAACAGAAATGAGCAACCTACCCGAAAGAGAGTTCAAACTAAGAGTGTTAAGGATGCTCACTGATCTGGGGAGAAGAATAGATGAACTCAGTGAGAATGTCAACAAAGAAATGGAAGATATAAAAAAGAACCAATCGGAAATGAAGAATACAATACTGGAAATGAAAAATTCACTAGAGGGTCTCGAAAGCAGAGTAGAGGATACAGAAGAATGGATCTGTGAGTTGGATGAAAGACTAGAAGAAATAGCCCAAGCTGAACAGGTAAAAGAGAAAAGAATTAAAAAGAGTGAGGACAGTCTAAGGGACCTTTGGGACATCAAGCACACTAACATCCGTGTTATAGGTGTCCCAGAAGGAGGAGAGCGAGACAAAGGGGCAGAGAATCTATTTCAAGAAATAATACATGAAAACTTCCCTAACCTAAGGAAGGAAACAGACATCCAGGTACAGGAAACACAGAGAGCCCCAAACAAGATAAACCCAAAGAGGCCCACACCAAGACACATCATAATCAAAATGTCCAGAATTAAAGATAAAGAGAGAATCCTAAAAGGCGCAAGAGAAAGTCAAGTTACATACAAAGGAAACCCCATAAGGCTATCAGCTGACTTCTCAGCAGAAACCTTACAGTCTAGAAGAGAGTGGCACGATATATTTAAAGTGCTAAAAGGAAAAAACTCACAGCCAACAATACTCCATCCAGCAAGGTTATCATTCAAAATGGAAGGAGAGATCAAAAATTTCCCAGACAAGCAAAAATTAAAGGAGTGTGTCACCAAGAAACCAGTGCTACAAGAAATGTTCAAGGGACTGATTTAAGGGGAAAAGAGAAGACCACAAATAGGAAAAATTATCTATTTCCATGATAAGAACTTAATGGATACAAATGCACAAAAAAGAGGTTAGATATGATATCAAAAACATAAAACGAGGGAGGAGGGGAATTAAAGAGTAGAGCTTTCAGACAGAGGTCAAACTAAAGAGACCGCTAATTCTGTATAGTAGGAGAAAGGAACAGAGAAGGACTACTAAAACAGTGAGAAAAAAAAGTTAAAAAATGGCAGTCAGTACATACTTATCAATAGCTACTTTAAACGTCAATGGACTAAATGCTCCAATTAAAAGGCATAGGGTGGCTGACTGGATAAAACAACAAGACCCATATATATGCTGCATACAAGAGACACACCTAAGACCTAAAGACACTCACAAACTGAAGGTGAAGGGATGGAAAAAGATACTCCACGCAAATGGCAACGAAAAGAAAGCTGGGGTAGCAGTACTCATATCAGACAAAATAGACTTTAAAACAAAAACTGTAAAAAGAGACAAAGAAGGTCATTACATAATGATCAAGGGAACAATCCAACAAGAGGATATAACACTTGTAAATATATATGCACCCAATGTAGGTGTATCTAAATACATAAAGCAATTATTAACCGACATAAAAACAGAAATAGACAGTAACACAATAATAGTAGGGGACTTTAACACTCCACTTACACCAACGGATAGATCATCCAAACAGAAGATCAATAAGGAAACATTGGCCTTAAACGACACACTAGAACAGATGGACCTAGTAGATATAGACAGAGCATTCCACCCAAAAACCAAAGAATACACGTTCTTTTCAAATGCACATGGAACATTCTCCAGGATTGATCACGTATTAGGCCACAAAACAAGTCTCCATAAATTTAAGAAGATTGAAATAGTACCAAGCATCTTTTCTGACCACAATGGTGTGAAACTAGAAATCAACGATAGGAAGAAAATCAGAAAAGCCACAAATACGTGGAGATTAAAGAAAAGGCTACAGAAAAATGACTGGGTCAACGAAGAAATCAAAAAATACCTAGAGACAAATGAAAATGAAAATACGACATGTCAGAATTTACGGGATACAGCAAAAGCGGTTCTAAGAGGGAAGTTTATAGCAATACAGGCCTATCTCAACAAACAAAAAAACCTCAAATAAACATTCTAACAATGCACCTAAAGGAACTGGAAAAAGAAGAACAAACAAAGCCCAAAATCAGTAGAAGAAGGGATATAATAAAAATCAGAGCAGAAATAAATGAAATAGAGACCAAAAAAACAATCGAAAAAATTAATAAAACCAAGAGCTGGTTCTTTGAAAAGATCAACAAAATTGACAAACCTTTAGCTAGACTCACCAAGAAAAAAAGAGAGAAGGCACAAATAAGTAAAATCAGAAATGAAAGAGGAGAGGTTACAACAGACACCTCAGAAATACAAAAGATTATAAGAGAATACCATGAAAAACTATATGCCAACCAATTCGACAATCTGGAAGAAATGGATAAATTCTTAGAATCATAGAAACTTACAAAACTGGATCCAGAAGAAGAAGAGAAGTTGAATAGACCAATCACCAGTAAGGAGATTGAAACAGTAATCAAAAACCTCCCCAAAAATAAAAGTTTAGGTCTAGACGGCTTCCCTGGTGAATTCTACCAAACATTCAAGGAAGACATAATACCTATGCTTCTCAAACTCTTCCAAAAATTGAGGAGAGGGTGAAGCTCCCTAGCTCATTCTACCAAGCCGACATTACCCTGATGCCAAAACCAGACAAGGACAACACAAAAAAAGAAAATTACAGGCCAATATCACTGATGAACATCGATGCAAAAATCCTCAACAAAATACTAGCAAATCACATACAACAATATGTTAAAAAGATTCTACACCATGATCAAGTGGGATTTATTCCAGGTATGCAGGGATGGTTTAATATTTGCAAATCAATCAACGTAATACACCACATTAATAAAATGAAGAATAAAAATCACATGATCATATCAATAGATGCAGAGAAAGCATTTGACAAGATACAGCATCCATTTATGATAAAAACTCTGATCAAAATGGGTATAGAAGGAAAGTACCTCAACATAATAAAGGCCATATATGACAAACCCACAGCTAATATCATCCTCAATGGTAAAAACTGAAAGCTATCCCTCTAAGAACAGGAACCAGACAAGAATGCCCACTGTCACCACTCCTATTTAACATAGTACTGGAAGTCATAGCCAGAGCAATCAGGCAAGAGAAAGAAATAAAAGGGATCCAAATTGGAAAGGAAGAAGTGAAACTGTCACTATTTACAGATGACATGATTTTATATATAGAAAACCCTAAAGAATCCACCAGAAAACTTTTAGAAGTAATAAACGAATATGGTAAAGTTGCAGGATACAAAATCAACATACAAAAATCAGTTGCATTTCTATACACTAACAACGAAATAGCAGAAAGAGAAATTAAGAATACAATCCCATTTACAATTGCAACAAAAAGAATAAAATACCTAGGAATAAACTTAACCAAAGAGGTGAAAGATCTGTACACTGAAAACTATAAAACATTGCTGAAAGAAATTAAAGACAACACAAAGAAATGGAAAGATATTCCATGCTCTTGGATTGGAAGAATTAACATAGTTAAGATGTCCATACTTCCTAAAGACATCTATAGATTCAATGCAATCCCTATCAAAGTTCCAACAACATTTTTCACAGAAATAGAGCAAAGAATCCTGAAATTTATATGGAACAACAAAAGACCCCGGATAGCTAAAGGAATCCTGAGAAAAAAGACCAAAGCTGGAGTTATCACACTCCCTGATTTCAAAATATACTACAAAGCTATAGTAACCAAAACAGCATGGTACTGGCACAAAAACAGACACACAGATCAATGGAATAGAATCGAAAGCCCAGAAATAAACCCACACATCTATGGACAGCTAATCTTTGACAAAGGAGCCAAGAACATACAATGGGGAAAAGAAAGTCTCTTCAACAAATGGTGTTGGGAAAACTGGATAGCCACACGCAAAAAAATGAAAGTAGACCCTTACCTTACACCATACACAAAAATTAACTCCAAATGGATTAAATGAATGTAAGAACTGAAACTATGAAACTTCTAGAAGAAAATATAGGCAGTACGCTCTTGGACATCGTTCTTAGCAACATATTTTCAAGCACCATGTCTGACCGGGCAAGAGAAACAATAGAAAAAATAAACAAATGGGACTACATCAAACTAAAAAGCTTCTGCACAGCAAAGGAAACCATCAACAAAACGAAAAGACAACCTAACAATTGGGAGAAGATATTTGCAAACCATACATCTGGTAAGAGGTTAATCTCCAAAATATATAAAGAACACATGCATCTCAACAACAAAAAATCTACCAACCCAATTCAAAAATGGGCAAAAGACCTAAACAGTCATTTCTCCAAAGAAGATATACAAATGGCCAACAGACACATGAAAAGATGTTCAAAATCATTAACTATCAGGGAAATGCAAATCAAAACTACGATGAGATATCACCTCACGCCCCTCAGAATGGCTATAATTAACAAGACAGGAAACAACATGTGTTGGAGAGGATGTGGAGAGAAGGGAACTCTCATACACTGCTGGTGGGAGTGCAAACTGGTGCAGCCACTATGGAAAACAGTATGGAGATTCCTCAAAAAATCAAGGATAGAACTACTATATGATCCAGCTATTCCACTGCTGGGTATTTATCCAAAGAACTTGAAAACACCAATGCATAAAGATACATGCACCCCTGTGTTCATTGCAGCGTTATTCACAATAGCCAAAACTTGGAAGCAACCTAAGTGCCCGTCAAGGGAAGAATGGATAAAGCAGATGTGTGATATGTACACAAAGGAATACTATTCAGCCGTAAGAAACGATGAAATCCAGCCATTTGTGACAACATGGATGGACATTGAGGGTATTATGCAAAGTGAAAAAAGTCAGAGGGAGAAGGTCAAATACTGTATGATTTCCTTCATTAAGTACTAGATAATAACAACAATAAACAAACACATAGAGACAGAGATTGGATTGGTGATTACCAGAGGGGAAGGGGGCAGGGAGGAGGGGTAAAGAGGGGAGTGAGGAGGGTGAAAGCGATAATTCGGCACATGTGTGTGGTGATGGGTTGTAATTAGTATTTGGGTGGTGAACATGATGTAATCTATGCAGAAATAGAAGTATAATGATGTACACCTGAAATTTATACAACGTTATAAACCAATGTTACTGCAATAAACAAAAAATTTAAATAAATAAATTAATTAATTAATTAAGAAAAGAGAAGGGCTTTGCCTAGCCTGATAATGAAAAGAGTCATGAACTGAGGAACATAATTATTCCCGACCTCTTGCCTTAGGTCCTAAAACAGTTGAAAACATGCAGATCTTCACTGGGCATAAAACTTACTCCTGGAAATCTGTTCTGCAGAGTAATAAACATTATTATAACATACTAATATCCTTATAGGTATTATTAGTATGGCAAAATACTGGAAACTAAATATACGGTTTGGAAATTTATCAAGTAAATTACAGACATATATATTTATAATAATTTTATGTATCCTTTTGTCTACAAAATCCTACTTTGTCTACATGGATTATATAGAAATTCGGGGAATGCTTCTGAGAAACAAATTAAAAATAGCATTAGAAAGGTCTTCTGCATTGGTTTCTTTTAAAACATGAAATTATTAAGATATCTTTTAGGTACGATAAAATACCAAGTGTACATGGGTGACATTTGAAAATTGCTAACGTGTGTTACTGCTGCTGGCAATTAGAGACAATTTCCACCACCCCAAAATGTTCCTCAATATCTCTTTTCAGTAAATTGCTCCACACCGTATAGAAAGCCACAATTACTATGGGTTCTATTGCCATAGATTCCTTTTACCTGTTTTAGAACTTCATATAAACGAATGATAAAGTACATTTCTGTCTGGGTTCTTTTGTTCTAGTTAATGCTATTGAAATTCATCTGTGCTGTTGCAGGTATGGGCGGTTCACTCCATTTTATCACTGGTAGTATTTCATTTTATTTATAAACCGTAATTCATCTTTTTATCCGTTGATTGAAGGTTGAAGTATTTCCATTTTGTACTATTACGATAAAGCTATCAATGTTTTTACGTTGATTAACAAGTGGGTGTATACTAAATGACACTGAATAATTTCGTTCTTTCCTATTCTATAGTGGATTTATGAGTTCACATACCTAAGTTCAGGAAATGAAAAGATTCCAAAGGACTACAAGTCTCCATTGCTTACTAAATCTTCTGCTCTAGTTGCCCATTCTTAAACTAGGACCACTCATCAGTACAATTTTGTAATAAAATAAAGAAAGAGGAGACAATGTGAAGTATCAACTAAAGGCTTTGTCACAATGTTAGTGCAGCTGATAAAACAAAAATTTCTCTGGGTTGCCTCAGCTTCCTTCTCCCTAAGTTCCAGGGAAGTTAGTAGAAAATACTCTGGATAACTTAATTAGTAAGGAAGAGTTTATTAGACAAGCTTTCTTTTACTGGTGTTTCCATTCCCACTGATAGAAAGGCATGAACGAAGACATTCCAGTGAAGGAGAGAGAGGGTTTTATTGACTTTGTGCTCCTCTTACCTGGGGGAGGATTCAACATCGCTGACTAGTGTGTTGGTGTCCGGTACAATTATTTCAACATAAAGATGACACTCAATGGCCATAGGGAACTGACAAAGAGTTTCGATGAATTGCCTGAGCTCACTCAACTGGTTGTAGTGGAACAAGACTCTAGAACGACAGTTCTTTGTTTTGTCATTTCAAACGGCCCTGTTTTCCACTGCAGACTCCTCTCCACATCTCTCTCTGGATCACTAGTCCAGCCACATTGGCATTCTAGCAGTTTTCAAAACATGGCAATCATTTTCTAGTCTCAAGGTTTGTGCTCATATCTTAGGTCCTCTCATTACATGGGATGCCCTAATTTTTTTTCTATTTTGTGTTCTGCTCTACTCTGTTCTCAAATAAATCCCTTGATTTATTTCATCAAGGGAACCCTGGCCGAGATTCTCTAAATTGTGAAATATGCTAATTGTGCTTATGAAGAAACCCCTCTCTAGACTTCTTCTCTCCTCTTCCTGAACACAAACATAAATATCCTTCCTGTAACCATCTCAGAGCAACTTCTCCCATCCTCCAAGACATTTCTTTTACTGATTTTCTGACATAAAATGTAGTCATCTCCTTGTACTTAGGACCAGTACCAAATCTTTTGATTGCATATTTTTGTCAAGAGAAAACATGAACTTCTCTTTATCCCCTTTCTCCTTACAATAGGTAGCTAGATAAGAAAATTTCTTTTAGAAATTTGTTAAATTGATTTATATCCAAAAGGAACATATATATGGGGTAAATCTACCACATAGTTTTCTGTTAAAGACACTTCCAACTATTATAACACTGGGCTTCAATACAATGGGGAAAGGGTCAGAATATTACACTTCAGTTTACATGATACCTAGACACTGAAAGTTTCGCTGAAACATATAATGTGTCAAATACCTAAAAGTGACAGCCTGATAACGTTGTATGAGCTATGATTAAGATCGAAATTATATAGGCAGGAATTATATGTTTAGGATATTAAATAATTATTCTGTGAATATACAATGCCTGTTTTTCCTTCCTTAATTAACTGTACAAAAGAATGTACCACAATTGGTCAAATCTCCCATCTCTGCTTGTTTCTTATTATAAAATGTCATGACTTATGATCTAATATTAGATGGTGAATTAATAACTGGGGTGCTTAACACAGGAGCATAGATAGTGTTCCTAGACAAGGCCATTCATCTCTGTAATTAAGTGGTGTGCATATATATATATCTGCAGAAATTAAATTTGATTGCCTAATAGTTTTTGGCCTAAAATGCAATATTAATGTAAACAGTTATATAAGACATCACTCAAAGTGGGCATTCTATAGAGAGTCATGGAAAAACATATCACAGCTTTTTGTACAGGAGTTCGGAAACTGTATACAGTGAATCATCCATAAATTTCACATAATAGACTTGTTGAACTTTAAGTTCATAGGCTTCTTTCGAATTGTACAACTGGTGTAAGTGTCCATATGCAACTCATAGCTTAGGTTGCAAGGCCACACCAACTTCCTCTCTTGTCACAAACAAGATTAATAGTGCATAGTGTTGTGAATAAACAGAAGACCTCCCAGGAGCTCTTTAAGGAAGTTACTCATTTCTCATAGTTTCTACTGAGAGAGTACCATTGAGACATTGCCATTTATCTTAAAATCCCTACTGAGTTATCACATTGAATTAATTTGTGAGAATAAAGTAAATACATTATAGTCTTTAGAGATTTTTTCATTCTTAATGACTGATTATGACAACAATAGAAAAATGAAATCCTTGGAATCCCAAATTTGTCAGTGATATTGACTTCAATATACATGAAATCAAATTTTAGATCAGAAACCCATAACTTTCAGAATTCAATTGTGCAATAGAAGCGTTGTTGAACATAAAGTAAACCTTGAAATTTCAAAAAGAACAACTGTTTCTCCAAGAAATATGAACCATTGGATTTCAAATTTTCCCAGCCATCAGAATTCCCTTTTTGATTGTAGGATCTTTAATGCTGGGCAGTTCTTTGAGCAGTAATAGGATTCTGTGGGAGCGACTCGGAGCACTGCAGAGTGACCTGAGAGAAAGACCTCAGGAAAACTGTGTGAGACAGACAGTTCAGCAAAGCTTTGTGCCTGCCACCCCAATCAATCAGAGCAGTATGCTGATTAGTGTTATTTGTTAGGATTAACTTGGGAACAAAATAAATATACATATATACAAATAATAACAAACCATATGTCTAGCACAGTATAATAATTATGCCCATGAGGAGATGCAAGCCTAGAGAGGTAAATAATAAACGTCCAGAATGTCATTCAGCATGTCGTTCTATCAGGGGTCAAATCCATGCTTCCTGATGGCCCAATCTGTTCATTTTTCTTTCTTCTCCCAGAATAAAGAGACCCCAAGTATTTGTGCTAAAGAAAATACTAGAATTGGTTTCATACATTGGTGCATCCTTCAGATTTTTGTCTTAAAAATAAAAGTCCATTTACTGATATGAAGAGAAGCTGGGGATGCCACAGTAAGACTCAGCCACCTGAATGATTTAATGAATGTCAGATATTCTTGTTCTTGTTGTTAATAAATTAAAGTACACCCTTTATTCAGATTTTCTTAGTTTTTACCCTAAGTCTTTTTCTGTTCCAAGAGCACATGGAGGATAGAACCTGATGTTTGGTCTTCATGTTTCCTTACTGTTCTCATGACTGTCACAGTTTTTCAGATTTTTCTTGGTTTTTACGACCCTGACAATTTTGAGGAGTACTGATCAAGTGTTTTCTGAAATGTCCCTCAATTGGGGTTTTTCTGATGTTTTTCGCATCAGATTAGACTGGAGTAATGAATTTTGGGGAGGAAAACCATGGAAGTGAATTGACAATCTCATCGCATAAGAAGAGTACATACTATCAACGTGGCTTGTCAGTGCTGACGTTAACCTTGGTGACCTGGCTGAGGGAGGATTTGTCAGCTTTCTCCGCAATAAAGTTATTCCCTTCTTCTTTCTATATTATAATTTTTGGAGAGGAGTCATTATGTGCAACTTACACACAAGGAGTGGAGAGTTCTGCTGCACCTCCTTGAGGGCGGAGTATCTACATAAATCATTTGGAATTCTTCTGCCTGTGAGATTTGAATGTTTTCCCCTATTTATAATTTGTTCAATCATTTATTCACATCAGTGTGTTATTGAAACATTTCATACTTGAGATAATAATTCAGCTCTAAAATTCTACTTTATTTTGTTGCTCAAATTGTTCTGGCTTTGGCCATTGGAAACACTTTCAGTTGGCTCCTGTGTCATTTTGACATATTCCATCATTATTTTTCCTTCCTTCCTTCTTTTCTTCCTTCCTTCCTTCTTTTCTGTCTTCCTGCCTTCCTTCCTTCCCTCTTTTCTTACTTGTTTCCTCTCTTTCTTTCTAGGCACTTTCTTAATTTCAAACTCTATAATATGCTCTTTGCTCATCATATAAATTTCTCATCCAGTCCTAGAAACAGTCAAATCTCAAAGGAACCCTAGTTCCTAATATTGAAGACTGCTATTAGAAACTAATATCTGGGCAGTAGATGTGTTTGTTGCTAGTGAGATGTCCACAAGATTCTAGGCCTTCTCAGCTAACAGAGTAAGGAAATATACATGTCTATGCTAACTCACCCAGAGATACGTGTCTATGACTATTTCTGTTTACAACTCACAGTAGCTATAGTTAGCTGAAAGTAAGTTCATGCTGATCTGTGTCACTAATCCATTTTCATATGGATAATCCTGGTTTCCTCTCTGTTTTTCTGTAACCTCCTACCCAACAATGAGCAAGCTGTCCCCCATTACCTGCCACCCATTTACTTAATTGTTTAATTCCAGTAACATGGATAATGGTTCCAGAATTGTTAAACCATATCCACATGAGAACTAACTCTATAACTGGAGTACAGTGTTACATGTGATTATTTTTGCCTTTAGTCTTACACACTGCGCTCATTTCCAGTGTTACTTAGGTCAGCACCTTTTGCCCCACCCCCTTCAGGGAAATTGTTTCACAAATTTTTAACACAGTAGATAATTTTGTCACCTCTGATCTCTTAAATAATTTATTTTAACATTTTCATTAATTTTTATACTTTGTCCGATAAAACTTGAGTATTTTTTAACATGTATCTCTCTTGATACCTGGAAATACTACTTTCAATCTTTCTACCAGCATACTACTTGCCAAAAATAGTGAATAATGCTTTCTTTCTCTAATAACCTCATAACTCCAAGACCTTCAGTTTATTTTTTAAATCACTGCTTCACAAATCCTAGCCCCTTTAAATTCCCAGGGTTATTATATTCTAATAAACCTATAAGTTAGCCAGCTAATCTTTGCTTTCTCTGACATAATGGCAGCATATTTTAACCCCTTCTTCACTTACCTATAGAGTTCTAAAACCACATTGATTTAAAAGAACACCATGAATTTGTCCGAAATCTCTTTACGGCAGCCTTCACATCCTTATTCCGCAGGCTATAGATCATAGGGTTCAGCATGGGGATCACCAGTCTATAAAACACGGAGGCCATTTTATCAGTATCCATTGAATGGTTAGTTTGAGGCTGCACATACAGGAATAGTAGTGTCCCATAGAAAACTGTGACTGCCACCATGTGTGAAGCACACGTGGAAAAGGCTTTTTTCCTTCCTTCTGATGAACGTATCCTTAGAATGGACAAAACAATGTTGAAATAAGATACAAGAACTATAGTCATGGAAAACAACAAACCTGTAGTTGCAGATATAAAAACTACTGTTTCTGCAAAGTAAGTGTCAGAGCAGGACAATGCTAAAAGAGGGACAATATCACAGAAAAAATGATTGATGACATTGGAAGAGCAATAAGACACAGAGAATACACAAGATGAAACCACAACAGCTGTGGAAAAGCTATAGAGGTATGTGAGGGACACCAGCAGAAGGCAGATCCGCCGAGACACCACCGCCATGTAGAGCAGGGGGTTACAGATGGCCACATAGCGGTCATAGGCCATCACAGCTAACATGAGAACCTCAGCTACGATGAAGACCAAGAACACTCCCAGTTGGGTGGCACATTCATAGTAGAAGGTGGTTTTCTTCTTTACTAAAAAATTGATGAGCATTTTAGGGGCAATGACAGTAGAATTGCCAAGATTGATGACAGCCAAATGTCGGAGGAAAAAGTACATGGGGGTCTGAAGTCGAGGGTCAACACTGGTGAGAGTGATGATGCTCAGGTTCCCGGCCACAGTCAGTCCATAGATGAGCAGGAACACAAAGAAGAGTGGGATCTGGAGGTCTGGACGATCTGACACGCCTGTCAGAATAAACTCGCTGACTCCGGTGAAATTTCCAGGAGTCATGTAAGAGTTTGGAAATTCATCTGTTTAGGGAAGAAAAGGAGAAATGATTACAAATTAAAAGGAATTTTTTTCTAGGACTATCATTAGATGGCAAGGGCAATTCCTTCAGTGAGATTTTTCTGCAATCATGTATTAATCTTACTCAGCTGTTGAACTCAAGATTCTAAGTCTAATAAATAAACTTTGCAATATTTGGTACAGTGAAAAAGCAAGTGTGGTCAATTAAATAGACGACTCAGCATCATGCATATTTTGAGGATTTAATTCCTCATAATTTCATTAAATTATGAATATCTTATGAGCTTGCAAACAATAGAAGCCATGATTCATTTGTTATGTCTCTTGCATTGAGTATGACAAAGGCTTGAGGAACTGTATGCCCCAAATAGTTCAATGTTGCTTTGTGATTTCTTAATGTTTCTATTCTTGCTTTTTCTCAAGAATAGATGATTTAGCTACAATCCTTCTTCATTTTCTTTATTCGATCTTCCTATAACTTCTATTCAATGTATATTAAACTTTCAAATTCTACCATCCATATCTTTTAACTGCTTTTTTTCATTTTCCATTTTATTAACTCAGACAAAAATATGCAGGGATATGTCCTCAGATCTATTTTTCAGGTTACTGATTCTCTTTTCAGCTTTAAAACAATGGTGTCTGTGAGATTGTTATCATTTTTGCAATTCCATCACACTATGCTTTATTGGAGACAACTTCCTTTTCTTCCCTCTTGTAACCCTTTTCCTCCTTGCCCCACAAGTTGATGCAGCTACTCATATTTTTCCACTATGATTTTATCATTAATCAATATTTTTTCTTTATATAGTTTTATAACATTATTTAAAAAAATTATAACATAGGTCTGGCCTTCATTTTTAGTTGACCTTTTCTTGTTTTTTTTTCACATTTTGATGTTTTCCATTATTGTAATAATAATAAACATCCTTAATTTATAGAACTTCTATGATAATTACATTGCATATATTTGCCAAAGAATTAGCATGCTATTATAATACGACTGAATGTTTTCCTAGAGATGTTTGTTTGAAGAATTCACTTCTAAGTGAGTGAATTAGAGTCCCTTCCCAATAACAATGGATAGTTCCAGTAGGAGCATCTGGCCCAAAAAAATTTTGTGATAGTCTCTCACCTGAAGATTTGGAGCTCAGTCCCAGAGAGTCAAGAATATATCATCATTTAAAATAAGATCTAGCCTTTAGCAAAAATTTAAGTATACATAAATACAAAATAATACTAGTAATAATAAATAAAGAGTAAAGGAGGAGACTAATGGAGGTGAATGATGTGTTTATGGCAGACTGTGGTGGTGGTTTCACAGATGTATACTTATGTCCAAACTCATTGAGTTGTACACTAAACATGTACAGCTTTGTATGTCAATCATACCTCAATAAAGTACTTGTTTTTGGGGGAGGAGGTGGTGAGGAAGATTGGCCTGAGCTAATATCTGTAGCCAAGCTTCCTCTTTTTAGCTGAGGAAGACTGTCCCTGAGCTAACATCTGTGCCCATCGTTCTCTATTTTGTATGTGTGATGCTGCCACAGCATGGCTTGATGAGTGGTGAGTAGGTGCATGTTCAGAATCCAAACCTGTGAACCCCAGGCCACCAAAATAGCGTACATGAATTTAAACACTATGGCACCAGGCCAGCCCCAATAACGTGTTTTTTTAAAAAAAGATTATGCATCATGTATGCCTGGTTTGTAAAAGCCCAGAGCTACTGACATTGTCTCTCCTAAAAAAGGATAGAATAGAAAGAAACAGGAAACTATTCTGCAGTGAGAAAAAAAAAATAAAGCAATAATGTAAAAAGAATCAGAAAAATAAGACCAAAATAACTTCTAACATTGTTGAGTATTTGATATCAGTTTGTTTCTGACACGAAATATTATTCCCTAATTTCTTTGAATCATCCTCCTATTTATTTATTTACCAAGTATTTGTTGATTTCCTATTTGTGACAGGAAATGCTCATGCTTCAGATAAGTTACTTATCCCTCATCTCATGGATCTTCTATTTTAATAAGAAGGAAGAAACAAAAGGCTGGTAACAAAACATATAAGTAAGACAATTATAGATTGTAGTAAGTGCAATAAGACAATTTAGCAGAAAGATACATCAGGATAACCTGGGAAAATTACTTCACACAACATGTTAAGGGAAGGCCTTTCTGAGAGGGTATGTGAACTGAAACCTAAAAAATGGGAAGGAGCCAACTATTTAATAGATCATAGGAAGAACATTCCAGGATTCCAAGTAGGAGTATATTTCTTGAAAGTGCTGCTCTGGAGTAGGAAAAAAATTAGGTTTTGTTTGTTATTTTTGGAAGGGAACTTAACGGACGCCAGAGCCTAGATAATAAGGAGGAAGTGGAGAATTATTAGAATCAGATAATGTAGGTCACAATAAATATTTGGATTTTATTCTAAGCAAATTGTAAGGCATTGATAAGTTTTAAGGTAGGTGAACATGATCAGCTTTAAGTTTTAAAAAGATTAATCTTGCTGTTATGAAGATAATGAATTACAGGATTAAAGGGGTGGAAATTATGAGATAAATAAAAAAATGAGTCAAGCAGTTGTGATGGGATTCCTCGTGTAAGATGATGCCGACTTGGGCCAAAGTGGTGAAGCTGGAGATAGAGAGAAGAAGGTGCATTGAACCATTGGGAGCAGACACAAGAGGATGTCTTCAGCATAATTCCTACTATGAATTACATGAGGGAAATATGAGGGATGCCAGATGGGGGCCAGATCAAGAAAGACTTTAGTTATTTTTTGCAATTGGGTCAATGGCCATGACATTTTTTGCATATTAGAGGATATGGTTTAAGATGGAGTGGTCCAATTGATGTTTTGAACAAGCTAAGCTTTTGATGCCAATGAAACATTTAAACAGTCATTTTGGCTAATATTTACACCTGGAGCATATTGGCATGGTTAGGCTCGCAAACTTAAGAAATCTCAACCTACATGATGATACCATATATTTTTTTCATCTATTTCAAGATCTTTTGAAATATTCATAACAAAACTTCCTAATATGTTCCTCAATCAATCTGCATTCTTTTCCACTGAGGGACCATGCTCTGTTTTGAGACTGTAGTTTCCTTTTATCCCCAAACACTACACTAGGGGATATCACATCTGTGTCCCCTCCCATGCCTTTTTCTCTTCTTGCCTTCTCCATGTTTACAATTTTCAATATTTTGTCTGCAGCCTTCAGTCTCTCCTTTGTCTCTCTTGCAAACATATCAAATATCACCCAAAAGAAATGCTTCCAAATTATATCAGCTCCTCTATTTCTGCCGAAATCTAGTGTGTTGCTGGTTATATACTTTATTTTAAATTGCAACAATAAATCTTAAAAAGCAAACATTTTAAATCACAAACATGCATCCATCCTCTCATTTTCTCTTTCAAAGCTCCATACGGTATTATTTGCCAATTTGTATAAATACTTTCCAGTCCTAAGCATCTTTTTCTTCTGTTTTCTCAGGTCAAACTTTCATTAACACTGTCATTGGATATTGTATCCTTCTTGGTCCCCATGTCATGATTCTCCTAGATTTGCTGATAGGCAAATGACAGTCAATAAAGATTTTTGAGTAATTAAGATATATAATCAGAGCTATTTTTTAGGATAACTGAAATATGCTTTAGCCTCATTTTCAGTGCATTCCACGGTCAGGTCCATGTCACCTTTCTAGTGAGACTACCCTACCAGGCACCAATGAACATACATGTTCATCTCTGGCCCTCCATGTTCTTACTCATTTTAATTCCTCTGAGATTACTCCACTTTTTTGTGAGAGGTGGCATGTTATCTAAAAAAGGTTTGCCCACCATTTGTAGCGTTGACCCCAGGCAATCAGAAACTGGAAATGAACATAGTGTCAATGAGGCTAACAACCTTGATTTTGGAGTATTTAAGAATGTCATTCCTGATCATACTCTAGGCATTTACAATCTTCTTATGAATACTGATGGGTAAAGAGAGGTTAAAAAGATAAGTGAGTTGTGTTTAAATTAGCACCAATATTTTATGGTAATGAGTAATAATAATAGGTTTAAAAATGTATACAGAAATAGTTTCTAAGTACTTAGAATTTTTTTATTATAAAATAATAAAGCAGAATATAAAGAAAATAAATTTATTTTTGATCATGCTATTTTAGGTCAGTGGAACTAAGAGCAACCAGGAAATGAAGATTTTCTTCTGGGTTTTGTTTCCTCCTTGACAGAGTTATTGAGGTTCTGTTCCATCAAACCAGGAATCTAGGGTTCTGCATTTCTTAAAGACTTGCTCCCACTTATGCAGTGACTTTCCTCAAACAGAATTCCTTATTTCTGAGATCTATTCAATTAAAATGTTAGCAGATTATTTTACCATAAGATAGGTGCTTTATCTAAACGTATGTCATTATTGCATTGATTACTACTTATGCTTCTACATATGCATTTGCCTGTTTGTTTTCAGAGTTAGTGGAAAATTTTCCTGAGAAAATTTGTGATCTGGAGTTGTAGACTCAAAAAGGATCATCATTTGGAGTTTGGGTAGTTATGTCTTGAGGTTTCTTTCACAAGATATTCTATGAAACATGCTGTTTTCATTTTAGGTGATATTGCGGAAATAAAACTGATATGAACAATCTCGGGGAGCAAAAATCCATTGTTTCAGTAGTGATATAATTTGTTTAAGTACATAAGACATAATAATGCCAGCTCTAATTTGGAAACATAAAATTTGGATCATACTGGGCACCATGTGTTCCCCAAAACAGTTATAAATCTTGGAAACAAACTTTAGTTTAAATATTGTATTATTTGATTATATATAATAACCAGTGCCTTCCAAAGTGAAAATGAAGTGGCTCACTTTAAGGTCTAGTTTTGGATCTTTTAAATGCCATTATACAAAAATAAGATAAATATTTTCTACCCACCTGTAACAGAGGATCTGCTTCACGTTCTTAGTGAGAATCTGTATGTTGCTGTGGCAATGAGAGTTCATGGGGCTCTACAAACCTTTGAGAACCAAACTCTGAAGCACAGGTGGTTCTAGGATCCACAAATTGCCTTTTACCTCCTTGGAGAAGATGCCACCTGGGTTTGTTCCTTAACAAGGTCTTCCTCTAGATGTTCAACCACACACCCCATGAGTCTTTGTTGCAATTTGGGCCTACATTATTGAAGTGAGTTCAACTCCACGACAGCCAAGGGGCACGGTGATTAATGTGTGTCTCTCAAAGTAACTCATTTGCATTCAGAGATTAATTATCGAAAATTTTAGTATTGAAGAACCAGAAACCAATGATGTAGCAGTGAAATTAGAACAAACTATCTATAAATAGTATTTTTACTATGGCTGTCTGTTTTTTTTTTTTTTTTGCTTTTATTTCAAAGATACAATTAGCATAGTCATTATTTCAAGGAATGGGATAACTGGATGTTAAAAGGAGGATATGTCCTCTAAAAACAATCCTCAGGTAATAAAATCATTATTTTACTCTTTTCTTTATGATTGTATTTCAGGTGAGAAAAGGTAGAAGATAACTAGTACAGAAGAGTCAAACAGAATACTTAAAAATGGAGCCCTGTGTCTTATCTGTAAATTTACTGTCACAAAAATAAATTTTTTAAACTCGGAATAATTTAGATATTTTTAATGCATATAATGACTAATAGAATTATGTATCATTTCAGTTTTACCATATGTGCTACTAAAGCAAGCCCATGACTAATAGAATTATGTAAAAAGGAAACTGCCCTGGGGCTTTTTGGGGCTTAAGTCCTGTTTTCAGCACACTTATTTTTTGTCATAAGATATCCCCTATATGCCTTCACTTTAAGGCTAGAAGTTGAGGTATATGGCACAATGTCATTTATGAAAAGTATAAATTCTTGCACATGGAAGAGTAACGTATATTCTGTATGAACACAAGAAGACCTACAGATTCACAATAAATACACTGGGATGGTACCTGATTGTGCTGGAGGGAAGTGGATATAGAAATCAAGAGGAAGGCTGTATTAGTTTGCTAGTGCTGCCTTAACAAAATACCCCAGGCTGGGTGGCTTAAACAACAGAAATATATTTGCTCACATCTGGAGCCTAGAAGGCCAAGATCAAGGGGTTGGCAGGTTTGGTTTCTTGAGGCTTCTCCTTGGCTTGCAGACGGCCCCCTTCTTGCTACGTCCTCTCGTGGTTGTTGCTGGGTCTGTGTACATGGCTGGTGTCTCTCTCTGTGTCCTAATCCCCTCTTCTTATAAGCACACCAACCGCCCACCTTAATGAACTCATTTGAACTTACTTACCTTTTTAAAGCCTTATCTCCAAATATTCTGAAATACTCGGTCACATTCTGAAATACTCGGTTTAGGACTTACTTCAACATATGAATTTTGGTGGGGCACAATTCATCCCATAACAAATTGGAATAAAAATTAAATTAAAGAAAGAGAGAAGCTTTGCCTGTCCCAATAATGATAAAGTTTCCTGAACTGAGGAACTAGCTAATTGAAACCTCTTGTCTTACATCTAAAAATAGTTGAAAACATGCGTATCTTCACTGGGCAGAAAACTGGTTCCTGGAAATCTATTCTGCAGAAGTAATACATGTTATTAAAATATATAAAATCCTCATAAGAGTATTAGTAATATGGTGAAATACTGACAACTACATATATAGTTTGGAGTAAATTACAGATGTATACATTTAGCATAATTTTATGTATTCTTTAAAAGTTTATCTATATGGATTATATAGAAATTTAAGGACTGCTTCTGAGAAGAATATTAAAAATAGCATTAAAAAGGTGAAATTGTATTAGTTTTGTTTAAAAGAGCAAATTATTAAGGTATATTTTATGTATAATAAAATGCCGAGTGAACTTGGATGACATTTAAAAAATGAGGATACTTGAGAGGATACAGCTCTCAAGTAGAGAATAATTCTATCACTCAAACTGTTCTCCAGTGTCTCTTTGCAGTAAATTGACCCACTCTGTATCCCAGGCCACAGTTACTATGATTTCTATCCCCATAGTTTCATTTAACCTATTTTAGAACTTCATATAAATGAATGATAAAGTACGTTTCTGTCTGGTTATTTTGCTCCACTTAATGCTGCTGGAATTCATCTGTGTTGTTGCAGCTATGGACAGTTCACTCCATTTTATTGCTGGTAGTATTCTATTTTATTTATACACCATAATTCATCTTTTTATCTGCTGATGGACAGTTGAAATATTTCCATTTTGTACTATTATGAATAAAGCTATCAATGTTTTAACATTCATTAACAAGTGGGTGTATATGAAAAGATACTGCATAATTTCATTCTTTCCTATTTTTTAGTGGCTATATGAGTTTCCATATCTGATTTCAGGAAATAAAAAGATTCCAAAGGACTTTGTGGCTCCCTCGCTTACTAAAGCTTCTGCTCTAGCTGTCCGTTCTTACACTAGGGCCATTCATCAATAATTTTGTAACAAGAGGCAAAGCAAAGGATCAACTAAAGGCTTTGTCACAATGTTAGTGCAACTAATAAAAGAAAACTTTTCTCTGGGTACCTCACATTTCTTCTCCCTAAGTTCCAGGAAGTTTAAAAGAAAACCCTTGGATAGTTTAATTAGTAAGGGAATTAGTAAGAAACAGTTTATTAGTGAAGAGTTTCTTTTACTGGTGAGTCTGTTCGCACAGATATCTGCTCAATGGGTGAAGATATTCCAGTGACAGAAAGAGTTAAAAAAGGGTTTTATTGATTTTGTGCTTCTCTTACATGTTGGAGGAATCAATATTGCTAACTAGTGTGTTGGTGTTCAGTACAATTATTTCAACATAGTGATGACAACCAATGGCCATGGGGAACTGACAAAGAGTTTTAATGACTTGCCCAAGCTCACTCAGCTGCTTGTAGTAGAACAAGACTCTAGAATGATGGTTGTTTTTTAATTTCAAAGGGCCCTGTTTTCCACTGCAGGCTCATCTCCACATCTCCGTCTGGATCACTACACTTTAGCCACATTGGCATTCTAGCAGCTTTTAAAATACGGCAATCATTCTCTAAGTTCTTGTGCACATATCATAGGTCTTCTCATTACTGGAGATGCACTAATTTTTTTCTATTCTGTCTTCTGCTCTACTCTATTCTAGGCTATTCCATCAAAGGAATCCTGGTCAATATTCACTAAATTTGAAATATGCTAATGGTGGGTAAGCACATTTTAAGAATCTCGTCTCTAGACTTCTCTCCTCTTCATAAACACGAACACTCTTCGTATAACTATCTCATAGCAACTTCTCCCATCCTCCAAGACATTTCCTTCATTGATTTTCTGACATAAAATGTAGTAATATCCTTACCCTTAGGACCAGTACCAAATCTTTTGATTCTATATTTCCATTCATTGAAAACGTGAACATAGTTTTCTATTAAAGAAACTTTCAACTATCATAACACTGGGCTTCTGTATTATGTGGAGAGGGTCAAAATATTTTTTAATGAATCGTAGACACTAAAAATTTCACTGAACACACAATGTGTTGAATACATAAAAATGTCAGCCTGTTAACATTCTGTGAGTTACGACCAGGATCAAAATTATATAGGCAGAAACTATATGTTTGAGATATTAAATAATTACTCTATGAATGTACAGTGCCTGTTTTTCTTTCATTAATTAAATTTACAAATGAATCTACTACAGTTTGTCAAATGACTCATCTCTGCATGTGTCTTCTTATAAAATGCCATGATTTATGGTCTGATATTAGATGATGAATTAATAACTGTGGTGCTTAACACAGGAGCGTGGTTAGTGTTCCTAGACAAGGCCATTCACTCTTTACAACTAAGTGGTATATATATTTTTTCCGAAAATTAAATTTCATTACCTAATAATTTTTAGCCTAAAATAAAATATCAATGTTAACGGTTACATAAAACACGACTCACAGGTGACATTCTATAAAGAGTCACGAAAAACTAATATCACAGCTTTTTATACAGAAGTTTAGAGACTTTATGCAGTGAATCATCCATAAATTTCATATAACAGATCTGTTGAATATTAAGTTCATAGGCTTCTTTAGACTTGTACAACCAGTGTAAGCGTCCATATGCAACTCACAGCTTAGGTTGCAAGGCCACACCAATGTCCTCCCTTGTCACAACAAGATTAATAACGCATAGTGTCATGAATAAACAGGAGACCTCTCAGGAGCTCTTTAAAGAAGTTACACGTCTCGTCGTTTCTGCTGAGAGGGTACCATAGGGGTATTGCTGTTTATCTTTAAATCTCTACTGAGTTATCACATTGAATTAATTTGTGAGAATAAAGTAAATACATTATAGTGTTTAGAGATTTTTTTCATACTTAAGGACTGATTATGACAACAATAGAAAAAATAAATCCTTGGAATCCCAAATTGGTCAGTGAAATTGATTTCAATAATACATATGAAATCAAAGTTTAGATCAGAAACATGCCACTTTCACAATTCAATTTTCCAATAAAAGTGTTATTAAAGATAAAATAAACCTTGAAATTTTAAAAAGAACAACTCTTTCTCTAAGAAATACAAAACATCAGATTTCAAATTTTCCAAGCAGTCAGAATTCTCTTTTTTATTTTAGGGTTTTTTTAATGCCTGGCAGTGTTTAGAGCAGTAACCGGTTTCTGTGGGGGTGATTCAGGGAGCATTGTGGAAAGACGTGAGTGAAAGATGTCAGGAAAATGTGTGAGACAGACGATACAGCAAAGCTTTGTGCCTGCCCCCCCGTCACCCAGAGCAGGAGGCTGATTAGTGTTATTTGTTAGGATTAACTTGGGAACAAAAGAGTTCTGTGAAAAATAAATAAATAATAAACAAACAAACCATATCTCTAGAACACTATAATAATTATACCCATGAGAAAACCCAAGCCGAGAGAGAAAAAATAATAAATTTCCAGAAGGTCATTCAGCATGTGGTTCTATCAGGGGTCAAATCCGTGCTTCCTATGGCCCAATCTGTTCATTTGTCTCTTCTCCCAGAATAAAGAGGCCCCAGGTGTTTGCGCTAAAGAAAGTACTAGAATTGGCTGCATATATTGGTGCATTGTTCATATTTATATCTTTGAAATAAAAGTCCATTTACTGATAGGAAGAGAGGCTGAGGATGCCACAGTAAGACCAGCCACCTGAATGATTTGGTGACTGTCACATATTTTTGTTGTTGTTCTTGTTAATAAGCTGAAGTTTACTCTTTATTCAGATTTTCTTAGTTTTTCCCTGATGACCCTTTTCTGATCCAGGATCACATCCAGGATAAATCATGACATTTGGTCCTCATGTTTCCTTAGTCTCCTCTTGGCTGTAACAGTTTCTCAGATTTTTCTTGTTTTTTATGACCTTGATAATTTTGAAGAGTACTAATCAAGTGTTTTCTGGAATGTCTCTCAATTGGGGTTTTTCTTGTTTTTCTTATTAGATTAGACTGGTGTAATGAGTTTTGGGGAGGAAAACCATAGAAGTGAATTGACATTCTTATCACATCATAACAAGAGTACATACTATCAATGTGACTTGTCAGTAATGGTAATGGTAATCAGTAATCAGTAATCAGCAATGCTGATGGTAACGTCCATCACCCGGCTGAGGGAGGGTTTGTCAGGTTTCTCCACTATAAAGTTATTTCCCTCTCCTTTCCACACTCTACTTGTTGGAAAGGAGTCACTATGAGCAACTCACACACAAGGAGTGGGGGGCTCTGCTCCTCCTCCTTGAGGGAGGAGTATTTACATAAATTATTTGGAATTGCTCTGCCTGTGAGATTTGACTGTTTCGCCCCTACTTATAATTTATTCAATCATATATTTATATCAGTATATTATCATGGGAGTATTTCATACTTGGGATAACAATACAGCTCTAAAATTCTACTTTATTTTGTTGCTCAATTTGTTCTGGCTTTGGTTGGAAACATTTTCGGTTGGCTCCTGTGTTATTTTGACATATACCATCATTGTCTTTCTTCCTTTCTTCTTTGTTTCTTTCTTCCTTTCTTCCTTCCTTTCTTTCTTCCTTCCTTTCTTCCTTTCTTTCTCTCTTTCTCTCTTTCTCTTTCTCTCTTTCTCTCCTTCTTTCTTTCTTTCCTTCTTTCCTTCCTTCCTTGCTTCCTTGCTTCCTTCCTTCCCCTCATTATTACCACTGCCTTACTTTCAGACACTACAATATGCTCTGGGCTCATTCTATATATTTCTTGTTCATTCCTAGAATCACTCAAATCTCAAAAACCTCTGGTTCTTTACATTGAAGAGTGTTATTGGAATCTAATGTCTTGGCAGTAGGTGCGTTTGTTCCTACTGAGATGTTAAGCTTCTAGGCCCGCTTAGCTAGCAGAGCAAGGAAATATATATGTGCATACTAGCTCATGTGGATATACATATCTACAGCTATTTCTTTTTAGAATCTTCAGTATCTGTACTAAGCTGTACATAAGTCCTTGAGGATGTCTCTAACACTGATCCATTATTACCCCGATCATTCTGGTTTCCTCTTTTTGCTTTTCTGCAACCTCCTACCCTAACAGTGAAAAACTTGGCCCCTGAAATCTGCCATCCACATACTTAATTGTTTAATTGCAGTATACATGTAAATGCTTCTACAATTGTTAAACCATATCCAAATGAGAACTAACATTATAACTAGAGCACAATGTTACATACACTTATTTTTGCCTTTAGTTTTACATATTCCATTCATTTCTAACCTTACTTAGGTCAGCACCTTTCATTCTACCCCCTTCAGGAAAATTGTGTCATAGATTTTTAATTTGGTAGATAGTTTTGTCACTTTCCACATTCCATTTTGGGTTTCTCTGATCTCTTAAATGATTTATTTTAAAATTTACATTCATTAAGATTTACACTTTGTCCCATAAAGCTCTATGGGTATTTGAAAAAGACAGGGTCATGTATCCACCAGTACTGTGTCATACAGAACAGCTTCACTACAGGAAAAAAAGTCCCTTGCGCTTCACCTATTTAAACCTTTTATTTCACCACTGAGCCTCTGGTAACTACTGATCTGTTTACCATCTCTACAGTTTTGCCTTTTACACAGCATCATATAAAAAGAGTATCGTAGTCTTGGCAGACTGGTTTCTTTCACTTAGCAACATGCATTGAAGATTCATCAGTTTCTTTTCTTTTCTTTTTTTTTTTTTGTGAGGAAGATCAGCCCTGAGCTAACATCTATTGCCAATCCTCCTCATTTTTTTCCCTCCTTTTCTCCCCAAAGCCCCAGTAGATAGTTGTATGTCATAGTTGCACATCCTTCTAGTTGCTGTATGGGGGATGCCACCTCAGCATGGCCTGACAAGCAGTGTGTGGGTGCGCGCCCAGGATCCCAACCTGGGCTGCCAGTAGCAGAGTGCGCGCACTTAACCGCTAAGCCACCGGGCTGGTCCCCATCAGTGTCTTTATACGGCCTGATAGCTCACGGTCTTTTATTGCTGAATAGTATTTCATTGTATGGATATATCACAATTTGTTTATCCACTCATCTATAGAAAGATATTTGGTTGCTTTCAGTGTTTGTGAATTATGAATGTAGCAGTAATAAATGAAATTTTATTTTGAGTAAATCAAATCAGTTGGGTAGATATCTAGAATGTGGTTGTTGGGGCAGTTATGAAGACCTACAGCTTTGCTGATAGACATGGGCTGATTTGATTTGGAGTGGGGCTTGAAAAAACCCACACCCAGAGATGTTTTCAAAACAAATATGATCTCAGTGGCTTGTCTGTAAAAAGCCAAGGTTGTAGACAGTGTGAGGTCACTATACTGGTTGGTATAACCAACAGAGCAGCAGACCAGCTACAGATTTAAAAGAATGATCATGCTCAGTATCATCTGCCATTAAAGAAATGCAAATTAAAGCCACAGGATGGTGCCAGAACATACATTCTAGAAGGACTCTAATCACAATGACTGATGGTATTTATGCCAAGTGTTAGTGAGGATGTGAAGAAACTGGAACACTCATAATGAGTGTTTTAACATTCTCTCTCTATTTGAGGGTCCAAATGAAATCAAGTATACTTTATGGGATACTCTTCATGTACCAGGTACACGGCTAGTCCAGCGGTTTGAACGCTGTTTTTTTTTGCTGAGGAAGATTCACCCTGAGCTAACATCTATTGCCAATCTTCCTCTATTTTGTATGTGAGCTGCTGCCATAGCTTGGCCACTGACAGATGAGTGGTGTATGACCATGCCTGGGAACTGAACCTGGGCCACCAAAGTGGAGCACACTGAACTTAACCACTAGGCCACTGGGGCTGGCCCGGTTTCAAATATTTTTAGTAAATTAATTTCAAAGAAGGATTATTCTTCTTCTTTGGAAATGCCCAGCGTGGTTACATTCACTCTATAAATAATACTCTGTTATTTACTATCACTGAATTCTGATATGAAAAATCTGAGATATAATATGATCAGCTCTGTATATTCAACGTGGTACAATAGATTTTAGTGTACATTCACTAAACAAAATCTATCAGAAAACAAAAGAAAAAATTTTACAAATCAATTAAACTTTTCCTCTAATAATGTAAAGAACTTTCAAAAACATGGTCCAATGAATACTTCATATTATCACAATACAGTTCACTTATTACACACAGTAAAGAAGACTCATACTTAGAATAATGAGAAAGGAAAACTTTTACAGCATCCACGAAGTTTATCAAATTGTACCCATCAGGAAAGCATATTCAATGTTAGTACTCTGTGTCTTTCATAAAAAAGTTGTATAAGTTATATCAAGTGAAATAAAAATAATCTCAATTATATTTTAGTTAACATTCAGAATATAAATTTATCAGTAGTGTACATTTTTTGCATTCAAACGAAATTAAGAGAGAGTTGGGAGTTTTATTTTAAACATACTTGTTAGTATAATTTTGCTACCTTAGATTTGAGAAGGTTTTTAGCCATCTGAGACTACAGTTTTTCAAGGTACTTCAACCAATCATACCCAGGAACAAAAAAGGGAAGCCAATGAATAAGAAAGCCAAATTCTCGTCCGTAATTGGTTGCTCTGTTTTACCTTAATTTTTTTCAATTTATATCTCTCCTGACTCTTGGAAATATTTCTTTCAATCTAGCTACCTGCATACTCCTTGGCAAAGTTAGTGAATAATGTTTTGTTTCTGTATTAACCTCCTAACACCCAGAGTTTCAGTTTATTTGTTAATTCAATGTTTTCCAAATCCTAGCCCCTTTTAATTCTCAGGATTATGTGCTTGTAAAGTAAGTAGGTCAATCTCCTAACTTCTACTTTCTCTGACATAATGGCAGCCTATTTTAACCTTCTCTTCAGTTACATATGGAGTTCTAAAATCACATTGATTTAAAAGAACAGCGTGTATTTGTCAGAAATCTATTTAAGGCAGCCTTCACATCCTTGTTCCGCAGGCTGTAGATCATAGGATTCAGCATTGGAATCACCACTGTGTAAAACACAGAAGCCATTTTATCAGTATCCATTGAATGGTTAGTTTGAGGCTGCACATACATGAATAGCATTGTTCCATAGAAAACTGTGACTGCCATCATATGTGAAACACACGTGGAAAAGGCTTTTTTCCTTCCTTCTGATGAACGTATCCTTAGAATGGACAAAACAATGTTGAAATAAGATACAAGAACTATAGTCATGGAGAAAACCAAATTTGTAGCTGCTGATATAAAAACTACTGTTTCTGGAAAGTCAGTATTAGAGCAGGACAAAGCTAACAGAGGGACAATATCACAGAAAAAGTGATTGATGACATTGGAAGAGCAATAAGACACAGAGAATACAGAAGACGAAGCCACGACAGCTGTGGAAAAGCTATAGAGGTATGTGAGGGACACCAGCAGAAGGCAGATCTGCCGAGACACCACCGCCATGTAGAGCAGGGGGTTACAGATGGCCACATAGCGGTCATAGGCCATCACAGCTAACATGAGAACCTCAGCTACAATGAAGACCAAGAACACTCCCAGTTGGGTGGCACATTCATAGTAGAAGGTGGTTTTCTTCTTTACTAGAAAATTGATCAGCATTTTAGGGGCAATGACAGTTCAATTGCCAAGATTGATGACAGCCAAATGTCGGAGGAAAAAGTACATGGGGGTCTGAAGTCGAGAGTCAACACTGGTGAGAGTGATGATGCTCAGGTTCCCGGCCACGGTCAGTCCATAGATGACCAGGAACACAAAGAAGAGTGGGATCTGGAGGTCTGGACGCTCTGAGACGCCTGTGAGAATAAACTCAGTGACCCGGGTGAAATTTCCGGGAGCCATATAGGAATTTGGATATTCATCTGTTTTGGAAGAAAGGGAGAAGTGGTTACAATTTTTAAGAAATTGTTTTCTAGGAGTGCCATTAGATGGCAAAGGCAATTTCTTGGGTGAGAATTCCTGAAATGGTGTATTAATCTAAATCTTTTTTTAAACTCAAGGTTCTAAGTCTAATGAGTAATAAACCTTACAATCATTTGGGAGATAGAAAAGTAAGTATGGTAAATTAAAGAGATGATTCAACATCATGAATATTTTGAGGATTTACTTCCTTGCAATTTCATTAAATTATAAATATCTTATTAGCTTGCAAATAATAGAAGTCATGATTCATTTCTTATGTGTCTTGCATTGACTGTGAGAAAGGCTTGAGGAATTGTATGCCCCAAATAGTTCAATTTTGCTTTGTGATTTCTTAATCTGAGATTTCTTGCTTTTTCTCAGGAATAGATATTTAACCACAATCCTGCTCCATTTTCTTTATTCAGTCTTTCTATACATTTATTCAATGTACATTGAACTTTCAAATTCTATCGTCCATGTCTGTTAACTGCATTTTTCTCATTTTTAATTTTTTAACTCAGAGAAAAATACATAGAGATATGTCCTCTGATGTATTTTTCAGTCTACTGATTCTCTTTTCAGCTGGAAAAAATGATATCTGTGAAAACGTTATCATTTTTGCAAATCCATCACATTTTACTTTACTAGATTCAGCTTCCTTTGGCTTCCCTCTATCACTCATTTTCTTCTTGCCCCACAAGTTGATGCATCCCTATATTCTTTCCACTGCATTTTTGTTTAAACCAGTATTTTTATTTATATAATTTTTTTAAATTATTTAACAAACTTATGAAATGTATCTGGCCTTAATTTTTAGTTGACCTTTTCTTGATATTTTTCATATTTTGATATTTTTCATGATTTTCATAGTATTAAACATTCTTATGCTGTAGAGTTTCGATCATAATAACATTGCACATATTTGCCAAAGAATCAGAATGCTATTATAATATGATTGAATGTTTTTGTAGAGATGTTGCTTTCTAGGATATTCACCTGTTCCTAGTTAAGCCAGTTAGAGTCCCTTTCCAATCACAGTTGATAGTACCCAAGGAGGGCGCCTGGCTCCAAGAAAGCCCTGACCTAGTGTCTCATCTGAAGATCTGCAGTTCAGTTCCAGACAGTCATGACTATATCATCATTTAGCATAAGATCCACCCTTTCACAAAAGTTTAAGTATACATACACACAAAATAATAATAACAATAATAATAATAAATAAAGAGGCAAGAGGAAACTTTTGGGGATGAAGGCTATGTTTATGGCGTAGACTGTGGTGAGTGTCACGGACGTGTAGTTTCCCCCAATCTCACTGAGTTGTAGACTTTAATCATGTACGGCTTTTTGTACATGAATCTTACCTCAATAAAATTCTTTTTAAAAAGATTATGTGTCATGAATGACTGAATTCTGACTGAATTTTGACTGAAACCCCAGTGTTACTGACATTTTCTCTCCTAAAAAAAGGGTAGAATAGAAACAAAAATAGAAAACTAGAAAGAAAGTAGAAACAGTGAGAAAAAGGAATGAAGCAGCAATGCAAACAAGATTCGGAGAAATAGGACGAAAATAACTTTTAACATTGTTGAGTATATGATATTGGCTTTCTGACACCAAATATCATTCTTTCCCTAAGTTTCTTTGAATCATCCTCTTATTTGTTTATTTACCAAGTATTTGGTGATTTCCTACTTGTGCCAGGCAATGCCCAAGCTTCAGATAAGTTACTCATTCCTCAACTCATGGACCTTCTATTTGAATAATAAGGAAGAGACAAAAGGCTGGTAACAAAACTTACAGGCAGATGATTGTAAATTGTAGTAAATATGATGAGAAAATTTAACAAAATGATGCATCAGGATAACCTGGGAGAATTATTTCACACAGCATGTTAAGGGAAGGCATTTCCGAGAGGGTGGTATGTGAGCTGAAACCTAAAAAATGGGAAAGAGCCAACTATTTGATAAATCACAAGAAGAACATTCCAAGATTCCAGGCAGGAGTGTCTTTCTTAAAAATGCTGCTCTGGGGTAGAAAAATACTTAGGTTTGTTTGTTTGTTTTTTGAAGAGGAACTTAATGGAGGCTAGTGTGACTGGATAATAATGAGGAAATGGAGAATTACTAGAATCAGATAATGTAGGTCACAATAAATATTTGGATTTTATTCTAAGTAAATTGTAAGGCACTGATAAGTTTTAAGGTAGGTGAACATGTTCACCTTTAAGTTTTAAAAAGATTATTCTTGCTGTTATGAGAAAGATAATGAATTACAGGATTAAAGGGGTAGAAATTATGAGAGAAAGAAAAAATGAGTCAAGCAGTTGTAATAGGATTCCTGCTGAAAGATAATGCTGACTTGGGCCAAAGTAGAGAAGCTGGAGCTAGAGAGAAGCAGGTACACTGACCAGTTGGGAGCAGAAACAAGATGATGTCTTCAGCATAATTCATACTATGAATTACATGAGAGAGATATGAGGGAACGACAGGTGGGGGGTAGATCAAGAAAGATGTCAGTGACTTTTTTGCAATTGGGTCAGTGGTTGTGACATTTTTTGCGTATTAGAGGATATTGTTTAAGAGGAGTGATTGAGGTGATGTTTTGAACACGTTAAGATTTCGGTGCTAATGAGACGTTTAAAAAATCATTTAAGATAGCTAATATTTATGTCTCGAGCACAGTGGTGTGGTTAGGCTTGCAAACTTAAGAAACTTCTACCTAGATGATATACTATGTTTTTTAAATTATATTTCAAGATCCTTTTAAAAAATTTTAACAAAACCTTCCTAATATATTTCTCAATCAATCTGCATTCTTTTCCAGTAAGGGAACACCCTGTTTTGAGATTGTAGCTTTCCTTTTATCCCCAAACACTACACTAGAGGATTTTGTTTCTATGTCCCCTCACATGCCTCTTTCTCATCTTGCCTTCTCTGTGTTTACAATTTTTAATATTTTGTCTGCAGCCGTCAGTCTCTCCTTTGTCTCCCTTGGCAAACATATCAACTATCACTCAAAAGAAATGCTTCCAAATTACAGCAGCTCCTCTATTTCAGCTGAAATCTAGTATGTTCCTTGTTATATACTTTATTTTATATTGCAATAATAAATTTTTTGTGTGTGCATGAGGAAGATCAGCCCTGGCCTAACATCTGCCAAACCCCCTCCTTTTTTTTTTTTTTTTTTTTTTGCTGAGGAAGGCTGGCCCTGGGCTGACATCCATGCCCATCTTCCTCCACTTTATATGGGACGCCACCACAGCATGGCTTGCCCAGTGATGGGTTGGTGCGTGCCCGGGATCTGAACCGGCGAACCCCGGGCCACCTCAGTGGAGCGCGCACACTTAACCACTTGCACCACCGGGCTGGAAATAATCAGTTTTAACAAGCAAACATTTTAAATCACAAATATATATCCATTCTCTAATTTTCTCTTTCAAAGCTCCATATGATATCATATGTCAATTTTCATAACTGCTTTCCCACCCTAAGCATCCTCCTCTTCTACTTCCTCAGGTCAAGCTTTCATTAACACTATCATTGACTATTGTATCCTTGGTCTCTACCTCATGATTCTCTCACATTAGCTGGGAGGCAAATGACAGTCATTAAAGCTTTTGGAATAAATAAGATATGTAATCAGAGCTATTTTTTAGGATAGCAGAAATAGGCTTTAGCCTCATTTTCAGTGAATTCCACGGTCAGATCCATGTCACCTTTCAGTCATACTACACTACCAGGCACCATTGGACATATATTTTCATCTCTGGCCCTCCATGTCCTTACTCATATTGATTCCTCTGAGATTACTTCACTTTTCTGTGAGAGATGGCACGTTATCTAAAAGAAGTCTGCTCACCGTTTGTAGCAGTGACCCCATGCGATCAGAAACTGGAAATGAACATAGTGTCAAATGAGGCTAACAAACTTGATTTTGGAGTATTGAAGATTCTCCTTCCTGATCATACTCTAGGAGTGTTCATACTTCTTATGAATACTAATGAGTAACCGGGAGGGTGAAAAGGTAGTGAGTTGTCTTTAAATTAGCACCAATGTTTTATGGCTAATGATTAATAATGATAGCATTAGATTGTGCTTCTGGAAATAGTTACTTGTACTTAGAATTTTTTATTATAAAATGATAAGGCAGAATATAAAGAAAATAAATTTATCTTTGAACATCCTATTTTAGGTCTGCAGAACTAAGAGCAGCTCTGGAAATGAACATTTTCTTCTGGCTTTTATTTCCTCCTTGAGAATGTTATAGAGGTTCTGTCCTACCAAACTAGGAATCTACAGGTCTGCATTTCTTAAAATCTTGCTCCTGCTTATGCTGTGACTTTCCTCAAATGGGAGTCCTTCTTTTTTTTTTTTTTGTGAGGGAGACCAGCCCTGAGCTAACATCCGATGCCAATCCTCCTCTTTTTTCTTTTTCTTTTTCTTTTTTTTTTTTTTGCTGAGGAAGACTGGCCCTGGGCTAACATCCGTGCCCATCTTCCTCTACTTTGTATGGGATGCCGCCACAACATGGCTTAACAAACGGTGCCTTGGTGTGCGCCTGGGATCCAAACTGGTGAACCCCGGGCTGCCACAGCAGAGCACACGCACCCAACTGCTTGCGCCACCGGGCCGGCCCAGAAGTCCTTCTTTTTGCGATCTTCTCAACTAACATGTTGGCAGATTATTTTACTATAAGATAGGTGGTTTATCTAAACTTGTTTCATTATTACATTGATTACTTATTATGCTTTCATATATACACTTGCTTATATGTTTTTCAGAGTTAACGGAAAATTTTCCTGAGAAAACTTTTGATCTGGAGTTATATTCTCAAAAAAGAGCATCGTTTCAAGTTTAGGTAGTTGTGTATCCAGGTTTCTTTCACAGGATATTCTATGAAACATGCTGTTTTCATCTTAGGTGATATTTTGGAAATAAAACTATGATATGAACAATTTCAGTGAGCATAACTGTATTATTTCAGTAGTGATGTAATTTATTTAAGTGCATAAGACACAATGATGGCAGTTCTAATTTGGAAACATAAAATCTGTATCATATTTGGCACCCTGTGTTCCCCCCAAAAGTTATAAATCTTGTAAATAAATCTTAATTTAAATATTGTATTATTTGGTTATATATAATACCCAGTGCCTTCCTAAATGAAAGTGAAGTGGTTCAATTAAGGGTACAGTTTTGGATCTTTTAAAGGCCATTATACAAAAGTAAGATAAATATTTTCTACCCACCTATAATGGAGACTCTGCTTCAGGTTCTTGGTGAGAATCTCTGCGTGGCTGTGGCAATGAGAGTTGATGGGGCTCTACAAACCTTTGAGACCTAAATTCTAAGGCACAGGTGGTTCAAGGATCCACAAATTGCCTTTTACCTCTTTGGGGAAGATGCCACCTGGGGTTGGTTCCTTAACAAGATCTCCCTCTAGAAGTTCAACCACACACCCAGGAGTCTCTGTTACCGTCTGGGCCTACATTATTGGAGTGAGTTGAACTCCATGACAGCTAAGGGGCACAGTGGTGAAAGTGTGTCTCTCAAAGTAACTCATTTGCATTCAGACATTCATTATTGTAAAACTGCAATATTGAAGAGCTAGAAACCAACGGTCTAGCAGTGAAATTAGAACAAATTCTATCTACGAATAGTATTTTTACCATACTATCTTTTTTTTTCACTTTTACTTCAAATAATACAATTAGCATAGTCATTATTTGAAGAAATGGGGTAAAGTGGGTGTTAAAAGGAGGATGTGTTCTCCAAAAAACAATTTTTAAGCAATAAAAATATTATTTAATTCTTTTCATTATGATTGTATTTCAAGTGAGAAAGGCAGAATATAACTACTAGAGAAGAGTCAAACAGAATATTTAAAAAGGAAGCCCTTCTATTATATTCAAACATGTCTATAAATTCCCTGTCTCCCAAGTGCATTTTTAAATACAGTATATTTTAGATATATATATTCTATGCATGTAATGACTAATAGAATTATATACAATTCCAATTTTAGTATACGTGTTGCTAAAGCAAACCTATGACTAATAGAATTATGTAGAAAGCAAATAGCACTGGGACAGTTTTCTTCTTTGGGGCTTAAGTCTTCTTTGCAGCAATACTTTTATTTCTCATAAGATATTCCTGTATAGGCCTTAAATTTAAAGCTATAAGTTGAGATATATGGCAAAATGACATTTGAATAAAGTATAAATGCATGCACATAGAATAGTAGTGTATATTTTGTAAGAACACAAGAACACAAACAGATTCACATTAAATATATTGGGATGGTTACCTGATGGTGGCAGAGGGGCCTGCATATAGAAATAAAGATGAAGAATGTATTAGTTTGCTAGTGCTGCCATAACAAAATACTGTGGGTGGCTTAAACAACAGAAATACGTTCTCTCAACCCTGGAGCCTAGAAGCCCAAGATCAAGGGGTTGGCAGGTTTGATTTCTTCTGAGGCCTCTCCTTGGCTTGCCGATGGCCGCCTTCTTGCTGTGTCTTCACATGGTTGTTGCTGAGTCTGCGTACATGTCTGGTGTCTCTCTCTGTGTCCTAATCTCCTCTTCATATAAAAACACCAGTCATATTGGATTAGGGCCCGCCTATTGACCTCACTTTAACGAACTACCTTTTTAAAGACCCTGTCTCCAAATATGGTCACATTCTGAAATATTGCTTATTAGAGCTTCAACACATGAATTTTGTTGGGACACAATTCGGCCCATAACACATTGGAATAAAAAATAAATTAAGAAAAGAGATGGGCTTTTCCTGACCCAATAATGATAAAGTGTCATGAACTGAGGAACGTAATTTTTCTAAATCTCTGTCTTAGGTCCAAAAACAGTTGAAAACATGCACATCTTCATTGGATGGAAAACTTGCTCCTGGAAATCTGCTCTGCAGCAGTAATATAAGTTATTAAAATATATAAAAATCTTCATAAGAGCATTATTAGTATGACGAAATACTGAAAACTAAATATATAGTTTGGAAACTTATCAAGTAAATTATAGACATATATTTTTAGTACAATTTTATATATCTGATAAAACTGTGTCCATATGGATTATATAGAAGTTCAAAAGCTTCTGAGAAACAAGTCAAAAATAATATTAAAAAGCTCATATTGCATTGGTTTCCTTGAAAACAACAAATTATTAAGGTATATGTTAGGTACAATACAACGCCTAGCATGCATGGATGGCATTTGAAAAACGATGTCACCTTTGTTACTACTACTTCCAATAAGAGAGTATTTGCAATACCTCGAAATGTTCTTCAATGTCTCTTTGCAGTAAATTGGCCCACACTATATTCCAGACCACAAGTGCTAGCCTTTCTACCACCACAGATTTATTTTACTTGTTTTAGAATTTCATATAAATGGAATAATATAATATGTTTGTGTGCGGTTTCTTTTGCTCAACTTAATGCTATTGAAATTCATTCATGATATCGCGTGTGCAGGCAGTTCATTCCATTCTGTTGCTGGCAGTTTCTCATTTTATTTATATAGCACAATTCACTTTTTTATCTATTGACGGACAGTTGAAACATTTCCATTTTGTTCTATTATAAATAAAGTCATAAGTAACATTAATATACACATATTTTTCTGGACATGTTTTCATTCATCTTGACTTAGCATTCATGAGGGTAACTCCTAGGACGTACGGTAGCAATGTGTTTAACTTTACTTAAAACTGCCAAACTGTTTTCCAAAGTGAAGTACCATTGTGCACTCCGATCAGCAGTGTATGATAATTTCAGGAGCTGAACATAGTAGCTGATATGATGCTTTGTATTTGATAATCTAGTGTTTTTAATTACAGTGTTGTTTCCCACCCACTAGTCTGAGTGGGAAGTAACATCTCATTGCAATTGCAATTTCATTTTTCTGGTGACTAAAGATGTTAGGCTTTTCTTTTATGTGTTTATTGGCCATTCATATTTTCTTCAGTGAAATGTCTTTTCAGATCTCTTCTCCCATTTTTATTATGTTTTTGTGCCTTTTCATTTGATTTGCAGAAAATATTTATATATATCTTGGATCCCTTTGAATTACTTTGGCTTCTTAGCTGATAATCATTTGAACATACATACGTGCACATCTTTTAGACTATTTTTTTCCATTGGTCTAGTTACCGTCTTTATAAAATCTTGCTCTGTCTTGAGTGGTATAGATTTATAGTTAAGTCTTAAAGTCAGTATTACAAATTTTCTAATTTCATTCTTTTTCAAGATGCTTTAGCTATTCTAGATCTTTTCTCTGTTGCATAGAAGCAGATGTAAAGCAAGACACGGGGGACCTTCTTTGTGTTGGACAGGGGAAATTTCCTCCTCCTACCCCTGTTGAGTTCTTATGGCTGGACTAATAATAAAATTGACACAAGACCAGATCACCTGGAGAAAAAACATTTTAATATGTGTGCATGGTAGATCATAAAAAATGATATTCAGAGAGTGTACAAAGCAGGTAGCTTATGTATTTTTTTTACAAAAGTAACAACAAATTTGTGAAGATTTGACAGGACAAAGAAACTTAGGTCTGAGTGCTTAATTAGTAAGGCATTTAAGCAGAGTTTGGGTTTGGAGTAGTAAATTACTAAGGAAGTGACAATGTTTGTTTATATAGGCATCTCAGCCTTGATTTTCCCACTTTGGTGATAAAAATGTAGGGAGAGCACCTTTCACATGGGGGATTTAATTCCTGCTTTCAGGAGGAAGAGAGAGACGAGCGTCAAAATGCCTTTTTTTTGCATTGACTACTTCTCAAGTAACTTTAGTTTAATATAATCAATACGCCATTTTGGGATATTTGAGGGAGGCCTGCCCTGGGCCCCAACAATTGTATACCATGAGCCTAGGTCCAGGTCTGTTTACTCTGAGAATAATTGCATTTGGTAGCAGTTATTAAATTTTTTAATATTAAAATTTGATCCCTAACTTAAAATTGGGTCTTGTTAAAAGTTGTAACTTGGCCTCAACACTATGGTGTTAAATTAAGGGATGAACCACTTGGAATCTTAGGATAAAATATTAAAAGAGATCATTCTTTTTCGAGTCATCTTTCTTCATCATCTTAAAGCCAGAAGTCTTCCTGTTCCATGTAGGAAATTTGAAGTCTTTAAGAAAATCCCTTCAAGAAAGAGTATACCTTGCTACCTTCATAAGGAAGTTGTGAGATAGGAATTGAAGAAATCATTGCAGAGTCCAGGTAGGAAACCCACCTTGAGGATTTTTATAAATAATCAGAGGTTAAGTTTATGCAATTGAGTCATTAGGGTTTTGCAAATATTGCTGTTTAATAATGCAAATATATCCCAATTTCCTAGCTAAAATCTTTTGGTATATCAAGCCATTAATCAGATATGGAGTGAAAATAAGTAATCAAAAGAAAACTAAAGTTTCTAACTCTGGGAAGAATTTGAAAGTGTACAAACACTAAAGTATTTTCACATAGGTTGGCAGCATTATTTCTAAAATATTCATCATTATAATGATGATGGGAAAACGTGCTTTGTGGCAATAAGGGACAATGGCCCTATCCAGTGAAGTCTGGAATACTATAAGCTTTCTGCAGAAAACAAAGTAATGTTTTAGAACCATTCATGTCATATCTATGATATCAAATAGGTGATGCTACCCACCTATTTTCACCATTTTGCAATTTTATCGTCACACAAAGAAAATGATATGTCAGTAAATGTTAGTATCCTTTCTTTGAAAAGAAAAAGAAAATACTACTTGGCAAAAAATCACAATGCACAGAACTTTTTCTCCATCTTTTCTTTTTTACTTCAAATTATTATGGATATTTGTAAAACATTGATCCACAGCACATCATTAGCATGTGAAAGAAAGCTTATACATTTAGTTTAGAAATAAAAAGCAATAGTATATCATGTTATAAGCACAAGGCTACTTATTACAGCAATTTTTATAGTGGCAAAAGAAATAAAAAACTGCAAACAAACGTTCACCAAAGAATGGCCAAATCAAAGTAAGCGATGTATACTCCACTGTATATTAAAAATGACATTTATGCTGATATTAAAAATAATATTTAATGTTTATTGGCTAAGAAAAATGTTGATGATGAGTTCTCACGTAAGAAAATAAGTTGCAGGGAAGGTGACGCATTATGATTTTTTTAAACCTCTTTCTATATGGGTTTTATTGGAAAATGCTGTTAGTATTATTTTTTACCTTTAGTTTGTGAATAGTAATAGAAATGTTAGAATCTGGGAAAAATATACTAATGTGGTAAACAAATTGATATGATTGGAGAATGTAACTTTGTATTTCTTCTATTGTGTTCAATTTATATTTTATTTTTTTATTTAAATATTTTTTCTAGCTTTGTTTAGGTTACAAGTGGTAAATAAAAATTATATATATTTAACGTGTACTACATGATGTTTTGATATATGTATATATTGTGAAGTGATTACCAAAATCAAGCTAATTAACATATCCTCTACTTAATTTTTTTCTTTTTGTGATGAGAACACTTAAGATAAACTCTCTTTAAGAAACTCTGGTACATTAAAAAAGAGAAGAAAACAAAACTCATGGGTCTGGGATAAAGAGACTCTGGTTCATATTGTGATTAAATTCTCCACAATTTTTACTTTGAATACTAGGGTAGATTAAAACAAGGATGACTGGGGACGTGTACATATTTTTAAAAATCTAAAAATTGCATATTCAAATGAAGGGAACACTAAGATGTAAGGAATCTGTTCCTTTGCTGAATGAGTACGCGACGTGAATGAAGCATTGTGTTAGCACAGAATCCGTGCAAAATATTGTCATTTTGTATAAAAGCTCATGAAAGAGTCAAATAGACATGAAAGAAAATGCAATTAACCCTTAAAGGTATCGTTTATCTTTAATCTTTATCATCGCTAAAAATATTTCAAGATATTGATGTCCTTCCAGTAAATGACCAGATACTCTCATTTGTCTTGAGTTTGCCAATCCAAAGTCAGCTTGTTTATCAAAAAGCTATCATCAGACGAAATTAGTTATAGTGTGAGGATCTGTCAACAGGGACCCAGAATGAGCCAGTACTTTTCTCATGGTTCCCAATCAAAAATTCTCCCAAGTGCCCACTCTATCCTTGAGATATAAAATATTAACTCAATCTGATTGAAGATCTCATTTTGAGGTAGCATGCTTTATGTCCTATTTAGCCTAGATTCTTGAGTCAGTTTTCTCATGTTGTGTTATAATCACACATTCATTATTGTGTCTCCTTATCTAGCCTACGTAGTCTTTATGTTTCAATCTTATTTATCTTTAATACACAGTGACTGCTCTAAAATATATATTACTAGTTTTCTGAGTATTTTTGTTCTATTTTGAGTATTTAAAACATTTTTTATCTCAGCAAGTCTAAGTTCCACCAAAAGTTTGATATGATTTGCCTCATTTCTAAACAAAATAGGTTCCAACATGACCTTGAAAATCACCTGGGCCTTATATTATCTAGCTATAATATTTATTTATTCTATTTAAGTGGGGAAGAGTACACGGAGATATAAGAGGAAGTGTTTTTTCCAGAAAAAGAGCAAAACACTCTGCTAAAATATTTCTAACTTTGTGACGCTATAATTGGTGTGACAGAGGGATGAAACAAAGATTTGTGGACACACCTTTGTAAATGAACACTAAGATTAAATTAATTGAGAATTTTGCACTGTTTAGTTAAAGTTCTCTTCAGAGCATCTTTTACTTCTTTGTTCCTTAGGCTGTAAATCAGTGGGTTCAGCACAGGGATCACTAGGGTGTAAAACACAGAGGCCATTTTATCAATATCAAAAGTATGGCTGGATTTAGGTTGCAGGTAAATGAACAATAATGTTCCATAGAACACAACCACCACTGTCAGATGGGAGCTACAGGTGGAGAAGGCTTTGTGCCTAGTCTCAGTTGAGTTCATTCTGAGAATGGCCACAAGAATAAACATGTAAGACACAAGGACAATCAAGAGGGAAGAGAGCAAATTACAGCCTGAGAAGATCAAAATGATCAATTCTAATTCATGTGTGTCGGAACAGAGCATGGATGTCAGAGGGAGGCAGTCGCAGTAAAAATAATTGATGATGTTAGAGCCACAGAAGGACAAGTTAAATAACTTAATTGTGAGAAACAATGATTCAAATGTGCTGTAGAGATAAGGAGTAAGTACCAGCCTCCAACGCACTTTCTCTGCCATGATGACCACGTAGAGAAGAGGTTTGCAGATGGCTACATAGTGATCATAGGCCATCGCTGATAGAATAAACAGTTCAGTGATGATGAAAATCTCAAAGAACGCCAGCTGAGTGGCACACCAATTGTAGGAAATTGTATTTTTGTGCACCACAAAGTTTGCCATCATTTTTGGGCCAATGACAGTGGAGTAACCAAGATCAGTAATTGACAAATGTCTAAGGAAGAAGTACATGGGGGTATGTAGCTTGGAGTCCAAATGAGTCAAGATAATCATGGCCAGATTACCCATCACTGTGACCAAGTATATGATGAGGAAGAGTCCGAAGAGAGGTGCCTGCAGCCCAGGGTTGTCAGTGATCCCCATGAGAATAAATTCAGTCACCTTTGTCACTGCAGTATGATTCTGTTTCTCCATATGGTTCATCTCAGTAACCTGTGTAACGTATAAAATCAGTACTTATATCTGAGATGCTATCTTCTAAGAGAATTTAAAACATACATACAATGATGTATGAGGTATAGAGACATTTTGTCTCAAATTATAAATAGAGACTCCTCTTCCCATCAGGCCAAAGCTACAAATACCTGGACTCACACTGTAGTGTAAGTGCCTGAAAATTAGGTTTTTTTAATTATAATGTAAGTGTCTGATATTAAGTTTCTGATTGCCATGGCATCCATTTCAAAGATATTCATCTCTAAGAAACATATTGCCAGCTGCACAATTAGATAAAGAGGCAGGCTGCTCCACTCATGAACTTCCCCTTTTAGAAACCCCCGGGTGACCTAGATAACTGACTGCTTGCATGGCCCTGCTCTTCCCTTCCCATGCATTAATTCCTGCTCTTATGTTTTCAGTTCACTAATAAAAAGTAAACCCAGTGCAAAACCCTAGGGCCCCACTCTCATCCTTAATAAAGACAGAACCCCAGGTTCACACTCTCTCTCTCTCTCTCTACCTGCAACCTCGCTGTGTGGCCCCAGGCATGCTGTGCACCCTCCATGACCTGAGTAATAAATCTTGTTTGTTCGTGGTTCCCTGATTGTTGTTGCTGAGACGTGTCTTATAACCATAAGAACCACGAGGGCCAGAACATTGTCTAGCACACATTGTCTAACCACAATGGCTCTGGTTAGTGGATATGTCTATGGGCGTTCACCACAACTAGTACAGGCCCACAACTAGCAGAGGCCCAGGTGAGTGCTCCCAGGCCCTCCTAGCTGATAGCATCACTTTCCATAGGTTAAGACTGACACAAAACACAGTTCACTGCAACTTTGGTAAAGTATGCTGGAAAAAGGACAAGAGAGGGAGCCAGCCCTGTGGCATAGTGGTTAAGTTCGGTGTGCTCTGCTTCAATGGACTGGGTTTGGATCCCGGTCATGGACCTACACCACTCATCAGCCATGCTGTAGCAGCTACCCACATACAAAACAGAGGAAGATTGGCATATTTGCTAGCTCAGGGTGAATATTCCTCAGCAAAAAAACAAATAAAACAAAAGGGGTAAGATATTTTGAAGTGGTTGTTTTGATACAGCTACTATGATCTATTTCTTTTTTTTTTTTATTGGTTTATGACATTGTAAAAATTTCAGGTGTACATCATTGTACTTCTATTTCTGCATAGATTACATCATGTTCACCACCAAAATACTAATTACAACCCATCACCACACACATGTACCGAATTATCCCTTTCACCCTCCTCCCTCCCCTCTTCCCCTCTGGTAACCACCAATCCAATCTCTGTCCCTATGTGTTTGTTTATTGTTGTTATTATCTACTACTTAATGAAGGAAATCATACGGTATTTGACCTTCTCCCTCTGACTTATTTCAGTTTGCATTATACCCTCAATGTCCATCCATGACTATATTTCTTTTGACCCAAAAAATTTTGTGTGTCAAAAGACCTATCAATTATATTTCAGCTTTTTAAAATTTTCATGTAATTTGTAAAACAAACATCTACACCTAAACTATAAACCTTAAATAACTGACAATCATCAAAGGTGTTTAAAAGCAGCAAGACATAAATGAAAAGACTTTCTGAACTGTTGGTGGAGGGATGAATCAGGTGGTGATTAGGAAACCTCTGACCATTAAATATATATTTCTATACGTCTCACTATAAGTTCAGCTCGTTTACCTAATACAAAATCTAATGCTATGTTAACTTTAGAATATTGTTATTAATATCTTGACCACGTTTGCCACATCTATCATTTCTGCTTATTGAATCACTTCTTCCAACGATCTTCCAATCATACATCCCTGTTCTGTATAAAAAGGACTTGGCCGTTCTGATTAGTGATGAACTCTTAATGGAGATTCATATAGAGGCCCAGCAGGAAGAGTACAAGTGAATGTCAAGCAGTGATAGAGAACTCATTATGTACCAGACACTTTTCTGAGCACTTTACTTGTATTAACTCATAAGATCCACACAATAACTCTAGGAAGTAGATAGTATTATCATCTCCATTTGAGAGTCGAGCAAACTGAGGCACAAAGTGTTGAATAACTTAACCAAAGTCAGTCAGATAGTAAGTGGTGGAGTCAAGATTCAAATAAAATCATTCTGTCTTCAAAATATATTCTCATAAACATAATACAGAGGTATGAGGCCTCTCCTTTAAGGTCACCCTGAGCAGACAGGAAACGGAAAGTGGGACAGGAGATTCACCAGGTAAATAAGGATGGACAATGACCCTTGTTAGAATAGATGACTGAAGCGGAAATTTATTTGAAAACTAAGATCTAAATGCACAGCACAGAGTATCAGGGACTCTCTGACAGGTCTGTCCCACACATTAATCCTATTGATGACAGAACAGTATATTGCAAAGGAAGAACCTGTTCTTCAGAGACTAATATCCTTCCAGATCTTTGGTGATGATCCAGTCTAAGCCGTGTGCCCCGAGAAATTTTCAAAGACCAATCCTTCCTGCTCACCTTAACAGAGAATCTGCTTTGGCTTGCTGCTGTTTTAATCTTTAGCAGTTGTTGCAGAATGGATTTAAGTCTTTTTCTACCCCTTTGAGATTCATTTTGTGGAAGCTTTAATGTGATTCAAAGATAAAAAAATTGCACATAATTACCTGAGGGAGAATGCTTTGGTTAAATGTTAATTATGCTCAGACTGTCCCATTAGGAAAAACCAAAAGTATTCATGCCTGAGTCTAACTGAATACATAAATATAATATGACTAAACACTGGAAATCATAATCATAAATATGTCTTTGTGGGCATCTCAGTTACACAATATCATGCACATATTAGATATATTATACACACACACACAATATGTAAGTAAATGAAAGAATGTCTTCCTAGAAAAAGATTGTGCAATATTTGATAATACAACATCCATTGACCAAGGATATTTTTGTTGGATATACAATTATAGGTTGACATAAGACAATGTCTTATGACTTGTATTGTTTCTGCCAATAAATCATTAGTAAATCTTTAATCATCTGTTCATAAACTATTTTTACCCCTGTTTTTAAGGATTTCTCTTTGTCATTGGTTTTCAAAAATTTTATTGTGATATGTGTGCTTTGACATAATTTCCTTTCTACTTATTCTCCTTAGAATTATTTTAGCTTCTTCTGTCTTTGGAACTATAGTTTGTTTCTTTTTAATAAATTTGGAAAAAATCCTGGCCAACATGTCTTCCAGTGGTTTTTCTGCCGCACAGTCTCTTCTTTCCACGTGGACGTACATTTAAATGTACAGTATGCAGCTTGTTATTATTCTAGAGATCTCTGAGATTATTTTCATAGTTTTTGTTCAGTATTTTGTTTTCTTTCTGGCTTCATTTTGGATAATCTTTACTGTGATATGTTTAAGTGTAGTTCTTTCCTTTGCAGTGTAAAATCTGCTGTTACTTTCATTCAATAAATATTTGTTCATATCCAACATTGTATTTTAATCTCTACAAATCCCATCTGGTTAGTTTTTAATCTTTCAATTGTCTCTTCAAAATGTCAGTGTTTTGTTAAATCATTCAGTATATTGAACATATTTATAATCTGTTTTAAAGTCTTTGGCTGATAATTCTATCATCACTGTCGTTTAAGGATCTACTTTAATCATCTCCTGGGTGGCAGCACATGTTCTTGCTTGCTTTCAGACATATTTAGTATTTGTGGCTGGATGCTGAATATCATAAATTTTATGTTAATAAGTGATTTTTTTCTGTCTTTCTAAAAGAATGTTAAATGTTTTAAACGAGGATCAGTTTGCTCTTTTAGAGATTTGTTTTCAAATTATATGAGTAGGGGTCTGTGGTAGCTTTTACCTCTAAGATTTCTCCTGGATGCCCAAGTGTTGAACAAGGACTCTCTACTCTGGCTTTTTGGAACTCTAATGTCTTCCTGCTCTATATGATCTCTGGAATTGTTCAGCTCACAATTCCATGATCAGTCTTTTAACAGCCTTGTGGACTTGCAGTGTAGACATGCTCAAGTTAGGGTTCAGGCACAAACTCAAGGAGATCTCGTAACGTAATTACTTTCAATGCGAATGGATTAAATTCTCCAAAGGCAGAGATTGGCAGAATGGATTAAAAAAAAAAAACCTGATCCAGCTATATGCTGTCTGCAAGAGACTCACTTTGTTTACATTTTTATTTTAGGTTCACAAAATACGGTGAAAACAAGATTGAAAAGATATGTGCTTTAAAAAAAACTGACAGAAGCAAACATGTAGTTTACTGATGTAGAGCTTAATAAGTGTTTCCTCTGGGAGAAATGAGAGGTTCTGTGGGGTCACTAAAGGAAATATTGAATCAAAAATAAGGAATGTTGGGGACAGAGTGACTGTTAATTGAGATCTAAAATATGAGAATTAGTTTGGTTGAATATAAAGGGACCAATCTATTTGTACATTATAATTAGTTTTTGCTCTGGACCCAAAACAATGTAATTATATCTATGAAAAATATTATCAAGTGACGTTTGCCTTTATCATAGTTTATTAGAACAACATTCCGTATTGAATATTAGATACAAAGTTTGCACTGATTCTTAAAGACTCTGTGGAAGGCATTTTTTACCTCTTTATTCCTTAAGCTGTAGATCAAGGGGTTAAGCATGGGGATCACTAAAGTGTAAAACACAGAGGCCACTTTATCAGTATCAAAGGAATGAGTGGATTTGGGCTGTGTGTACATAAACAGTAGAGACCCATAGAATACAACCACCACCATCAGATGAGAACCACATGTGGAGAAAGCTTTTTTCCTGCCCTCTGCAGATTGCATTCGAAATATGGTTATCAGAATGAATATGTAGGACACTAGGACTACCAGGAGGGAAGAGATCAAATTCACTGCTGAAAATAGTATGATCAACGATTCTATTTCTTGTGCATTTGAGCAGAGCATAAGTAACAAGGGAACATCATCACAGTAGAAATGACCGATGACGTTAGAACCACAGAAGGTCAATGTAAAAATCTTGACAGTGAACAGTAGAGCCTGAAAGGTGCTGTAGAGGTATGGAATGCCTACCAGTACATGACAAAGTCTCTGGGACATGATAACATTGTAAAGCAAAGGGTTACAGATGGCCTGATAACGGTCATAGGCCATGGCTGACAAGATGAAAAATTCACTGATGATGAACATAAGGAAGAAAGCCAACTGTGTGGCACATGCATAATAGGAAATGGTATTTTGCTCCACAACAAAATTTACCAGCATCTTGGGACAAATGACAGTAGCATTACCAAGATCAAGGAAAGCCAGGTGTTTGATAAAAAAATACATAGGTGTGTGTAGGCGGGAATCCACCTGGGTCAAGATGATCATACTCAGATTGCCCACCACTGTGACTGTGTAGATGATGAGGAAGACCCAAAACAGGGGAACCTGCAGCTCAGGCCGCCTTGTGACTCCCATCAGAATGAATTCCGTCAACAGTGTTAGATTCTGTTGGCCCATTTAGTCCAGTTAGCTCTTCTGGGAAGAAACAGAGAAGTTGTTAATAGCTTTCATGTAGTGCCATCTAAACAAATTATATTTGTAGACAGAATGGAGATTTTTCTTCATAATAAGGAGTAGAAAAATAATTCCCATACCTGATTTTAAAACTAAAATAAATGATAGAATATTCTACTTTCCAAGAGGAGGGATCCAAATGAAACATATGTACCATTATGACAGATTAAACTCTCAGTAGACTCAGCAATATTTGGAACATACACATTGATTTTAAAAAGGCATATAGGAATTAATATTGAAATATTAGTCTTTATGTTCTCTACACAATGGCATCACAAGTTTTCTTTACTACACTTCCATTTTCGTCTGAGAATTCTTGTGGAATTTTGATATTCTTAGAGACAGGCAGAGATAATGTAAAGCTAATGATGTTTAAGATTTAGGTCCTTTCATTTGTACTTTCAAGTCCCTGGGTGGGGCCTTAGCAACAAACTCACAATGTATCTTTGTAAAAGTTGCAAATGTAAAATATTTTAACCGTGATCCATTAAGTTCACTTTCTCTTTCCATTTCAACTTTTGCTCCATCACACTTCAACTAATATCAGGAGGCACTGGTGTGTCTGCAGGCATTTGTAGGGTCTAGCTAAGAGAAGACTGAGTTATTTGATATTTAGTGGGTATGTTTATATGATCAAAATCAATGACATTTATCATTGAATAATGCTATGTATTTTCGTGTAGGAATGGCTTCTAAGAACACTCCTGTCACCCAATATGATGAGAAGTGTCTGGAATTTCGTTAATAAAAATATTGTATTTATAAATTTTATGATGTTTGTGAGTATTAGTTTCTTTAAAACTGAATCTTTAAAATTCTTTTCCATTCTAAATAAATATTCACATTTATGCCTCAACTTATATGTACAATTTTATTTCTTTTTTTGAAAAGAAAATCCTCAAATTAACATAAGCTTCAAGATGCAAAAGATCTGGATCCACTCCTGCTAAAATATGTGGTTTACATCAGTATTCAGCAATTTTGAATATTTAATTCTATATTCTGTAATTCCTTTAAATGTTTATTTATATGCATAAATTAATTCCTCCACTGTGGATATGATAGGTATATAAAGCATTTAAAATAATTATTTGAGCATTTATTACATCTTACAGTATTTTCAACTCATTTCTCAAATTGTACAATGAAGTATATATAGAGTATAACACTATGATTTTCAAATTTTTCAGTGATAAATCCTGCCCTCTCCATTTCATAAAATTTACATGGTGAGTCAGTAAAACAAAGTGGAACTGCTCTGATGAAGGATACTGAAGCTGCTTTAGCTTAATCCACTTGTATTTTATTTCTCTCACATTCAGTTTCTCCTCAACAAAAATATGGAACTCTGTGAGCAAGATTTCCAGTTGGAGGAGTGATTGGATCTCAAAACACTGTCCGTTAAAATACAAGATAAAATTATTATAATGTAATGTAATGCTCAGCTTTAGCCTGCACTTCTGTCAAGTAGAAACTTCTGGAAGCCTACCACAAGGTTCAAACCTACAGTTTTCAGCAGCTGAATCTGGTCCCACCCTGTGGCGGTTGGCAGAATTCTAGGATCTGCTAATTTTGGGTGTTGATTTAGCCAGTCCATCCAAGAAACGGGGGTGGCGAGGAAGGCTCTACTGGAGATTGGTGAGCCACTGCTACCCCTCTTTCCTAGTTGAAGTCGTCTGCTGATTCTCCATTGAGTCCCACTCTGCTCTCAGGTCCCTTCCTCTTTCACAAACAAGAACCAAGTGTTGCAGGGCCTGCTCTCATGGGTTTTCCTGTTGAATACGAGATACACTGGATTAAGCAAAGGAATTCAGAATTCCGGTACCAATCCCACCACTTTGAAGTCTTCACTGCTTCGCTAAGACTTATTCTTGTGTTTATTGACTTTTATCTCCATTTTCACTGTCAGTTATTATCTCCTTCTCCCGTTCAAGATGTCTGGATTCTTTCACCACGCTCACTCGTCTTTTTTTATTTCAATTTTTATCTTGTTGTGGTAAGAATGCTTAACATGGGATCTACCCTATGAAAAGATTTTTAAGTGTACAATACAGCATTGTTAACTATAGGCACAATGTTGTACAGCAGATCTCTAGATCTTATTCATCTTGCATAACTTAAACTTTATACTTGTTGATTAACAACTCCCCATAAGATTCAGCAATCCCGCTTCTGGGTATTTATTGAAAAGAATTGTTATCAGGATCTTAAAAATATAGAAATACCCTGCACTTTCTTCTTATTTGGATATCTCTGATCAGTTTTTAACATCTTCATATAACATTTTAAATAGTTCCATTTAGGGCTAACCATTAAAGGAGACAAGATATAAGAAGCATGCAAAGGGATGAGTGCATTTTCAATCTTAAGACACAGTGATATTAGTTAGGAATTGTTTGAGGTTCAAGGCTTTCTCCACAACTCTTAAAAATCATTCTATTTATTTTTCAGTCTACTCAATCAGTCTGTAAAGTCCATTCTGAAAAAAACAAACCAAGTAGTAAGCAACCAGTAGGGAAAATAAGCAAACAACTAAAGAATCTATAAGTTCAGCCATGGGAGTTTATCCTTATATAAGGATAAAATATTAAATATTTTATTATTTAATTAAATATATTAAATATTAAAATAATTTGCAGTTTATAAAATATTATCTGCATAATACATATCTTAAAGTATTCCTTTCCAAATATTGCATTGGGTATATTTATATAAAGGAATATTTATCAAATGTTACATAGGACATATACTAAAAATTATTTGTTGTTTACCTGAAATTCAAATGTAGCTGAGCATTCTGTATTTTATCTGCAAATCCTAATCATAATGGTTTCTAATAGCTGATATTGGTGATGATTTTTTCAGACATTTCTAACTTCCTCTTCACTTGCAATATCCAAATGCCACTGTCGACTCATAAACAGAATGAATCTGTGACATCTAGTGAATTCATAGGATTTAATGCCCTAAAAATCCCATGGTACTCCAGGGAACCCAGTTAACAAAGGAGATAATGAATTTTTGTGGCGTAAAGAATCAGTTGCCAGTGACCATAAGAGTGGCCACAGTCATAAGCCAGGAATCATGGGAAATTACCAACACCTAGGTGCTAATCTAAATCAACAACAATTCCTAGTCACTCACCTTTAATGAAGAATTGGATTTTCTTCTCCCAAACTACTCTTACTTTTTCTTTGGGTAGGGAGAATTTATGCTTCACCTCTCTCTTTGTGATGCTCCCTGAGGAAGCAGCATGTAATTTATTCAGATGATTATGCTCAAATCATCTGAAAGATTTTAAGAAATTGCCTTTTGGTGCCTGCTAATTATGCAAAACACTCTACATATTCCCTAGTGAGAAGATGTGAGGGACAATTCAAGGAAAGAAACAAAGCAACATAAACGATCTGTGCAGTTGCATGGAGACCTACGTGATGTAAAGGTACTCATTCACACAGAGTCAGTGACTGAAGTAACAAAGGAAAATACTTTGGCATCAGCTTTATCCCTGTGAAACAGGAGCAGTTCCAAAACTGTAAATGACATTATTAGCATCACACAGAACTTTTCATTTGGATTTACTGTTCCAATAAAAATAAGTAGTAAATACTGGGTTTAAAACATATCATTTAACTTTTGTGAGATAGATATTACTATTCCCATATTCAGAGGACACCAATTTCAGATAAATGATGTAATATGCTCAAAGTCACATGACTGATAACTAGAAGATTTGATATTAATGTCTCATCTTTGAGTGAGTGATATATATGCCTTGTCCTTTCATATGGTGAACCCATAACAATTACTGTGTTACTATATGTGTTACCATAATGAGTGTCTCAAATGTAGTGTCTCCTGAGCTGAGATTCCATCGCTCTTAAATAATGTTCAGTACAACTTCATTGGGAGTAAAATCTAATATAAGGTAGTACATTCCATCTCTCATAAATTTTACCTATGTCTTCTTTCTCCATAACTTCTTTATGTATAAGAATTGAGGAAAATTTACATACAGTTAAACATGGATCTAAATGGTAGAAATTGATGTTTTGAAAAATATATTTCATTTGTTCCTAGTACCTAAATCAAGATATAGAATATTTTCAACACAAAAGAAAATTCCCCATTGCTCTGTAATCCCCACATCGTAGGCCATTCCAAGCATAAGGAAATTTTCCTCATACCATGTCCCTCAAACAATATCCTCCTCCTACTCCCAGCAACTACCGCTCTGGTTTCTACTCCTAGACATATTTTCTCTGTTTCTGAATTTCTTAAGTGGAATCACACAATACTTACTCTCAATCTGGCTTCTTTCACTCTGCCTAGTGATTTTGAAATTCATGCATGTGTTTATATTGCTGAATGATATTCCACTGCATAAATATACCACAATTTTTTAACTATTCTCCTATTGGTGAAACATTTAACATGAACACTCCTATTAATTATATCTTTGGACATATGCATTACTTTCTCTTTGTTATAGATCTAACATTTGAATTACTAGATCATAAGGTAAATGCATGCTTCACTTTATAAGAAACTGCCAACTTCCCAAACTTATTGTTTCATTTTCCATTACCAATAGCTAGGTATGAGAGTTCATTTTTTCCACATCCTTGCCAGTATTTGATGTGGAAATTTAAAAATTTTGTAAATCAATTTTATTATTATTTAATTTGTTTTTAATTTATAAATGGAAATTAGTGTAAAATGATATCTCATTGTGATTTTAGTTTTTATTTACCTGATGACTAGTGATAAGGAACACTTTTCTCTATACTTGTTGGTCATTCATATATCTTCTTTGTAAAGTGTACTTTTGCCATTTTAATTTGGGCTGTTCTTTTCTTATTGAATGTTCATATTTTTTTATATGTGTTCTAGGTAAAACTACTTTTCCATATTTTCTTGTAGAAGTTTTATTGTTTTGACTGTTGTGTTTAGCTCTTTGGCCCAAGAGCTTGCAGTGATACAAAGAGGAGTTGTGCTATCACTAAGGAGGGCAGAAAACTTTCTCCAACCTGAGAGCTCTACATATGCAAACAGATTTAGATGCAAGGATGGAGTGGGTAGGAGAGGCCAGAAAGCTAATAAAGCCACAACCCAAGGTACACAGAACTCTCCTAAAACTGAAAAGAAAGTAGAAGAGCCACAAACCAGTATCTGTTACCACTTCAAAGCTTGCTCTAATTTTCTTGTACATTTGTGTGTCAAGGAATTTTGGATTCTATCTTGGACATTGTGAATTTTGTTGCGAAGATGACTGAATTCTGTTATATTCTTCTTAAGAGTGTTGATTTTGTATGTTCTTTTTTTTATTTTATTTGGAAATTAACATAGTTTGACTCAAACTGCAAACTTTGTCTCATGGTTTGCAAAACAAATATCAGTTCATATTTTTAGCCTTGTCTGGGCTACTGGAATCTGCCCCATGCTTACATGGTTCAGGGTCAGTGAACACTGAATATGGGTCTAACTTTCCCTGATTGACTCCTTTCTGGAATTCATCCCTAATTTTCCTATAGCTGTGGTTGTCCCAAACTCTGTCTTCTTGTTCTTTAGGTCGGAAATACTCTCGGTTATGTATAGGATTTTTATTTGAATGGTGCAGACTGGGGCCTTACCTCAAAATAGAAGTTGAGGGCCAGCCCAGTGGCTTAGCAGTTGAGTGCGCACGCTCCGCTACTGGTGGCCTGGGTTCGGATCCTGGGCGCGCACTGACGCACCGCTTCTCCGGCCATGCTGAGGCCGTGTCCCAGTACAGCAACTAGAAGGATATGCAACTATGACATACAACTATCTACTGGTTCTTGGGGAAGAAAAAAGGAGGAGGATTGGCAATAGATGTTAGCTCAGAGCCGGTCTTCCTCAGCAAAAAAAAAAGAAGAGGATTAGCATGGATGTTAGCTCAGGGCTGATCTCCCTCACACACACACAAAAAAATAGAAGTTGAAAAGGGGGGAAATCACACATTCCTTTAGTGTCTAATTTCTTTCAGAATGTACCTAACTTCTCCTGTACTTTCAGTTGTTTTTTCCTAAGATATTAGTTTTTAACCGTGAGGTGGTTTGTCCTAACAAAGCTTACTTCGTCATTACCAGAAACAGATCAGGGAATCATATATTTAATTCAGTTTTTAAATTATTTTTTTGTCTAATACAGAATTATAGTTTGATATTTTTTCCAATGTTTTAAATAGGTTATTTAGTTTTCTTCTGGCTCACATTAGTTTTGTCATAAAATCTGTGTTCATTTTTATCTTTTTTTTTTCTTTATGTGATGTATTTTCCATAGGTCTTTCAAATTTTTAAATGTTTAAATTTTATTTTTTTGTCTTTTGGTATTTAAATGTGGCTAGTTTCTATTGTCTAGTGGTCAAATTCACTATTTTTTTTCCTGCAATGTCTTATCTGCTTTTAACAAATGAACAATGAAATATTACTTTCCAATATTACATTCAGCTTTAGTAACTCAATTTGTTCTCTATTATAATCCCTATTTCTCTCTTTAGTATCCGTGTTTGCCTTTAAATTCCTGCAAATATTTATAACTGTTTTGAAGTTCTCATTTTATTAGTATTGTTTTTCAGTATTATCACAGAAAAATACTGATAATTTATTTTTCTCATGGTTATGGATAACATTTTTCTTCTTCAGTGTGAAGAGAAATATTTCTTTGGATACTGGACATTACAGACATTCTGCAGTTGTCAGAATTTTTTAATTGTTTTTTAAACAGTGTTGAGTTTTGTTTGGCAGGCAGTTTATTTACTTGAAAATCTGCTTAATATTTTTGAGAACTAATGCTAAATTCTGTTAGAGTGGAGTTTAATGAATCCTTTCCTCTGAGGCAATTTCCTCTCTTTTCTGTAGTCTCCATTGAATGGCCGTAAATATTCATTGAGTTTCCTCACTAATGTTTGACAGAATTTGAACATATCCCAACCCTTTGTGAACTGGTAGTTTCATCGTAAAGATCTCTGGTGGTTTCTCTTTCCCTGGTAGTTGTTCTTGATCTGCTCTTATGGAGTCTTACCTTAATATGTGCAGCTTAGGAATCCTTCAATCTCAAACAAACTTCTGCCAACGTCTTAACCACTTTGTCTGCTTAAGTCTCTCCATTCCAGTACTCAGCTCCACATATTCCAGGCACCTCAGCCCTGCCTGATCTAATTTTGCGTCTTCAACTCCATATGCCTTTTGTGTTCTCCATGTGCCCCACCACCCCACTGTGTCAGGGACCAGCAAATGGGTCCCTTCTCTCACAGATCATAGTCCTGTGCCACCAATTGTCAAATATCTGAAAACATTTGTTGCATGTGTATTCTTCAATTTTCCAGTTGTTTTGAACAGCAGAATTATTAAAATCCAAGATTCCAGTTACAAAGATCGACAAAAGCCATCAGGAAATGCATATTATAAATTTCTCTTTATTAGTCTAATTTTTAGCATGTCTCATTTTTCCCCATGATGATTATCCATTTTTTAGGATAGATTTCTAGATATTCTGATATAAGTGCTTTGGAAGTATATTTATTCTTCAATCTTTCTAAAAATGAATATTCAATCATGTTTGATAACCCCTTTATCAATAATGTGTTACATGATGCCTAGAGTATATCATCCGTTAGTTTGATGAGTGTAAGCATTGAAGCTAAACTAGATTTCTAGCAGGACTCTTCCCAACTCATTCTGCGTGTTAAATTAAGAATAAAGGTAGACATCCTAACCATCAGAAATTTCCTGTACTCTGTGTGTATGTTGCTTATAAAGAACACTTTAAATGTCGTAGCATTAGTCAGGTTCCTTGTCTTGCATATCTACATAAAGACAAAGTTTGTAACAAGCCTAGTAACATCTAAGCATTTATTACTTAGGTAATTCACTGTTCCATTAAACAAATTCTTTTCAATCATTGTTCTTCTTATATTTTACTGAATTCAAGAATCCCTCCCATCTTTTGCTTGATGTTTTCATAAATTCTTTATAGCATTTTAGTTAATTATACCCTCTAGGGAGATACATGTGTCATGGGAAAATGTAAAATCCCTTAATAAACTGAATGTTTCCTAAGGTTTCATTTATTACTGTATAATGTTTAAGCTGTGACAGAGCTCATTATAGGCTGATGTAAATGTGTATATATATATATAGCTGTCCCTTCTACCCAAATTTGGCCTTGTAGATAAAAAAATATATACATATGTTAAGACTTTATTTGTTAATTTGTTATTCTGCTTGTTATGTATTAATAGCTAAGATTTATCTTCAATTATTTTACCTGGATTTACCTTCAGCTACATGCTATTCAAATATTTGGTAATGCTGCATATCATATAATCACTAACTGAAACTGTTTTTTGTAAAGGATAAGAAACTATGGAAAAGGACAGGACAATTCTAAGTTGAAATTTTAAGATATTTTATTTTGGTAAGTTAAATTTATTTTGTTAAAATTGATTTTTCCTTTTTATTTGATTTTTTTCATATTTAGTAGATGAGTTAGAAAGTTTGTTTTAAATTTAACAGAATCATATGAGTGATAAGAATATTAGAGGTTATTTGATACAACTCCACATGCTATCATTCAAATCTGTTTACAATATCACTTTAAATTTTGCAGAGAATGGGCATCCCTGAAAAAGTAATATAATTGAATTTCTAAATTCCATTTGGAAATCCCATTTCCTTAATTATGCTTGTAATGAAAACTATTTACAATAGATAATTGTTCCTTGAGAAAGTGTTACTCAATTGGTATTTTAAAAAGATGAGTCAGATAATTAGAAAAGAGCTCTAACTAATGCAACTTTCTGCAGTGATGGAAATGTTCTATAATCTGTGCTGTAAAATGTGGCTGCTAGTCACATATGGCTATTAAGCACTTGAATTGGGACTAGTTCAAAGAAATAAAATTTTAATTTCATTTAATTTTATGTAGTTTCACTTTTTATTTAAATATTCACATGAAGTTACTAGCTACTATATTGGACAGTTCAGAGGTGACAAACTGATATTATATTCAGTTTTGAAATATTCTGGCTTAACATTATTTGTAGAAAGAACTCTTGCATTTTAGCCAATATTTTGGTAGTTTCTAAGCAGCTATGAAAAAATTGTGAAAATTTATAGGCTAATAATTTATCAAAGAAAGTTGTAAACCATCATTCTGCATTTCTATTTAATTATCATTTTAAATAAAACTAACCAAAGATTTAAAATAGAGGAAAAGTAATTGGTTGACTATAGTACTCTTTTTCATGATTTATACTCATCTACAGCCTCCCTAAAACATTCATGTATCAATCATTAATGAATATATTGCTTATCTACCTATCTACCTTACTATCTAAATAGCAACACTTAGCATTTTGCTTCCAATATCTCCTATTTTCTTTTCAACGATCACAAGATGTGGGTGTAATTATGCACAGGCTGAAAGAAGATAAAGAGATTTCCCAAAGTCAGTAAGTCAAAAAGTGACAGCAACATATTTTAATCCCAGGTTGGGCTACTGCTAACCACTTTCTTTTTGTGGCAAACTGAAACATTTTAATTAAAATAAATTGATAGAATTGATATATATAGGCCAAATTTTATCATTGTTTTTATTTCTTAATTTCTAAAACTATGCTCTCTTAACTAAATATAGAATATGGGAGAGAGTTTTATTATGGACATATCAATTCTTATAGAAATATAATACAACTGAAAAACAAGTGTAAGTAACCAAACTATCTAGTGAAAACTGGATTTAGAAAATCATGAGTCATACATATGTATCTTCATATGAAGGATATGAAAAAGTATTCCAGAGCAATAGGTGATTGTGATTATCCCCATTTTAAATTTTATCTTTTCTATATATGTGTATGTGAGTGTATAAATACATATACTTATATTTTTATATGCAAGTATATAGCAAATAATTAAATAATATACATCATCTACATAGGCATTTTTATGACAACAAATTAATAGCAAATATAAATATATAATGTATTTATTCAGGGCCTCAGATAATTTATGAACTCTTTTAATTGCTATTTTTAAGCAAGACATAGTTTTCTCTGCTCTGAGTCTCATCACTGTGTAATTCCACTGAGGGTCTCCTTCCATGCTGCTGATAAGGACGTGTCAGAAGAGGCCAGAGATTTATGCACTTTACGGAGTATCATGGCACCATCTTTGGAGGTCAGGCTCACTGCCTCATTATCCTTGCCAATTCTCTTGTTACATCATTGTGCTTTTGTGGATTACCTACATAGTTAATAGTGCACCTGATTTTAGATCTTCTTGTAATTAATTCTTTTATATCCAAAATGAAGATTTCAAAAAAAGGCTTAAATTTACTTTTGCAAATTCCTTTTACTCGCCATCACTGTCCCTCATGTCAGTATCACCTTCCTGTAGAGGCAGGCACTTTAGAGACACATTAAAATTTTTGAGAGTCAAAACGCTTTTTCACATGTTTTCTTATGGGATAGAATCATAACTAATGCTGAAAACAATTGAGACAATCTAGTCAAGCTCCTACTATTGTAAATGAGGACACTTATGCTCAGCAAAATCATATATTTCTCCAAGTACCCAAGGCTATAAATATTTCTGTTTGCTTTTAATGAATATAAGATTCCCCTGTGTCCTTTCTAATCCCCTTATCTTTTTCACCTCAGATTTCTGGAAAAGGAATAAACAAATGGCTGAAGAGAATTTTACAGCTGTTACTGAATTTATTCTCTTGGGATTGACAGACCATGATGAACTGAAAGTCATGTTTTTTGTGTCATTCCTGGTGATTTATGTCATAACGTTGGTGGGGAATCTGGGCATGAACTTTTTTTTTTTTATGAGGAGGATCAGCCCTGAGCTAACATCCATGCCAATCCTCCACTTTTTGCTGAGGAAGACCGGCTCTGAGCTAACACCTATTGCCAATCCTCCTCCTTTTTTTCCCCGAAGCCCCAGTAGATAGCTGTATGTCATAGTTGCACATCCTTCTAGTTGCTGTATGTGAGACACGGCCTCAGCATGGCCAGACAAGTGGCCCATCGATGTGCCCCGGGGATCCGAACCCAGGCCGCCAGTAGCGGAGCGCATGCACTTAACCGCTAAGCCATGGGGCCGACCTGGGCATGATCTTCTTAATCCAAGTCACTCGCAAGCTCCACACGCCCATGTACTTTTTCCTCAGCTGCCTTTCATTTGTAGACGCCTGCTGTTCATCTGCTATTGCACCGAAAATGCTGATCAACTTCTTTGTTGTGAGGGGAACCATCTCACTTTCTGCCTGCATAGTGCAGCATTTGTTTTTTGGGGTGTTCATCACCACAGAAGGCTTCTTGCTGTCCATGATGACATATGACCGTTATATGGCCATTGCCAACCCTTTGCTTTACACTGCAGCCATGTCTAAGAGGAAGTGCGTAGGGCTGCTCATTGGGTCATTCATAGGTGGAATGATTAACTCATTGACACGCACCATAAGCTTAGGGGGACTGTCCTTTTGTGGGTCCAATATTGTCAGCCACTTCTTCTGTGATGCTCTGTCCCTCCTAAAGCTGTCATGTTCTGCCACATCCATGAATGAGTTGTTGCTCTTAACCTTCTCTGGAGTCACTGCCATAACTACCTTCTTGATTGTAGTCATTTCCTACACAGTCATTGCTATTGCTGTCCTGAGGATCAGCTCAACAGCAGGCAGACAGAAAGCCTTCTCCACCCGTGCCTCTCACCTGACTGCTGTGACCATATTCTATGGTACCTTAAGCTTTAATTACATTAAACCAAGTTCTCTGTATTCTGTAGAACAGGAGAAGGTGGTTTCTGTGTTCTATACACTAGTGATTCCCATGTTAAACCCATTGATTTACAGTCTGAGAAACAAGGAGATAAAGGATGCTGTGAGAAGGGCCATAGAAATGAAACATTTCCCCTGTTAATTTTATTCTAATAAATTATTTTTATTAAATGTTCATTGGTAAAACAGAGAATTTTATTGCATGATGGTGAAGAAAGCAAATATTGTAGACTAATAGTTTCAATAAAATCCTAGAAATATTAAGAAAAATAAAAGTAAGCAAAAGGAAATAAAAAGTAAAAATGAGCGCATGGGAAAATGTGGAGAGTGAGTTGGAGCTATAGTTAAACAATGAAAGTGAATTAAAATACAGTGCATAATCAATATTGATAAAAATTGGGAAACATCAACCCAAGGAAAGAGAGACAACACAATTAATTCATCATAAAATAGTCCTCTTACCCAAAACAACTGCAACATAACTTTTAAACATGGACAAGTACTTTTTTTCAAAAAGATAAGGAAATGTTACTGTCTTCTGAACCAAAGAGTCAGTATTAAGCAAGATAACCACTTGGAGGGAAAAGTACAAACCTGGGAGCTTCTGACGGGCCTCAAAAATTTATCTTAATTTGAATATCCTCTGATGTCGACAAAATGGACTGATTGAGACAAAATCAGGCATCAGTCAGCACCTACAAATTTCTGAATTCCAAAGTAAGTTCAGGTAACAGACTCATATATAGAAGTAAAGACATTGATGAGGAAAAAGAGAGATCCCAATGTTTAGGATAAGGGTATTTGAGCAAACTAATGTGACTGAATACTTCAAATCATCAGATATCACAGAAACAACCAATATTAAGTATAATTCTAAAACATACTAGGGAAGAGTATGAAGGCTAAAACAGAAGGAAAACAAAAGACTTACACACATACGGACACACAGGCACGCACACATACACACAGATGGTATAATTTTATTATAGTAGATGAGAAAAACACCAGCATCCTTGACAGCATTTTTTTGTCTATATTCATCTAACAAGCCTGCTGTACTGTAACATCTACTTATTTTATGTATATAATCCATCTTTCTTCCTCAAAGAAGGTAAACATTTTTAACATCTTGTGCATTAATCTATTTACAGAAACTAGAAGTGCCTGGCATAGAGAAAACAATCTACAAATATAGATTTGAACACGTATGTTGAACACATTTGTGCCTCCTGTTTCTTTTGAAGGCACTTAGAGCAAACTTTAAGCCCCATAACCTAATTTATGGAAATCATATGGTACATAAACTTTAAGAACAAAGATTACATTGTTTTCTCCACATCCTTTGTAGTGCATATTTTACATCTTTGTTCCTCAAGCTATAGATCAAAGGATTCAACATGGGTATAATAAGGGTGTAAAATATGGAAGCCACTGTATCAGTGTCAAAGGAATGATTGGACGTGGGCTGAACATACATAAATATCAAAGCCCCATAAAATACTATGACCACAGTGAGGTGGGATCCACAGGTAGAAAAAGCCTTGTGACTACCCTCAGCAGAGTTCATCCTGAGAATGGCTACAAGAATGAACAGGTAAGAAACAAGAACTATCAGAAGGGATGAAATCAAATTAAAACTGGCTAAAATCAGAATAATCATCTCAGTTTCATGTGTGTTTGAGCAGAGCAAAGATAACAATGGGAAACAGTCACAGTAAAAATGATGAACAACATTGTAGCCACAGAAGGATAACTTAAAAATCTTTACAGTGACTAGAAGAGAAACAAATGTGCTGTAGAGATAGGGGATTGCCACCAGCACCTGAAAAACCCTTTGTGACATGATAACCGGGTAGAGCAGAGGGTTACAGATGGCCACGTAGCGGTCATAGGACATTGCCGACAGAATAAAAAATTCACTAATAATGAACGTTAAGGAAGACAGCTAGTTGTATAGCACAAAAGTAATAGGAGATTGTATTTTGATCCACAACAAAATTTACTAACATTTTAGGTCCCACCGTGGTTGAATAACCGAGATCAGTAAAAGCCAGGTGTCTGAGGAAGAAGTACATGGGTGTTTGTAGCCTGGAGTCCGTCTTGGTGAGGATGACCATGCCCAAGTTGCCCACCACTGAGACGATGTAGATGATGCGGAAGAGCACAAATAAAGGAGCCTGCAGCTCAGGGCAGTCTGTGATTCCCATGAGAATGAATTCATTTGGCATTGTTAGATTTGGTGTTTCCATGCACGTTTATCTGTAAGGTAAACAAAAACAAGTGTTCTTTTCCTCACAAGCTTTAGCATTCTGCAGAAAGAACCAGATTGCTTTTTTACAGTTTAACATCTTTTTAGAATGCCAATTGCTGTTTTTTTAGAGCTACACTCTTTGAGATAATTATATCTGCTTTCTGTCAGATGCCATTTGAAATTGAAGAACATGCTGAACATTGTACCATTACCGTAAAATTGGGTACTTAAAGTCTATCAACATCCAAGTAATGCTTTCACATTTCAATGTGAAATGAAAATCCTCTTTTGCCTCATCAAGATATACGGAAAGAATCATATTTATAGATTTATTTAAATAATCATGAAATATTAAATTTAATTGAGAGAGTCACAAAAGGGAGCCTAGAGTTCCTAAATAACTAAGAATTTGGAAGAATATCAAAAGGAACGACTGAATACCTGCAGCTTCTTAATTTAGCCAATTAAAAAAATTCATGTCTCTTTAATTATGTTTCATTTGTTCTCAGTTTTGGCCTGCATTGAAGATATAATTATTTATGTGAAACAAATATTTTATAAGCAATGACATGATGACTTTTCAAAGATGCTTTTGAGCATTTAGTCTGTCAACCCATGTGAAAATACTCAAAAATTTAGTATGAAGAGAAAAGGAGAGGGGTCCTCCTCCTGCTCAGGCATTATGGAGCAGAGGAAGGCAAAGAGAACTGAATCAGAAATGGTCACATTTTGCTAGGGCTTTGCCATTGAATTAAAGTGGAATTTTGCATATGTCACCTAAACATTGTCGATATTGGTAACATAAGATGTGAAATATTCTATTTTTTACCTGTAATGGAGCCTCTGTCTTGACTCCCTCCTGTGTTTCTTTCGTGGCATAGTGAGAACAATTTATGGATTTTCTTCACCTTTTGAGACTCTCCCTCAGAAGATGCCAAGCAATTTGTTGATTATCCCTAAAGTATTCCCTGGCACAATGAAATGTCTGGAGGCTGTCCTTGAATCATCAGGAACAATTTGTATCCACCATCTTTTCTTTCTGTTTTTCTTTCATTTCTTCCTTCCTGACTTTCTTCCTCCCTCCCTCTCTTTCTTCCTTCCTGTCTTTCTTCCTTCCTTCCAGTTTTTACTCTTGATGAACTTTTATCTCACGCAAGACTCATGATTAGAATATTGTACCTATGGGCGTGCCCATCAGGAGTCTGCATTTCCACAGTGGTCTCCTCCAATGAGTGACACAGTGTAGAAATGTTTAAACACTGTTTAAACTGTAAAAATGTTTAAAATGTTTAGGGAATTAAAATACTGCATTATGCAAATATGAGGTGTTACTTCCTTGATTTGCTGCTCATGTTGTTTGTACTTTTCCCTCAGGGACAGAAATTAGTTACTGTTACTTCTCTTTTCACTCTGAGTTTCCATCATCTGTTTACTGCTTCTTGTTTGATTTTGTTTTTTTCCTTTCCTGCATATGGCGCCATTTCAGTTATCCCACTCTGTGCTTCCTCCACTCGAATACAGATCTATTCCATCACTAGAAAGTTCCCTTTGGCTATCCCTTCATAGCCTCACCCACTTCATCCTCCTCTGACACTGTTCCTAATCACTAACCACTAATCTGCTTTCCATCATTATACTTTTTGTGATTTGAAAACTGTCTTATAAATAATATTATACCATTTGCAAACTTTTGGGATTGGCTTTTTTCACTCAACATAATTCTTTTGAGATTCATTTGTGGTTTTGTGTGTATAAATCATTTATTCCTTTATTGTTGTTGAATAGTATTCCATGGTATTGATGATAACATTTGTTTAAACATTCAATGATGGAAAGGCATTTGGATTCTTTCCAGTTTTCAGCTATGATGAATAAAACTTCCATAAACATTCACTAGAATATGATTGCATGAACATAAGTTTTCTCTCCTTTGTGATGAGTGTCCAATAGTGTGATTGGCAAGTTGTTTTAATTTTGATGAAGTCCAGTTATCAATGTTTATGTGTTATAGGTTGTGCTTTTGATGTCATATGTATAGACTCTTCACTAGCCCTTGGTCCTGGATATAGATTTTCCCCTATGTTTTTATCTAAACATTTTATAGTTTAGCATTTTACATTTAAGTTGTTATTCATTTTCAGTTAATTTTTGTATAAGGTTTTGGTCAACATTATTTGTTTGTTTATTATTTTTCCTCTGTAATCCAAATTACATCAGTGCCGTATTTTTAAAGCCTATCTTCCTTCTATTGAATTACTTTTGGACCTTTATGAGAAATTAGTTGAACTACCTCAAAGGTCTATTTCTACATCGTCTATTCTGTTCTGTTGACTTATGTGTTTGGATCTCCGCCAACATCCCACAGTCTTAATTGTTGTGGCTATATTGTAAATCTCAACATAGAATATTTTCTTATAGTTAATTTTAAATGTGTTTTGTCTATACTAGGTCCTTGGCCCTTTATATAAATTTCAGTAAAAAGTAGCCTGTATAAAAAATCTTACTGGGATTTTAGTTGAATTTGCATTAAATCTATAGACCAGTTTGGAAAGAATTGATATCTTTAGTATGTTGAGTCTTCTAATCTATGAACTCAATATGTCTACTAATTTATTCAGATCATCTTTAATTTCTTTAATAAGTATTTTGTACTTTTTGGCGTACAGACCTTATAGCTGGTTTTTACCTACATATTTTAGTATATATGGGGTGAATGTAACGGGTTTTATTTTTTAGTTGTTTGTCTCTCTCTATACATATCTGATTAATATTTGTTTGTTAATCATGTATCATGTCACCTTGCTGAACTCACATTTTTGTTCCAGATTTTTTCTTCAGATTAGTGGAATTTTTTTTATTAGATAATACATCATTTGCATATAAGGAAGCTTTCATTTCTTCCTTTTCAAGCAAGCCGTATGTATTTTATGTCCTTTTCTTGCACTTGCTGGGAATTCCTATTTGATCTGCTTTATGTAACTATAGATGATTTTGCATTTTTAGACTTTTTTTGAATATGTAATTATAAATTATTTAATCTCTTTGTTCTGATGTCCTTCACTCAGTGTAATTATTTTGAGAACATCTATGTATTTGTGTGTACCCATAATTCATTACTTTTCATTGCTAATGACATTCATTTGCTTGTATATCCTGCAATCTGTTTTTGTATCCTCAAGTAGATGAATGTTTAGACTGTTTCTGGTTTTTGGCCATTACAAATAAACATTCAATAAAGCTGAAAGGGAAGAAAAATTTCTCCTTTTTACACTCCTAGGGGTTCTAGCTGAGCATAAGAATTAAACTAACATAAGACAGATAAACAGGACAAAAGCATCCATACTTTATTTACGAATTTGTACATGTATGTGGGAGTCCTCATAAGAAGAATGAAGACCCAAAGTGGCTAAGCCTAAGTGCTTATATATGAGGTTGAAACAACAGTGACAATTGTAGAAAACTAAAATATATGGGGAGACTACAGGCGTATAAGATATTTAACCATGTGTTTGCACAGATTTCTCTTGGCCTCAAGTCTCCATCTCTGGTGCAATGTTTCTTCTCTCCTGATAGAAAGAGGGTACCTCTGACATGAGAGTTTCATCTCTTGCTTTCAGAAGAAAAGGGAGTTCAGAGTGTCCTTCTTGCTCCTGCTGTATTAGCTCAAAATAATCAGTATGACAAAACAATATATTTTGGAGTGACAGGTCCTGTACTCCTTTAGTTATTATGGACATCTGCATACAAGTCTTATATGGAAATATGCTGCCATTTTTTGTGGGTAAATACATGGGAATGGAATGGCTAAATATTATATTAAATGTACGTTTAATTTTTAAGACACTGATGCTTGTAACAAATTGTTTTCAAAATATTATATACTATTTTAATTTTCCGCCACCGATGTGTGAAAGTTCCTGTTCCTCTGGGTGTGTGTGTTTATATGCATATATATACGTTATCATACATGCATTATATGGTATATAGTGTTATCTCATTGAGGTTTTAAATTGAATTTAATTAATGAATAATAATGCTGAGCAACTGTTTATGTGCATATTTACCACCTTTATGTGTTATTTGATACAGAGATTATTCAAATGTTTTGCCCATTCTTTATTGTTATTATTATTATCGATTTGTGAGACCTCTGTACATATTGTGGAGCAAGACCTTTCTGAGATGCATTACTTGAAAATATTGTCTCCCAGAATGTACATTGGTTTTACATCCTCCAAAGAGTATCTTTTGAAAAGTTAAAGATTTAATTTTGATGTTGTCAAATGTATCAAATTTTAATTCTATAAGTTTTACTTCTGGTGTTGTATCTAAGAAAACTTTACACAACCTAAGGTCATGAACATTTTCCATTATGTTTTTTCTGAAATTTTTAGACTTTTAGGTATTACATTTACATCTGTGATCCATTTTCTGTGAATCTTTGCATGAGTTATGGGTAAATATTCAATATTTGTGTTTATATATATAATGGAAATGTATTTGATTTTTTGATATGGTATATGATATTTGTTGTGGGTTTTTTATTGGTGCCCTTTATCAGTTTTACCAAGTCCCATTTAATACTTGTCTGGTCAAAATTTTTATTATTAATGGCATTGAAACTTTCAAATGTTCTGTCTGCTGCATTGATTGAGATGTCAGAAAACTTTTCCTTTTTAGTTTCTTAATATGATGATTTTTTGTGTGTGTGTGCTATGAAGATTAGCCCTTAGCAAGCATCTGTGCCAGTGTTTCTCTACTGTGTATGTGGGTTACCACCACAGCATGGCTGACAAGTGATGTAGGTCCATACCCGGGATCTGAACCTGCAAACCCTGGGTCGCTGAAGCAGAGTGTGCTGAACTCAACCACTACACTCAGGGGCCCACCCTGATAACTTTATTTTTGAATATTAAACCAACTGTACATTTCTGAGGTAAAAATAACATGATGCATTATGTTTTTACATATTGCTAGATTAAATTTACTAAAATTTTTATTAGAATTGCTGCATAAATGGTCATGACTCATATTGTTCTGCTGATTTCTTTTCTTATAATGCCTTTGTCTGCTTTTGATATCAGGGGAAATCTCTCCTCATAAAGGAAGTTGGGATGTAAACCTCCACTTCAGTTTTCTAGAAGAAAATGCGTAGAATTGGTTAATTCATTTTCCCTAAATATTTAGTAGAGTTCCCCAGTCAAGATACCTGGAACAATTTTGAATTAGTGAGGATTAGTTCTCATACATATTTCCACATTGAGATTCTTTTCATCATAGATTTTTTATACTGTATTTCTAAGTGTCCATATACATGAAAATACATAGTACACTCATTCTTATGATCCTAACCGAAAACACAGATTGTTTTTTTATAGATGTCTTTAGCATCTCTAAATTCTCTGTACTTTTCCTATTCTGTTTTATTAATCTTTCTGAATGATTATTGCATAATATATTAAATTCTTATAGTCTTCATAATATCATATCAAAAATTTCAGTTATGTACCAATTCCTGATGTTTTGAATTTTTTATATGTTATGGAAAAATATAAAACTTTCTGAAATAACTTATATGTGGACTTAATAATGAAACAAAGACTAGTTTTTAAAATGCATATAATTGTTATCAAAATTATATAGAAGGCATACCAATATTTTTTTAGATGTGAGATATATTGTTAGATGTGACTAAACATATTCCAACATGTTTGGAATATGTTGGAATATGTTTAGTCACAGTTTATTTTCTTAAATCTAGATAATTGAGACTTTTACCATTTCCTATTATAAAAGTCATAATTATTCACTGAAGACAATTTGGGAAAACATAGAACCAAAAATATTAATTTAAACATTTTTATAATCTTAGTGGCCACTAATAACTAATGTAATATTTCACTGTATCTCTGCCCAACATACATTTTCTAGAAAGCAAAAATATTTTCTTATATTTATATTTGCAAGTTCATACATATTTTCAGTAGAATTTTTTTCTTAATTAAAAAAAATCAACTGTATGATTTTAGTAATACTTCTCCACACATGAAAATATACATTTTTTTATTCTAATGAATTATTTTTATTTAAATTTGATTGACTACATAGAAAGTTTTATTCTATGATGGAGGACAAAGAAAACAGTCCAGTCTTTCTATGATGTAAATAAAGTTGCATGAATGTGGAAAATATTAAAAATAAACAAAAAAGTGGAAATTAAGAGGGTTAAGAGGAAGTTTGTCAGGAAGACATAGCATATATATAAATTGCTACGTATCTTACTACTTTCTCTAGCAATATATAATAGACCAAATCATGCTATTGTCTCCTCTTGCTTTCTACAAGAGGGATTATCAAATCCATGCAGTCAAACAGTGAATCCTCCTAAAAATATATTACACTCATACGAACAAATGTTGAGGAAAGTCACCCCATGAAAGAGGCAAAAATTTAATTCAACATAGAGTAGACCTTTTATGCAAAGATACAAAAACAATTAGAATATGAATTTTAAACAAGAAGTATCCTAGGTTTTCAGAAAGATAAGGAAGAATAAGAATCCCATTAGACAAAAACAAACAGTTTACAACTAAGATCTAAATAAAATACGAAATAAAAAAAAAATTGGAAGCTTCCATGGGAGACTCAAGAAATATTTTTTCTCCAGCTTTAATGACATATAACTGACATATAGCATTGTGTAAGTTTAAGTTATACAGCGTTTGATTTGGTACACATATACTACAGTATGATCACAACTTAGCACTATCTAACGTCTCCATCAATTCACGTTTACCATTTTTTTGTTGTTGTCGTGAGAACATTTAAGATTCACTCCCTTAGTAACTTTCAAGGGTACAGTACAGTATTGTTAACTATAATCAAGCAAATTTATCTTAATTGGTATATTATAGAGAAATTGATTGATTCAGAAAAATAGGACATTGCACTGATCTTGTGAGTTACTGAATTGCTAAGTATGTTGACAATATACTTTCTACAGCTCATATATTAAAGCAACTGCACTGATGAGAAAGGAGCAGGATCCTAAGTTTGGCCACATGGTGTGGGAGAAAATTGATATGACTGATGACTTCAAATCATAGTACTACACTGAGCCTCCTTAAAACCACAATGAGTTTGATTTTAATGCATGCCATGGAAGAGTATGAAGCCTAAAACAGAAGGATGCTTACACAAAAACACATGGACATGCACAAACACACACATAGACACTGGGAGTTTAATTCTAACAGTTGAGAACAGTTGAGAAAGGGCATTAAAATGACAGAAGTCATTTTAATGCCCTTTCTGTATCTACTATTCTTCCTCAATCTCACACAGCATACCCACTCTCTTTACCTGTTCTTATGTGTCATAAACCATTCTACTGTACTATAAAATGTACTTAATTATTGTGCTTATATTTCATCTCTTCCCCGAAAAGAATGCAAAGATTTTTACTGTTCTGTTCAGTAATGTATTTATAGCACTTATAAGTGGGACTGGCACACAGAAGACATTATCTAAATATATGATGAGATTATTTGTGTTTGTCTTGCTGCTGAAGGCACACACAACAAGTCTTAAAGTCATAACCTGATTTCTAAGAATCACGTTGGACAGTGAGCTTTAAGAAAAGATATTGCATAGTTTTTTCCCTATCCTTTGTAGAGCATATTTTACGTCTTTCTTCCTCAAGCTATAGATCAAGGGATTCAACACGGGGATAATGAGGGTGTAAAATATGGAAGCCACTTTATCAGTGTCAAAGGAATGATCAGACTTGGGCTGCACATACAAAAATATCAGAGTCCCATAGAACACTATGACCACTGTCAGGTGGGATCCACAGGTAGAAAAAGCCTTGCGTTTACCCTCAGCAGAGTTCATCCTGAGAATGGCTACAAGGATGAGCAGGTAAGACAAAAGAACTATCAGAAGGGATGAAATCAAATTAAAGGCTGAGAAAATCAGAATAATCAGTTCAGTTACATGTGTGTTTGAGCAGAGCAAAGATAACAAGGGAAGAGCGTCACAGTAGAAATGTCTGATGACATTATAACCACAGAAGGATAAATTAAAAATCTTGACAGTGATTAGAAGAGAAACAAATATGCTGTAGAGATAGGGGATTACCACCAGCACCTGACATACCCTTTGGGACATGATGACTGTGTAGAGCAGAGGGTTACAGATGGCCACATAGCGGTCGTAAGACATTGCTGACAGAATAAAAAGTTCATTAATAATGAACATGATGAAAAAAGCCAGCTGTGTGGCACAAAAATAATAGGAGATTGTATTTTGACCCACAACAAAATTTGCTAACATTTTGGGGCCCACAGTTGTTGAATAACCAAGATCAGTAAAAGCCAGGTGTCTGAGGAAGAAGTACATGGGTGTTTGTAGCCTGGAGTCCATCTTGGTGAGGATGACCATGCCCAAGTTGCCCGCCACTGAGATCAGGTAGATGATGAGGAACAGCACAAATAATGGAGCCTGCAGCTCTGGGTGGTCTGTGATTCCCATGAGAATGAATTCGTTCAACACTGTTACATTGTGTTTTTCCATCCAGGTTGATCAGAAAACCTACTCTGAATAGAGAAACCAGGATAGTCAATAGCTTTCATGTACTAAAATCTGGTGGTTTTTTAGTATACAAAGCTGGTATAAATAAATCCCAGTTGAGAATTTAGGCTCTATTAAAATAATCCAGCCCTGCAAATAAAACATACACCTTTAAAAATAGAAACAAAGATGATAGAGATAGAGATAGAGCTGGAGACAGAGAGAGATTTGTAGTTTTCCATTGGTGAAGATTAGTATCCCAAAGAACGTTGGATAATGTTTTGAGTCATTTTGGTTGTCACAGCTGGAGATGGGGTGTTACTGGCATCTAATGGTTAGAGTCCAGTGAGTCTGCCAATTATCCTACTATATTACGTAGCCCCCCATAAGAATGAGTTTTACAGTCCAAAATGTGAATAGGGCCAAGGTCAGCAAACTCTGATGTATGTATAGATATAGATATAGACATAGATAAATATACATATAGAAGGAGAAAGTAAAATGAAAAAAATGGTATAAACTGTAAGTGGTAGTTCTAGGGGTGATAAATTTTTCTTTTGTCTTTTATATAAAGGCAATCACGTGAATACAATTACAAAATTAGAATCACATAATATGACATACTAAATATGTTAATTACACAAAATTTTAAAATCCAAATTACAATTATGTGTGTAAATATTTAGAAGCCCCTGCTTAAAATACAATCATGTGAAAGCCCTTATGCCTACATATGGTACAGGATGAAATTAGTATGTTGACTGCTATTGGATAGAGGTGTAAAAGTAAGAAAATTCAAGCATATTATAATAGATTCTTTTTCTTTATATAGGGAAACATCTCATGAAATATAGGTAGATAAAGTCACTGCTAACCCTATATTTTTGTTGTATACAAAGGAGTACTTTGGGCAAATGGTGTAAGTTATCTTAATCTCTTTGTTCACACCAGCAAAATAAACTGTTTCTTGCAGGGTTGTTGGGAAGATAAGTGAAAATTCTATGTTTCAGTGTGTTTATGGTACCTGGAAATATCCCTCAATATCAAGTACGTAGGATTCTTTGTGTGTGTGTGTTTTAATTTCTTAGTGGAGACAGTGTTTTACCTGAAATGGATTATTTTACATATGTACATGTAAATTCTTTTTGTGTGACTTAACTTCTTCATCAGGGGTGTGATGATGGATAGATGGCGTAGTGTGTTATCCAGGTAACTGTCCCCTGTGCCCCTCCACCATGACCCGGCTCCATGACTACAACTTGACTATCAATGTGCTCTTCTTTTGGATACTTTATCTTCTACCTTACTTAAGATATTTAATATATAATTACATTAAAACTAACACATTTCCAGAGCTCTGGAAGCCCAGCCAGAGGCAGTGCCCCTTCACAGAGATTCAGCACTAAACTTTTGACTGAAGGTTTGGAACTTACCCTCTTGGAGAAGTGCTGTTGGAATGGCTGGGATGCCTAGGTAATAGCTCCTGCCACTTCATCCACAGGCTGTGACAAAGTGGGAAGAGTCATGCCCCTTCTCCCTGGCTACTATGGATTTTGCTGACACAAAGGGTATCCTCTCTTTGGTGCTGGGCAGATTCTAGGAACTTGCATTTTTCCTGCATTAACTTGATGAACAGCTGTCAACATGTTGGGGGAAAAAATTACCTAAAAATTTTGGGACATTTAAACATCAGTTACACAGATTTCACTTCTTAATTTTGTCTTAAACAAGTACTTGATTTCATCAAAAGGATTCCAATAAAATACTTTAAAGCAAATAAAAAACTAACATATTTCCTCTTCCTAGGTGCTTTATTATTATAACTGATGTATACTAAGTTGTTTGTAACACATAAGATATACATCGTCATGGATGAACCTTGGATAGTATGAGAAAATAAGCAAATTAAGAAAAAGTGAAGTCACTGGAATTGGTTTTGTATAATAAAGTTTCACATAAATTCTCTTTGGATAAAGAGATTTTCTACTTTAAAAAAATAGGTTAAAAATCACTGTATTACACAATAGCATACTGGAAGATAAAATGCACAGACCATAAACCCTGGGATGATTTTTAGGTCTGTCTGCACATTAAGGCCACAAAGAACTTCACTACACACTTAATTTAATGTGGACATACATAAGTATAATGAAATAAAGATGTATATGAATATCCCTAATAAACCACCAAGTTTAAAACATAGCAGAGTAGAATGAGGTTGACTGGCTAAGGTAAAAGCATTAGTGTTTTAAAAAATTGTGAGTATAAATGTTTCCTTAGATAGATAGATAGATGATAGATATAGAGATAGATAGATAGATAGATAGATAGATAGATAGATAGATAGACAGATAGAAAGATAGACAGGTAGATAGAATTGATCCTGATCACAAGGAAAAGAGCAGTGTCAGGAGTCTCTGAGTGAGCTCTAAGAAAGCAAATAGAAAAATACAGCATTTATAACATTGTATTATAAAGACGTTTATAGGAAATCCACACTTTCTCACATAAATCATTGCTTATAAAATTGTGAGCTTCTGATATCCTACCCTGTCCCCATGTACTTTCTTTTCTTACGTCAGAAATACTGAACTACAGTTAGGAAAAAATATTGTCTATGAACGGAATAAGAAGCAATATAAATGTTGGTTAGGTGCAATGACGAAAAACTGAAGAAAATAGATTTCATTCACAAGTGCTGATTTCCTATAAGATGAGGGAGGATGGAAGGGCTTTCTCTCACCAGCTTTAGGGTTCTATGGAAAGCATCCAATTACCTTTCATTGTTTACTATCTGTGTTATCAGATTATTATTTTTTAAAGCTACAGTCTTTGAGAAAATTACATCAGCTTTCTGCCAGACTCCACTGGAAACTGAACATGCTGTTCATTGTACTATCACCATAAGACTGGGTATTTGAAAGTCTCCTAACCTCCAAATATTGCTTTTCACACCTCAGTGTAAGGTGGAAATTTCCTTTTCATTCATCAAGAGATCAGAAAACAATTCACATTTATACATGAATTATATATGTATTAATTATTACAAAATTTTTGAGAAGGGAATAAGAAAAGCCTAGTGTCACTAAATGACTAAGGATTTGGAAGTTCATCAGACTAGAAACAATACTGGCAGCTTCATAATTCTGCCATACATATACATTTTTTTCTATCCCTGACTCTTCAGTTAGGCTTGACTCTCTCTCAATTTTGACCTCTATAATTCATGTGATTAAGTATTTGATTAAACATAAATATTACATATGCAATATAGCACTAAAATTTCAAATACTCTTAATAGTATTTCTGAAAATATTTAACAATCTGAAGAGAAAGGAGAACACTCTTATTCTGCTGATGCATTATCAATAGCAGAATGCAAACAGAAGTGAATCAGAAATCCTAATGTTTCATTATGCTTTGCCATAGAATAAAAGTGTCCTTGCAAATGTCACCTAAACTATTCAGGTATTGGTAAAATATGGCACCACATGAGATAGTCTGTTTACCTGTAATGAAACCTCTGTCTTGGCTCCCATGTGTGTCTCATGACAGGACACGGTGAGAACAATTTATGGATTCTTTTTCACCCTCTGTGACAATCCCTGAGGAGAGGCCAAGCAATTCCATGACTGTCCTCGAAGCATTTGAAAACTCAACAGAATGCAAGGGGGTAATGTGTGTTTATTAATAGTCTGGAAAAATTTGTATTTACAAGCGAGTTAGATTTATTTGTTTGTGTATTGCATTTCTACCTTTCTACTCTTCATTAACGTAATTTTTGGTTAAATTTTTATTTAATCTTTGATGATTTTGATTTAATCTTTGATGATTAAATTTTTGTCCATGTGGCTAGGCTTGGTGCCAGCTGTTTGGTCAAACATCAGTTTAGATATTGCTATGAAGGTGTTTTTCAGATGTGATTATCATTTAAATCAGTAGATTATGAATACATTCAACTACCCTCCTTAATGTGCGTGGGCCTCATCTGATCAACTGAAGGCCTTAAAGAGCAAAAACTGAGATCCTCAAAGAAAAAGGAATTGTGACTCCAGACTGCAATATAGAAATTTCTACCTTATTTTCCCACCTTTGTGCTCAAGACACCAGCATCAATGATTCTAGTGCCAGCTTCCTGCAGACTTCTGCCTCGTCAGGCCTGACAATCACTAGCCTATTCCTTAAAATCTCATCTCCCTCTCTTGCTCTCACTCTCTCTCTCTCTCTCTCTCTCTCTACATATATACGTGTGTGTGTGTGTGTGTGTGTGTGTGTGTGTGTGTGTATTCTCCTTTTGGTTCTCTGAATCTGGAGTACACTTACTAAAACAACCATATAAGGAAAGGGATTAATATGTTTTCTCTATATGATGAGATTGTTGGTATTCCTCTAGTTCTACAATGACCTCCTCAAATGGATGACACAATGGAGATGTATTTAAACACTGTCCTATTGCATTATTTAAAATATAAGTGAACTAAACTAATAAAGTATTTTGTATATAAGATGTTGTTTGTTTCCTTCTCTCTCTTTTTTTTTTTTTTGATTGTTCTTTTTTCTTTCTTTCTTTCAGCACATTGGGAGAGGAATTAGCTTCTCCTCTTTCTCATTCTCTTTGTATGATGAATCATCACCTGTCAGTTTAGTGCATCTGTTCTTTATTTTTGCCTTTATTACATTTCGATGTTTCTTGTTTTTCCATTACGTCCCACATCCACTCCGATTCTTCTTGTTCACCTCCACACACGTCCTGCTGTGCGTGATATATGCCCACAAGAGCAATCTATTCTGCAGAAAATGTAATATTTTGATTACATATGTTTTCTGTGTTATTTTGATGTAAATTGTATTGTTGAATTTGATTCACTTTAATTATTTGTGATGAAGCCGTGTTGTGACTTTTTTTTTGCATCATTACTTTAAATAACATATAAAAATGTCATGGGTCTGTACTTTATTGATAGGTATTTTGTTGTCTGTAACCTCAGCTATCACCAACACTACAATGAACAGTCCAACAGAAAGCCTTGAGTTTGCCATGTTAATATGTTGTGCACAAATTCTCCATGAGGTACACATCAAATATCTGCTTCTGTGTGTGTCTATGTGGATATAGATATTGATACATCTATACTTACATCTAGATATAAACCCGCACTATGCACACACACAGTAATGAGACGTCTTGGCAAGAGAAGATATAATACATCAATTAATTTTGTTAAATATTTCAAAAGGGTTGTACCAACACACTCTTCCACTAGCAAATACATGGTTTCCTGGATCTTCACATCAATGACATGAGCCTAAATTATGTTCTGACTTTTTAATTGAGTATTATTATAAGATGTGTGTTTCTATTGTGACTTTTACCCTTGTTTTTTATTTGATTTCCTGGCAGCCTTAGTAATTTAACAAAATGCTTTATTAAGATATCATTGAAAATAATAAACTGCACACATATAAAGTCTACAACTTGATTAGTTTTGACATATGTATGCACTGAAAAACAATTAAAATGATCACGATAATGAACATATCTGCACCCCCGAAGTTCGTCAGTGTCGTCATAATACTTCCGTTCTACTCCTTCTTGCCCTGCGCTGTCCCAGGCTGCATTTGCTTTACTTTTTTTTAAGTAATTATAGATTCACTGGAAATTAAAAAAAATAAAAAACACACAGAGAGTTCCTGTGTCCCACTTAGATGCCTCAAGTGGTAATAAATGTAATAAACACTACATAAATGCAGTATAATATAATGATTACGAAATTAACATTGGTACAATCCATTAACTTTGTTCAGATTCCACCAGTTTTCCATGCACTCATTTGCGTGTTTCTGTATATATTGTTCTATGCAATTTTAGTGTATGTGTACCTGTGTAACCACCACAAGAGCCAACATACAGACCTGTTCCACCACCGCAGAGATCCTTTAAGCCCTTCATTTGCAGCTACATCCCTTTCCATTCTCTCAGTCACATGTGTTTAGTCAACCACTAATCTGTTTTCCATCTTCATACTTTTATCTTTTGAAGAGTGTTTTATAAAGGAAATACTGTTTGTAGCCTTCTGCAATAAGATGTTTTCACTCAACTTAATTCTCTTGAGGTCCATCCATGCTTTTGTGGGTATCAATAGTTTGTTCCTTTATTATTGCTGTGTAGTATTTGATGGTATTGATGATACAGTATATTCAACCATTCCCCCAGTGAAAGACATTTGGGTTGTTTCCAGTTTTCAATTGTCACAAATAAATCTTTTACAAACATTTTTGTAAAGGTGATTCTCTAAACAGAAGTTTTCATTTCCCTGGGGTGAGTGTCCAAGAGTGTAGTTGGCAGGTTGTTTTAATCCTGATGCAGTCCAACTTATCAATGTTTACCTTTATAGGTTGTGCCTATAAACTCTTTACTAGCTCTACATCCCAGATATAGATATTCCCCTATGGTTTTGTGTAAATGTTTTATAGTGTTACGTTTTACATTTGATTTCTAATTTGAGTTATTTTAATTAGTTTAAGTTGTATCAGGTTTAGATCAACATTATTTGTTTGTTTGTTTTTCCTATGGACACCCAATTACTCCAACACCATTTTTTAAAAGGCTATCCTTCTTTTATGGAATTACCTTTGTACTATTATGAGTTTATCAAACTTTTCAAAGGTCTATTTCTGGGTTCTCAATTCTGTTCTGTTGATTTATGTTTCAATCTCTCCATCTATACCACACAGTTTTAATTACTGTTGCTATATAGTAATCTTAACATGGAATAGAGCGTTTCCTTCCTTCTTATTCTACATTTTCAAATGCGTTTTAGCTATGCTAGGTCCTTGACATTTCATATAAATTTTACTATAAACTTGGCTATATCTACAAAAAATCTTACTGGGTTTTTAATTAGCTTTGCATTAAACCTGTAGATCATTTTGAGAAGAACTGATATCTTTTCGACATGTAGTCTTCTAATCTATGAACTCAGTATGTCTACCCATTCATTCAGATCTTTTTTGATTTCTTTAATCAGTATTTTGTACTTTTCAGCATACAGATCCTGTACATCTTTTCTTAGTAACTACCTATTTCATTATACTTGAGGTGATTTTAAATTTTTTAATATTTTTGGTTATTGAGGTATATATCTGATGGATATTTGTTTGTTGAACTTGTATCCTGTCACCTTGTCACCTTACTGAACTTACATGTTTATTCTAGGTTGTTTAATTTGTGTGTGTATAATCCTTGAGATTTTCTATTAGATACCACATTATTTACAAATAAGGACAGCTTAGTTTCTTCCTTTCTGAGCTGTATGTCTGTATGCCCTTCTCTTGGACTTTCTGGAACTTCTAGCTTGATCTACTTAGTGTAATTATAGATTAGTTTGAATTTTTTTTGTAAATGTAATTATAGATTATTCACTCTTTTATTTTTCTGCCTTTTACTCAGCATAGTTATTTTGAAAGTCATCCATATTTTTGTGTGTGCCAGTAATTCATTACTTTTTATTGCTGAGTTGTATTCACTTGTTTGGAAATCCCAAAATTTGTTTATTCGTGCTCAAGTGGATAACCATTTGGGTTGTTTCTAGTTTTAGGCTATTACAAAGAAAATTGCTATGGGCATTTGCTCGTAAACACATGTAGTGAAATGTGGTGTCATTTCTTGGGTAAATACATGGGAGTGGAATGGCTAAATATTATGTTGATGCATGTTTAATTTTTGACAGTGATGCATAAACAAAACGGTTTTTGTAATATTTACACCATTCTCCTACTCCGTCAGCAGTGTGTGAAAGTGGCAGTTCCTCCACATGCTCATCAGCTAGATGTTCTGATGGGCAGCGCCATCTCACTGAGCTTTTCTCCCTCTTTATTGAGGTGTAGTTGACGTATTATATTGTGTAAGTTTAAGGCAAACAATGTGGTGACTTGATATGTGTACCTATTGAGAAATGATTACCAAGAGAGGTTAATGAACACCTCCATCACTTCACATAATTATCATTGTTTCATTGTGGAGAGAACACTTATGATCTACTTTCTTAGCATCTTTCAAATATACAACAGGGTATTGTTAACTATAGTCAACATGCATTGAGGTTTTAAACCTAATCATTAATGAATAATGATGTTGAGCAGCACTTTATGATTTTGCCTTCCTCCTATGTTATTTGGTGAAGTGATTTATAATTGTTTTGCCCCTTCTTGGGATCTTTTTTTAATTATTGTGTTTTGAGACTCCTGGTTATTGTGGGATCCATTACTTGCATATACTGTCGCCAAGAATATAACTTGGTTTTACACACTGTTAGAGAGTCTTTTGAAGAGCAGAAGATTTAAATTTTGATGTTGTCAAATGTATTAAATTTTCATTTTATCAGACAGATTTATTTTTGGTGTTGTTTCTAAGAAATCTTTGCATGACCATGTCACAAATATTTTCTGTTTTCTCCTAGAATTTTTAGACTTTTAGGTATGACGTTTAGATCTATGATCCATTGTTTTTGAATCTTTGAATGGGTTATGGATCCACATTCATTATTTTGCACATGTATATCAATTATTCCAAGACCATTTGTTGATAAATCTATCTTTCCTCCACTGAATTACTTTTTTTGCCTTTGCTGTTGTGGAAAATTGGCTGTTCATATATGCATGGGTCTATTTCTGGACAATCGATATTTTTTCTTGATCTATTTGCCAATTTTTATGGCAGTACCACACTGTCTTGATAACTGTAGCTTTGGAATACCACTGGAAATTGATTAATGTCTTCTCAGTATGTATAGTGCAAGGGTTTTCCTTTGATTCAGCTATTCTAGGTCTTTTGCATTTCTTTATATGTTTTTGTTTTCGTTGCTCTACTTGTATGAAAATAAATGCCTACTTGGATTTTGAATGGAGTTGCACTGATACATTTGAGGAAATCAGCTCTCTTGACAATATTGAATATTTAAGCAAATAAACATGGTATATCTCTCATTTATTTAGATTTTTTTTAGTTTCTTTTACCAGTATTTCCTAAGTTTTAGAGTACAGGATTCCATATACTTATTCAGATTTATCTTTAAGCATTTTGTAAAATAGATATTTTAAAATTTGATTTCTAATTATTCATTGCTCGTATGTGGAAATATACATTATTTTGTATATTGATCTTTCATTCTGAAACTGTGTTAAGTTCACTTGTTGTTCTCCCAATGCTTTTTGGATTTTATTAGATTTTCTATGTGTGTAATCATGTCATCTACTAATAAAAACAGTTTCACTTTTGTCTTTCCAATTTGGATGCTTTCTATTCCTTTTTTTCCCCTTGCCCTGTAGAGTTGAAGACAACCTTGAGTACAGTGTTGAATAGAATTAAAAAGACCAATCCTACTTGCCTTGTTCCTGATCTTCATGGAACTGTATGTCATCTTTTACTGTTGTGTACGATGTTAGCTATAGATTTTTCATCAATGCACTATATCGGTTTTAGGAAGAATAATTTTAATACTAGTTTGGTCAAAGTTTTTATCCTTAATGGAAATTAGAACTTCAAAACATTTTTCTGCATCTATTGAGATGTCAGGTAATTTTTATTTTTTAGTTTCTTAATAAGATGAATGAAATGAATTGAATTTGAATGCTAAACCAACCATACATTTCTGTGTTAAACCCATCCCCATCGTACATTATTGTTTCTAAATGTTTCTAGATTCAATTTGCTAAAATTTTCTTTAGAATTTTTGAATATATGTTCATGACTGACATTGCTATGTTGCTTTCTTTTCTTATAGTGGCTTTGTCTGCTTTTGACGTCAGGGGAAAGCTCTCCTCATAGAGAATGTTGGGATACACACCTCCTCTTTAGTTTTTTGAAAGAATATATAGAAAATTTGTTACTTCTTTGTCCCTAAAGAGAGTTCCTAGTCAAGGAAATGTAGGTTTGACTAAGCCGTCTGGACCTGATTTTGGGGTGGAGGAGAGTTATTTATAATGCAAATTCTCTATTTGAGATCCTCTCATTCTTGAATTTTTTCTATAGTGTTTCTTAGTGTCCATATACATGAATATGTACATATATATATACACACACACCCCTTCTTATCTTGTTATCATCCTGACCTAAAGCACAGATTGGTTTTTCACTCACAATTTTAGTGTAAGTAAAATTTCTTTTGTATTTGTCTTATACTAATTATTATTGACTTTTCAAAATCATTTTTGTATTATACATTAAATTTTATTGTTCTTCAAAATATTCCATCAAAAATTTCAGTTAGTATCAATTCCTAATTTTTTGATTTTTAATTTCCATAGAAACTATAAAACTTTCTGAAATAACATATATCTACTTAATGAAAAAGAGAGTAACTTTTAAAATGAATGAAATATATTATCCACATTTGTAAATCTCAATACATTTTCTTCTCTCTTTGGTTCATTATTTGAGGGACTATTAAAAAGAACATGAAGACTTATTTTACTAGTGGAATATTGGGTCATGTTTAGTCAGTTTATTTTTTCAAACCCAGATATAAGAGACTTTTACCTTCTTCTATTATAAAAATCATAATTATTCACTGAATATATTTTGAGGATAACAGGTAAGCAAAAATATTAAATTAAACATTTTAATAATATCAGCAGCCACCAATAACTAATATTAACATTTCATTGTATCTCTGTCCAACATATATTTTCTAGGAAACAAAAATAGTTTCTTATACGTATATGTGCATAGTTCAGACTTAGGTATATAATTTTTCTTAATAATTAAAATAATCAAGTCTATAAGCTTTTTAGAAATATTTATCCCCACATGACAATGTGCATATAATCTTTTTTTAATTTCAAAGTTGTAATTTTATTCAAATTCGATTGACTACACAGAAAATTTTATTCCTTGGTGGTAGACAAAGAAATAGTACAGTCATTCTATGATACAAATAAAGACCCATGAATGTTAAAAATACTAAAAATAAACAAAAAAAATGGATGAATTTAGAGAGGGTTAGGAGGACATTTGTTCAGAAGACATAACACGTACATAAATTCTACATACCACACTACACTTTTACTAGAAATATAGCATAGACCAAATCATGGGATTATTTCATTTTACTTCCTAAAAGAGGAATTATCAAAACAGTGCTGTCAAAAAATGAATCCTAATGAAAATATAATACACATCCATGTGAATCAAATTAGAAGAAAGTTAGAAGCATGAAAGACAGGCAACAAACCTAATTCACCATAGAGTAGACTCCCTGTGCAAAATTATAAAAACATTTAGAACTTGACTTTTAAACAAGAGTTATTCTCATTTTTCAGGAAAATGGGAAAAGTAATATCCATTAGACAAAAACAGACATTTAAGACTCAAGATCAGGGCCAGCCTCGATGACCTAGTGGTTAAGTTTGGCGTGCCCCACTTCATCAGCCCAGGTTCGGGTCCCAGGTGCAGAACTACACCACTCATCTATCAGTGGTCATGATGTGGTGGAGGCTCAGATAAAAATAAAAGAGAGGAAGATAGGCAACAGATGTTAGCTCAGGGCGATTCTTCTTCAGCAAAAAAAAAAAAGGAAAAAAAGAATCAAGATCAAGCTGGAAAAAAAAATTGTAAAAAATAGGAAACTTCCATGGGAGACCTCAAGAAATTAGTTTTAATTGATATGTCCACTACTGTAGATAAAAGGCCTGATTTAGACAAAATGAGATGCAGTGCAAACCTTCTGAGTTGCTGAAATGCCAAGTGTGTTGAGTTAACAGATTCTCTAGGGCTCATATGTGAAATAATGGCACCAACGAGATAAGAACAGGACCCTAAGATCCCCACATGAAATGGGAACATTTGAGCAGTCTCAAATGACTGTTGACTTCAAGTCATCACACTACAATGAACCTCCTCAAAACCACAGTCAAGTGTGATCTTAACACACCACATAGAAGAGTATGAAGGCCAAAACAGAAGAAATATGCTTGCACAAACACACACCCATGCACAAACACACACATAGACACTAGAAAGTTTATTCTAAAGGTTGAGAAGAACAGCAAAGTCATGTGAAATTCCCTTCTATAACTACTATTCTTCCTCACTCCCACACAGCATACCCACTCTCCTTGCCTGCTCTTATGGTCTATAGTCCCCAACCCATTCTACTGTACTATAGGATTTACTTAGTTATTATGTTTACATTTCATCTGTCCCCCTTGAAGAAGGCAAAGGTTTTTACTGGTTTGTTCACCTATGTATTGATCGCACTTACAGGTGTGACTGGAACATAGAAGGCAACCTCTAAATATATGATGAACTTATTTGTATTTGGTTTTGCTTCTGAAGGCACACACAGTAAGGCTAAAGTCATAATCTAATTTATAGGAATCACATTAGACAGTGAACTTTAAGAAAAGATATTGCATAATTTTTTCGACAGCTTATGTAGGGCATATTTAACATCTGTGTTCCTCAAGCTGTAGATCAAGGGATTTAACATGGGGATAACCAGGGTGTAAAATATGGAAGCCACTTTATCAGCGTCAAAGGAATGAGTGGACTTGGGCCGCACATACATAAATATTAAAGTCCCATAGAAGACTGTGACCACTGTCAGGTGGGATCCACAGGTGGAAAAAACCTTGCACCTACACTCAGCAGAATTCATCCTGAGAATGGCTCTGAGAATGAGCAGGTAAGACACAAGCACTATCAGAAGGGATGACAAATTAAAACTCGCCAATATCAGAATAATCATTTCAATTCCATGTGTGTTTGAGCAGAGCAAAGATAACAAGGGGACACAGTCACAGTGGAAATGATGGATGACATTGTACCCACAGAAGGACAAATTAAAAATCTTTGTGGTGATTAAAAGAGAAGCAAATGTACTATAAAGATATGGAATTGCCACCAGCACCCCACATACGCTTTGGGACATGATGACTGTGTAGAGCAGAGGGTTACAGATGGCCACATAACGGTCATAGGACATTGCCGATAGAATAAAAAGTTCACTAACAATGAACACAAGAAAGAATGCCAGCTGTGAGGCACAAAAGTAATAAGATATTGTATTTTGATCCACGACAAAATTTACTAACATTTTGGGGCCCACAGTCGTTGAATAACCAATATCGGTAAAAGCCAGGTGTCTGAGAAAGAAGTACATGGGTGTTTGTAGCCTGGAGTCCATCTTGCTGAGGATGACGATGCCCAAGTTGCCCACCACTGAGATGACATAGATGATGAGGAAGAGCCCAAATAATGGAGCCTGCAGCTCTGGGTGGTTTGTGATTCCCATGAGAATGAATTCATTTAGCACTGTTCGATTGTGCTTTTCCATCCAGATTTAACAGAAAACCTATTCTGGATAGAGAAATCAGCATAGTCAATAGCTTTCATGTGGTATAACCTGGTAATTTTTTAGCATACTAAGTTGGAATACATAAAATAAATCCAAATTTACCGTTTAGACTCTAATAAAATAAACCACTTTCTGCAACTAAAACATGCATTTAGTAATAGAAACCCAGATAGAGACAGGGACAGAGTTGAAGACACAGGGAAAATTTGTCCCCCAATAGACATTTGACAATATTCGGAGGAATTTTAGTTGCTACAACCGGAAGACGGATGCTACTGGCATCTAGTGATTAGAGTCTAGTGATGCTGCTAATTATCCTGCTATATTTGGGAATCCCCCCACAACAAAGAATTATACACCCCTAAACGCCAATAGTGCCAAGGTTGGCAAACCCTGATATATGTTTAGATATACATATAGATATATGTATAGCTATAGATACAGACAGATATAAATGTAGGTAAAGGAAGCAAAAATTAAAAATTGTAAAAACTTTAGGCATTAGGTTACAGGTGTTTGCTAAACTTTTTGGTTTTTTATATAATGACAATTACGTAATTACATTTACTGAGTTATGATCACATAACTTGACAATACATATATTAATCACATAATAGATTTTTTAAAATCCAAATTTCAATTATGTGTGGAAACATTTAGAAGCCCCTACTTTAATAAACATTCCTCTGAAAGCCATTATGCCTACAGGTGGTACAGGATGAAACAACACACAACTGATATTTGATAGAGGTGTGTAAACGAGGAAACTCTAAAAGGTGATAGTAGAGATTATTTGTCTTTATATAGGGAAGTATAGATAAGTAGATATAGTCTCTGCTATACCTATATTTGTGATATATACAAAGGTGTACTTTGGGCAAATGATGAAAGGTTTCTTAATATCTGTACACAATAGCAAAATCAACTCTTTCTGGTAGTGTTGTTGGAAAGATAATTGAGAATTACATGTTTCAATGTGTTTATGGTGCCTGGAAATATGACTCAAATATCAAGTACATACGGGTCATTTTGTGTTTGTTTTTATTTATTTATGTGGAGACAATATGTTTCCTGAAATGGATTATCTTTACATATGTATATATGCATTTTTTGTGTGTAACTTAACTTCTTTGTCATGGATATGAAGATGAATAGATGGAGTAATGTGTTATCCAGGTAAGTGTCCCCAGTGCGTCCCCCTCACTGTATTCTACAACATCATACTGACAAGATAAAATACACAAATATATATATGGACTCCACAATGTTATTTTAAGTCTATCTGCACGTTACCACCACAAAGAACTCCTCCATAGTATGTTATAACATTTAATGCAGACCTGAGTAAGTATAATGAAATAAAGATGCATATAAATATCCTCAATAAGCCATCAATTATAGGGACAGAGATTGGATTGGTGGTTACCAGAGGGGAAGGGGGGAGGGAGGAGGGTGAAAGGGATAATTGGGTACATGTGTGTGGTGATGGGTTGTAATTAGTATTTTGGTGGTGAACATGATGTAATCTATGCAGAAATAGAAGTACAATGATGTACACCTGAAATTTTTACAATGTTATAAACCAATGTTACTGCAATAAACAAAAAATTAAAAAAAAAAAAAAAATACCAGAGTAATACCAGAGTAAAATGAGGATGGCAGGCTAAGGTAAAAGATTTAGTAGTTCGAAAAATTGTATCTATGCTTCCTTAAAAAAAAAGAGAAAGAAATAGAATTGATCCTGACTACAGTGAAAGTAGCAGTGTCAGGAGTCTCTGTGTGAGCTCTAAGAAAACACATAGAAAAATACAGCATTTATAACACTGTATCATAAATGTGTTTGCAGGAAATCCACACTTTCTCACATAAAACATTGTTTATAAGATTGTGAGCTTCTGATTTCCTACCCTGTCCCCACGTACACACCCTTCTACGTCAGAAACACTGAACTACGGTTAGGAAAAAGTGTTTAAATCAATGGAATAAGAAACAACATAAATTTTTGCAGGGTGTAATGATGGAAAGCTAAAGAAAACAAATCTCATTGGTAAATGCTGATTTCCTATAAGATGAGGGAGGATAGAAGGGCTAAGGGCTTTCTCTCACCAGCTTTAGAGTTCTATGGAAAGCATCAAATTACTTTTTCATTGGTTACTCTCTGTGTTGATTATCAGATTATTATTTTTTAAAACTATACTCTTCAAGAAAATTATATCTGCTTTCTGTCAGATTCCACTGGAAACTGAACATGCCGTACATTGTACAATCACTATAAAACTTGGGACTTAAAATCTCCTAAAGTCCAAAAATTGCTTTCCACATCTCAATGTAAGGTGGAAAACCCCATTTTGCTCATCAAGAGATCAGAAAAATACACATTTATGCATTGATTTAAATTAATTATTAAGATATTTTTGAGCAGGGAATAAGAAAAGCCTAAAGTCACTAAATGACTAAGGATTTGGAAAGACATCCAATTAGAAACTAAATACCTGCAGTTTTATAATTCTGCCATAATTTTTACTCTTTTATTCCTGACTCTTTTGTTAGGCTTTCTTGTCTCTTGGTTTTGTTTTCTATTATTCACATGAATAATTAATTATATGAAATATAAATAATACATAAGCAATATGGTACTGACATTTCAAAGATGCTTATTAGCATTTGTGAAAATATTTGAACAATTAATCTGAAGAAATGAAGAGCAGTTCTATTCTGCTCATGCATTATCAAAAGCAGAATGCACACAGAAGTGAATCAGAAATCCTAAGATTTTGCCATGCTTTGCCATAGAATAAAGGTGTTCTTGCAAATGTCACCAAAACTATTCAGATACTAGTAAAACATGGCACCACATGAAATAGCTTGTTTACCTGTAATGAAACTTCTGTCTTGGCTCCCCATGTGCTTCATAACATGGCAGAGTGAGAACAATTTATGGATTTTTTTTCACTCTCTGATACTCTCCCTGAGGAGATGCCAAGCAATTATTGATTATTCCTGAAACATTTGAAAGCTTAACAGAATGCAAGAGGAGTGTTGTATAATTGTCCAAAACAAATTGTATTTGCCAGCAATTGAGGAAGATTTATTCATTTGTGTATTACATTCCTACCTGTTACTCTTGATTAACTTTCTTCTTTTTTCCACTTTGATGGTTAATTTTTGTGTCTATTTGGCTAGGCTTGGTGCCCAGCTGTTTGGTCAATCACAATCTAGATGTTATTATGAAGATTTCTTTTTAGATATCATTAACATGTAAATAAATAGACCTTGAGTAAAGTCAATTACCCTCAAGAATGTGGGTGGGCCTCATCCAAACAGTTGAAGCCTTAAAGAGCAAACAGTGAGGTCCCCCAAAGAAAAGGAAATTCTGCTCCAGACTGCAATATAGAAATTCTAACTTAGTTTTCCACCTTTGTACTCAAGACTGCAGTATCAACTATTGCAGTGCCAGCCTGCCCACAGATTTTTGCCTTGCCAGTCCCAACAATCACATGAGTCAATTCCTTAAAAATCTCTGTCTTTATAAACATGTATAAATATAATCTCCTTTTGGTTCTGTTTCTCTGAAGTATCCTTACTAATACAACCACATGGGGAACTGGATTCCTATATTTTATCTTCACAACAACCTTGTCAGTATTCGTCCAGTTCTACAATGGTCTCCTCAAATGGGTGACACAGTGGAGACATTTTTAAATGCTGTCCTACTGCATTATTGAAATGATTAGATGAACTAAACATAATAATATATTGTGCATATAACATCTCGTTTCCTTAATTTTGGGGGATTATTGTTTTTTTTTTTTTCTTCTTTTCTTTTTGACCATGGGGAGAGAAATTAGCTACCCCTACTTCTCATCCTCATTTTGTAGTAAGTTGTCATCATCTGTTAAGGTCTTCTCTTGCATCGTATTTGCCTGTATTACTTTTCAAGATTTCCTGTTTTTCCATAACGTCCAATACTCACTCCAATTCTTCTTGTCTACTTTAACACATACTCTACTGGGTTTGCTAAATAGCCTGCATGATCAATATATTCTGCAACAATGTATTATTTTGTGTCTATATGTTTTGCTGTGTTATTTTGCTGTAATAAATTGTGTTGTTGCATTTCAAATCACTTTAATTATTTGTGATGTATCCATGTTGTGACTTTTTTTGCTTCTTTCTTCATTGCAGTCAATAACATATAACAAATTTCGTGGATCTATTCATTATTGGCAGATATCTGTTTTTCTCCAACCTCAGTTACCACCAACACTACTACCACATACAGTTCAATGAAAAGCCTTGAGCCCGCCATGTTAATACATTGTGAACAACATTATCCATGATGATTATTTTACGTCTCTGTGTGTGTGTTGATATGCATATACAACACTTACATCTATATGCACACCCACACATAAACACACAAAAAATGAGACCTGTTGATAAGAGAAAATATAATGAGATTTAATTTTGTTAGATATTTCAGATTGTTTGTACCCATACCCTCTTCCACCACCAAATAGGTGAGGTTCTTAGATCTTCACATGTATGACAGGTGCCTGAATTACATTCTCTCTTGTTAATTGAATAGTGTTGTAAAATATATGTGTCTGTTATCGACTTTTTCCTTATTTTTGGTTTGATTTATTGGCATGTTTGGTAATTATGTAAAACAGCTTTATACAGTTGTCATTAAAAAAATTGCACAAATATAAAATGTAAAATTTCGTTAGTTTTGACATAAGTATGCATCTGAAAAATCATCAAAACAATCAAGATAATGAACATATCCATCACTGCCAGAGTTTCTTTGTGTCTCTCTTATGCAGTATTTCCATTCTACCCTTTCTTACCCCATATTGTCCCAGATGCCCTTAGATTTAATTATTTTTTACTTTTTGTTTTGGGATAGTTATACAATTACAAGAAGTTGCAAAAAAGAGCACAAAAAATTGTAAAAACTTGTATAAATACAGTATGATATTATGATCATGAAATTAACATTGGTATAATCTACTGACTTTGTTCAGATTTCACTAGTTTTGCATGCACTCATTTGTGTGTTTGTGTGTGTGTCTATATATATATTTCTATGTGATTTTATCATATGCGTATGTTTGTGTAACCACCACAACAGTCAGTTGCAGACTTAGTCCATAACTACAAATGTCCTTTATGCCCCTCCTTTATAGCCACACCCTCTTCCCTTCTCTCATTCTCATGTCCTTAACCCTTGTCAACTACTAATTCATTTTCCATCACTATAATTTTATCATTTGACCAATGTTGTGTAAATGAAATACTCTTTGTAACTGTTTGCAATTAGCTTTCTTAAGTCAACATAATTCTCTTGAGGTCCATTGTGTTTTTGTGTATCAATCATTTGTTCCTCTATCATCGCTTTATTATTATTGTTCCTTTATTATTTCATGTAATCATGATAAAGTATGTTCAGTTGTTCACTCATTGAAAGACATTTACGGGGGCCGGCCCCGTGGCTTAGCAGTTAAGTGCGCATGCTCCGCTACTGAGAGCCTGGGTTCGGATCCCGGGCGCGCACCAACACACCGCTTCTCCGGCCATGCTGAGGCCGCGTCCCACATACAGCAACTAGAAGGATGTGCAACTATGACATACAACTATCTACTGGGGCTTTGGGGAGAAAAAGGGGGAAAAAAAGAAGGAGGAGGATTGGCAACAGATGTTAGCTCAGGGCCGGTCTTCCTCAGCAAAAAGAGGAGGATCGGCATGGATGTTAGCTCAGGGCTGATTTTCCTCTGAAAAAAAAAAAAGACAGAAAGACATTTACGTTGTTTCCAATTTTCAGCTATTACAAATAAAACTCCTATGAACTTTTGTGCAAAGGTCATTGTATGAACATAAGTTTTCATTTCTCTGGGCTGAATGTCTGAGAGTGAGATTGATAGTTTGATTTAATTTTGAAGTTCAATTTACCAATTTGCACTTTTATGGATCGTATTTTTAATGTCATGCTGATGAACTGTTCACCTGGTATTTGGTACTATAGATAGATTTTCTCTTATGTTTTTGTCTAAACTTTTATAGTTTTATATTTAAGTCACAATTTATCTTGAGTTAATTTTTGTGTAAAGTTTAGGTCAACATTCTAATTTCTTTTCTTTCTTTATCAATTTTTTTTGCCTATGGACATCAATTGTTCCAGTACAATTTCTTGAATGGTTATCCTTCTTTCATTGAATTATGTTTGTACCTCATGAAAAACTAGTTGGACTTTTTCATAAGTGTCTATTTCTGGATCTCTCTTCTATTTTATTGATATATTTATCTGTCCCTCCGAAAATACCACCCAGTCATGATAACTATAGCTATATACTAAATGTTAACTGACTGACTCTTTCCACAGTATTTTGATTTAAAAATGTGTTTTAGCTATTCCGAGTCTTTGGCATTTCATAGAAATTTTAATATAAACTCATGTACTGTCTACAAAAAATGTTGCAGAGATATTATTTTGATTTTCATTAAACCTATAGATCAATTTGGGAAAAATTTATACCTTTACTATATTTAGTCTTCTAATCTATGAATACAAAATGTCTCCCATTTGTTTATATCTTCTTTGATGTCTTTTCTTTCTTTTTTCTTTCTTTTTTTATTTGCTATGAAAGATTTGCCCTGAGCTAACATCTGTTGCCAAACTTCCTCTCTTCTTTTTTCCTCTCCAAAGCCCTGGTACATAGTTGTATATTCTAGTTGTAAGTCCTTCTAGTTCTTCTATATGAGCTGCCAGCACAGCATGGACAGCACGGCTACTGACAGATGAGTGGTGTGGTTCCACACCCAGGAACAAAACCCTGGCCACTGAAGCAGAGCATGCCAGACTTTTTAACCACTAGGCCATCAGGGCTGGCTATCTTCTTTGATGTCTTTATTCAGCATTTTGTACGTTTCAGCAAATAGATCCTGTACATATTTTGTTAGTTTCTACCTAAATATTCATTACCCTTGGGGTGACTGTTGTGTTTTTTATTTCTGTTTCATTGTTAGTATGTAGAAACCTGATTGATATTTTCTTGTTGGTCTTGTATCCTGGTACCATGCTGAACCCATCTTTTAGGTCTAGAGTTTTTGTTTTTTGTTTCTTTTTTGTAGATTCGTTGAGATTTTTAGTATTGTGATTACTGATGTTAGGTTTTAGTCTATCACATTGTTATTTGCTTTCTATTTGTCCCATTTTTGTCTACTTTTCCTATTTTTCTGTTCTATATTTTTATTGAGGACTGAAAAGCTATAATTATTTTGCTGTTATTTTAGTGTTTGCTTTAGGGTATGTGGTAGAGATATTTTCCTTGTCACAGTCTACCTTCAAATGTAATCATACCCCTTCAAATATAAAATAAGGGGAGAGGGCAGAGGGCGAAAGGAATAATTTGGCACATGTGTGTGGTGATGGGTTGTAATTAGTATTTGGGTGGTGAACATGATGTAATCTATGCAGAAATAGAAGTATAATGATGTACACCTGAAATTTATACAATGTTATAAACCAATGTTACTGCAATAAACAAAGAATTAAAAAAAAAAACAAATATAAAATAAGAACTTTACAATATCTAACATCTCCCATCATGTCCTTCATACAATTTATGTATTTTTATTATTTTTAAACAATTAATTGTCTTTGAGATTTAAATTATTAAAAACCTTATATGTGGTTATTAGTTCTGGTGTTCTTCATTCCTGTGTCTAGATTCAGGTTTTCATCAGGTATCATTTTCCTTCTGACTGAAGGGCTTCTTTATTATTTCTTATAGCTCAGATCTGCTGGTGATGGATTCTTTCCCCATTTGTACATCTGAAAAGTCTTTGTTATGCATTCCTTTGCGAAAGATCTTTTTCCAGGTACAGAATTCTAGGTCGACAGGCATTTTGTTTGTACTTTAATGATGTTTCTCCTATGACATCTCACCTGCAGCGCTTCGGATGACAAATATAATGTTATTCTTTTCTTTGTTTCTCTGTATAGAAAGTACCTTTTTTCTTTGACTGCTGAAGGTTTTTATTTATCATTGGCTTTGAGTAATTTGATTATGATGTGACTTCAAGTAGTTGTCTACATGTTTCTTGTATCTGGTGGTTTTGTTAATCTTCTTGAATCTGAGATTTTTTAATTTTAATCATATTTAAAAATTTTTAACTATATTTTTCTGAATAATTTTAATGCCTCTCTTTTGGGGAGAGTTCAGTTACATGCATACTTAGTTGCTTGAAGTTCTCTTCCAGTTCTCTTCTTGCTTTTTTCAAGTTTTTGATTTTTTTCACTCTCTGTGTAACGTTTTGGATACTTTCTATTGCTACATTTACAGGTTCACTAATCTTTTCTTCTGTAATGTCTAATCTGCCGTGAATACAATCCCATGTATCTCTCATCTTGAACGTGGTACATTTTATGTCTAGAAGTTAAATTTCTTTTTTTTAATACCCTCCATGTCTCTTCTTACCATTTTGAAAATATGATATACAATTATAATAACCATTTTTTGTTCTTGTTTGATATTCCAAGCATACATGTAAGTTTTTGGTCAGTTCTGATTGATTGGTTATTCTGTTCATTATGGATCATGTTTTTCTCTGTCTTTGTATGCCCAGTAATTGTAAAATGTATCCCATACATTGTGAATTTTATTCTGCTCGATGCCAGATAATTTTGTATTTTATAAATATTCTTGAGCTTTGTTTTGAGATACAGTTATTTGGAAATACTTTAATCCTTTCAGGTATGGCTTTTATACTTACTAAGGTGAGTCCAGAGCAGTGCTCAATTTTGTGCTTATTCTCCACTATGGAGTAAGACTTTCTTGAGTGCTCTACCTAAAGCCTCGTGAATTATGAGTTTTTCTACTCTCTATGTAACAAATTGGCACAATGCCTGCCACTGTTTGAGTTGTGGGCGCTGATGTCTTTAGTCCTTTCAGATGATTCTTTCTTCAGCTTTGGATGGTTTCCACTTGCATATGCTGATCAGCCATCTGTTGAGTAATTGAGGAGGATTCTCTGTAGAGAGCCAGTGTCCTTTCCCAAGCAACTCCTTATCTTTGGAGCTCTGTCTTGCAAACTCTGGCTGTCTTGGTCTCACTGGACTCTCAACTCTGTCTTTCCACTCAAGGATTCTTCTAGACTTTGCTTGAGTTTGCCCTTTTGTCAGTGTAGCCTGGAAACTCTCTTAAGACAAGAAAGTGGGGCAATCATAGGATTCACCTCATTTGTTCCTTATCTCCCAGAGAAACTGTTCTTCATTGTCTAATGTCAATACTTTGAAAATTATTGTTTCTTATATATTACCTTTGTTTTTGTTTTTTTGTTTGTTTTAATGGGAGATTAAGTTCAGTTTCTATTACTCCATATTAATTGGAAGCAGAAGAGTACAGACAGTCCCCAACTTACAATGTTTTGACTTATGATTTTTCAACTTTAGGATGGTGCAAAGGTGATATGCATTTAGTAGAAACTGTACTTCAAATTTTGAATTTTGATCTTTTCCCAGGCTAGTGATGTCTGGTACAATATTCTCTCATGATGCTTGGCGGTGGCAGCAAGCTGCAGCTCACAGTCAGCCGCGTGATCACGAGGGTAAACAATCGATACGCTTAAAACCATTCTGTAGCCATACAATCATTGTGTTTTTCACTTTCAGTACAGTACTCAATAAATTACATGAGGTATTTAACATTTTTTTATAAAGTAGTCTTCATGTTAGATGATTTTGCTCAAGTGTAGGCTAATGTAAGTGTTCTGAGAATGTTTATGGTAGGCTAGGCTAAACTATGATGTTCAGTAGGTTAGGTATATTAAATGCATTTTTGACTTAATCTTAACGTGAGCTCTGAAACTAGAATTTCCATTCTTTTTAAATAATTTTATATCCCATATAAATATGAAAAAAATATTGTTGACATTTTCTTAAAAATATGTCAAAAATCTAATCACTTCACATCCTCTGACTGTTCCCACCCTGGCTTAAGCTTTTCTTCTCTCTCAAATTTATCATAATTAAACCCCTCATGATTTTCCATTTCCAAATCTTAGTATCTTACAGTCTATTAATTGCACAGCAGTCTCAGCTGTCATTTAACCAAAGATAGATTAAATTACTCCTTAGCTCAAAATCTTCCAATGCTTTTTTTTAATCAATCAGAATAAAAGGCTTTTACAATGGTCTATATAGTCTAACAATGTCAAATTATATATTATAAGTCTATCATTATCTCCTCTATTTCCTAATCACAGTTTATGCTCCAACCGCCTTTGACTCTGATGTCCCTTCACAGAACAATAATATTGTCATTTAAGAACTGTTGCATTAACAGTTCTCTCTCTCCGGAACAGTCTTCCCCTAGATAGCCACATAGTCCACTCACTCAACTCTTCAAGTGTGTGTCTCAATGCCATCTTTGCAGAGGGCTCCCTGACAGCCTTAATTAAAATTTAACCTCCATCTTGCCTACTTGCTCCATTTCATTTTCATATTGCTCAATTCAGTCTATCATACTGTATAACCCACTTCTCACTCCACTTTTCTTTCTTTTTGCAGAGAAAGAGTCACCCTGAGCTAACATCTGTTGCCAATCTTCCTCCTTTTTTTTTTCTCCCCAGAGCCCCAGTACATGGTTGTATATGCTAGGTGTAAGTCATTCTAGTTCTCCTATGTGAGCCACCACCATAGCATGGCAACTCACAGGTGGTGTGGTTCCATGACCAGGAAGTGAACCCAGGCCACCAGACAATGTGCACTGAATTTTAACCACTAGGCCGTTAGGGCTGGCTCTCCATTTATTTTCTCCTAGCCTCATAGACAGAGGGATTTGGGTTGGTAAACTTAATAATATCAGTTTACTCCCTTCAATGAATCCATTTATATAACACCTATCAGGCGTCTTTGTTTGTGCCTTTTCCTGTGATAGACAGTACAGATAAAATTGTGAATGTAATATACATAGTCTGTGGCTTTATAAAAATAAATGTTTAGTGGAAGAGACGTGCAAACAGGCTACATGTGAAAACATGCAGGAATGGTGCCTAATCTGGACTTGAAACTAGTTTAGGTTAATATCTGAAGTATGAGCAGGAGTTAGCCGTCTGTTGGTGATAGATTTTCATTTGAAAATAATGAATACATTTCTTTATTTTCATGTTTATCACATGCTGATTCTTGCCCATCCCGTGGAGGCAGCAGTGCAAGGTTAAAATGATGATAGTTATTGGATACTTTAGCTAACACATCATTTGTTAGTGTATCCTACAATTAATTTTAAATAGAATCTTTGCATACATATTCCAAGTTCTATGTAGACCGATTTTCACCTCTTTGTTCCTCAGATTGTAGATCACGGGATTCAGCACAGGTATTACCAGAGCATAAAATGAAGAGGCCATTTTATCAGTGTCAGGGGAATGACTGGACTTGGACTGAACATACATAAAGAACAGAGTACCATGGAATATGACTACCACTGTCAGATGAGATCCTCAGGCGGAGAAAGCCTTGTGCCTGCCTTCTGCAGAGTTCAAACTGAGGATAGTGACAAGGATCAGCATGTAGGGCACAAAGACTGTCAGAAGAGATGAAACCAAAGTAAAAACTGAAAAGGTGAGAATTGTCAATTTAATTTCATGTGTGTTTGAGAAGAGTAAAGATATCAATGGCAGACTATCACAGGAGAAATGCTGGATGACATTATAGCCACAAAATGATGAAGTGAAAATTTTTACGGTGGTCAACAAAAACAAAGAGACACTGCATAGTTAGGGTATTGCCACCAGCAGCTGACATAATCTCTGTGACATGATGACTGTATAGGGCAGAGGGTTACAGATGGCCACATCGCAGTCATAGGCCATTGCTGACAGAATGAAAATTTCACTAGGGGTAAACAGACTGAAGAAAGTGAGTTGGGTAGCACACCAGTTATAGGAGATTGTATGTTGATCTACAGCAAAATTTTCTAGCATTTTGGGTCTTATAGCTGTTGAATAACTGAGGTCAGTGAAAGCCAGGTGTCTGAGGCAGCAGTACATGGCTGTTTGTAGGCTGATGTCCATCTTGGTGAGGATGATCAAGCCCGGGTTACCCACCAATGAGACCACATAAACAATGAGGAAGAGTCCAAATAATGGAGCCTGGAGCTCAGGGAGGTCTATGATTCCCATTAGAATGAATTCATTCAGCATTGTTATATTGTGTTTGTCCATACAAGAAATCTATACTGGGAATAAATATAAAAACAATCATTAATTTTCATTAGTATGACTGAGATTACCATTGTAATACATGACTAAAGGCTTAGATATTTCATTTATGGCTTGTTGCTTTAATTGGCTACTCCAGCACCTGGCAACTCAATTCTCTCTCTGCCAGCTCAAGCTAAGCTCTTGATGGTTTCTTAGATATGACACCAAAAGCGGAAACAATAAAAGTAAAAACAGATAAATTGGACTATATCAAAATTTAAAAAACAAACTTTTATGTATCAAAGGACATTGTCAAAGAATGAAAAGATGACCCACACAATGAAAAAAATTACAAATCATATATTTGGTGAGGGTCTAGAATATAGAATATGAAAAGGACTCTCACAGGTTAACACCAAAAACAAAAAAGCCAAATTAAAAAACAAACAAAAGACTTGAACAGATATTCCTCACAGAAGACAGACAAATGGCCGATAAGTACATAAAAAAGAGTTCAACATTATCAGTCAGTAGGTAAATGCAAATCAAAACCACAATGAGATACTACTTCAGACCCCTAGGATGGCCATCTCCATCATTAAACCTAGAACCAAATTTAGAAACCATTATAGCCTAAGATATATAGAAGCCATTTTATATTTTGTGCCACATACTGCTTATCATTAAAAGGTATATACAATCCCTTTATGGTTCTGTCAACAATATATCATTAGAAAAGTTTGGCCTAGAGTGAGAATCCTAATATTTTTTTCAAAACTGTTTTTCATTTCAAATACATATAATGAGTTAAAACATATCAACTTTTAGAAGAAATTATATTAAAAAGGAATAGCCCTCTGCTTCTTGTCCCTACAACCTCAGTCCCAATCTCCAATGAAACACATAATTAACCTGTTTAATAGACTTTGGTTTACTCCTCTTTGTTATGATCCCACATATCTAAGTGGGATTCTCATTCCACTATCCATTTGATTTTTTAAAATTGTATTCTCATTCTGCTATGCTTTTATGAGTTTTAAACATTGTTTAATGATTTTTTACAATGATATAAAATAATTTAACTACCTCGCAGAAGTCCCCCACATGCAGACTCTAATGCACACAAATGACTCTTAGTTCCTCTAGAACAGTGTATTTGAAACTTCAGTACTTGTGTGCTGATTTTTGAGGTTTCTGATTTTTACTATGTTACATATCAAGTAAGGTCTGCATCTATAATTTATTCAATCTGAGAAAGAATATTTAGCAGGTGTCCCCACATTTGCTTTGACCTTAGCACTAAAATCTCTGAAATGTTGGGTTTAATGCTATAGTTATATTTTTCTAACACATTTTAAGACAAGTAAAAAAATTATTAAAACGCATTTCTTAATGTACCACCTAAAACCATCTAGTAAACTACTATTGCTGCCGGCCCTGATATCGGTTCCCCCACATTGAACCCAGCATATATGGTGTTAAAAACCAAAAAGCGCTCATTCTAAGTTATATTCACATGTAGATATCAGTTGTTTTGACCTTTCTATCCCTGAATTCCACAAGGCAAATGGAAGTAATAAACTGTTAAAAACCCAGGTGGCTTCACACTGAAGTTCTGGCTAATTATCAGCTCTTGAGGTTTATTACAGGGAAACTAATATCTAGAAATTATCAAGAAGCGGAAGCTCCCCAACTCCTTGTTCCTGGCACGGAATCCCCCCTTCATCGTGGAGACAGACACACGGAGGACTCCTGCAGCTTCCCTTATCTAGGCCAAATGCAGGCTGATGGGAGGACACAGAACTGCCACCCACAGCTCACCCTCCCCTGTCTAAAACTTTGTAAATTTTGTAATCGTCAATTGGGGGCAGTTTCCTTCCTCTCCCCGGAGCCCAGTTTCAGGTGGCGTGGGAAGACTGATCAATGGAGCCCTAAACCTCCTGCTGTCGATAGAGATAACACCTGGCCCAGCTCCAGAATGTCTGGGACCCCCACAATATTCCCCCTCAGCAAATAAGCACAGTCCCTTTAAAAACCCCAACTCCTAATTCCTCAGGAGGACTGTGGGTTTTGGGGCACGAGCCCACTGCAGCCTCATTTTGCTGGCAAAGTTAAATCATTTTTCTTTTCCTCGATCCCTGGTCATCGTGTTCATTGATTCGGCTGCGGTGACAGGGTCCCAGGTTTTTCCAGCTACACTATGAATATACTTACTAACACAGAGAGACATCACTCTACAGTAGAGAATGCTGTCTCAAATGCCTCATGGGCTAGAAAACAATATGACATCTAAGGAGGAAAGATAAAGTGATGGGGAACAAGGGGAATGAGATGTTCAGTGATGCATTTGAAAATTCACTCCAATTTTATCCATTTAAATGTACATGAGCAGGACAGAAAATTTGTTGATCCACGTAAAGCCAATTGGATATGTCATTGCTAGAACTGGAGTCCATGTACTATATTTCAATTAGAATGTTATTCTTATACCTTTATTTCAGCTGTCATCAAGAATACGTGAAATACTTTGAATTAACACATTTTAATGTAAGGATTGCGTTTTCTCTGCCTCTACTTTCCCAACTCCTTTCCCCTTCAGATTGTTTTAAAGGCAGGTGCTCCCAAACTTTCATGGAAAAAGATCCTCCATATTTATGACAAACGCTTCCAGAGTTTAAAAAATGTGGACCTCATGACAGGTCATTCTAGCAGGCCAGAAAAATCCTGAGTAAAAAATATATATATATTAGGGGCCAGCCTGGTGGCGTAGCAGTAGGGTTCATGTGCTTGCTTCAGCGACCTGGGGTTTGCAGGTTTGGATCCCAGTCACAGACCTGTGCACTGCTTATTAAAGCCATGCTGTGGTGGCGTCCCGTATAAAGTAGAGGAAGATGGGCACAGATGTTAGCGCAGGGCTGATCTTCCTCAGCAAAAGGAGGAGGATTGGTAACAGATGTTAGCTCAGGGCTAATCTTCCTCAAAAAAAAAAATGTATATATATAATAAAAAACAATGTATTCAGGCCTATCATTTCACTTATATAGATGTAAAAATCTTGAACAATATTAATATATTATTGATATCAATTTTAAAAATGTATATGAATTACAATACATTATATTCAAACTGGGTTGATCCGTGTTGGGCTGAATGGTTTAATTTTGGAAAATCTATAAATATAATTCACCACATTATCAGACTGAATTAGGAAAAATAATGTAAGCACTTGAATAGATGAAGAAGTAATACCATTTAGATAGGACAAAAACAAAGGTAACTAAGATTAAAATGGAAATTTCATAAAGGTAGAAAATCTTATAAAAACTGGACAACTTACTCTTAAAAGGAGAATAATTAAAATTTTATTGAGAAACATTATAGATAGTCTAAATAAATTGATAGAAATACTATTTTCCTGGATTGCACAACTCCGTGTTATAAAAATGTTAATTCTTCTCAAATTAATCTATTTGTTCTATGCCCTTCCAATCACAATCTCACTAGGAGACTTTGTAGAAGTTGACACTGGTTTAAAATGTGTTTAGGAAATGCAAATTATAAGGAATAAGCAATACACCTTTGAAAAGACCTGAAGTACCAGCTATTAAAACTTGCAAAGCCAGAGTTATTGAGACAATGTGGCATTGGCACAAGGATGAGCAAATATATCAGTGGAACAGAATAGAGAACTCAGAAAAAGATCCGTGATTGTACAGAACCGCAGTGTATGACAGAGGTGGCATATTAGGACAGTGAGGCGAAAAGGGTCTATTCAATAAATGTAGCTGGAGGAAGTGATTATCCCTATAGAAGATGATGAAATTGAATGTTTAGTTCATCCACATAAAAATCAACGCTAGACTTGTCAAGAACTTAAGGCTATAAGAAAATGTTTAAACTCTTATAGCATTAAAACTAAAATCTCTGGATGTCTCTAAAAAAAAGCAGAAATTTCAAGAGTCAGAAGAGAAATTCAAGATTAATCTGGCAGATTAAATCTACCTCACAAAATTACTCTATCCAAAAATCTATTCACAATGTTAACAAAATATCAATAAAAAAAATAAAAATAAACATTCATTAGCAGGGACCAAAAAAAGAAAATGGCAAAGTGTAATGCTTTAAGCTACAAAAAGTTATACCCAAAATAATAAATATTCCACAGCAGTTTGTACAGTTTGGCCAATCTCTGCATCCCAACATCACAATGTTTTGATTTTACACATCCCTGGAGATTTTCTGAAACACAACTGAGTTGATAATGTATGTGCTCCTCCTACCACCGCCCCTACCCAAGCACTGCCTGGAAAGAAACAGGGAAACTGAGCAGCAAGCCTTTTATCTGATGGAAGCTCAAACTCCAGAACTGCGCTAGGACTTGGGAAATGGATCTGAAGCCTAAGGATGTCCTCATATGCAAACGAAAATACCCAATCTCAACTAAGTCTTCTGTAGGGTTGTGCAAATAGCCTCAACTGACACAGACGGCTTGGTCAAATTGAGAACATTGTCCTCCCATTCAAAGGAGGGACAGAAAGAATGAGGGAGGACAGAAGAAGGAAGAGTCTTGAATGGCTCTAAAAATAGGTCAGGCTCATTAGTCTTTGGGTGAGTTAGCATCAGCAGAAATATGTGCACTATTTAAAATTATAAAAAAGGACAAACACTCACACTTCTCTCATCCGACACTGCCAGTAAGGCCATGAGTGCTTACATGTTTCCACTCCTTATTGTCTAAAACACGCTGCATTATCTCCGTGAGGGAAGACTAACTGCAATAAAGTAGCATTAGTGAAGAGTATAAAATGAATGTAAATCTTTTCTAATTACAACTTTGAAACCTGACTAAATGTGCTGCTTGGCCCATCCTACTAAGTGAATACCAAAATTTTGTAACTTCAGATGTGCAGAATTATACTCACCAGCTGTGGCATTTAGTGCCAATCCCCAAACCATTATTATGTGACTTGTCATGATCACTGAAAACTTTTAAAAAGTGTACTTGACTATAATTACATCCCGTTATGCTAGATTCTCAAACATGTGGGCAAAATTCTGTGACATGTTTTGTCACTTTGCTTTTGTTATTCACTTGTGGCATGAGCAATTTATAACATAAAGGACAACAGATCAAGAAGAAAATTTGCATTAACACCTTTAGATACATTATGAGAGGAAAGGGAATACGCTAGCCTTGAATGATGAAGTATTTAAGGTGTGGCAAGTTCTCGAACACAGAAAACAGAATACATGTAGCCAATTAATAATTCTTAAGGATTGATCTCCTTGATTCTTTAATTGTACTGATTTTAAACTTGGTTTTGTCCCCACTATAAATATGTTAGGAGATACTTCAAATCCTTTAGCCTCACAATCCAAATGAAAACAAAATTCACGCAAAGATAGTAGGGGCAAAGACATCTTAGTATTGTGGTGTCATGTACATATTAACCTAAGTCAAAAAGTCGATTTTATATTATTTTGGCTTTCCGTCATCTTACTGTTGCTAATATCACTGTATCAGACACATCTGTCTCCCCATCCTTTGTCACTCTGGGCCACCTCTGAAGTGGCCTACAGCCACCATAGACTTTTTCTGGCATGTTGGCAGCTTCCTATCTCAAGTGTTTTACTTCTTTTCCTGAGGGTAAAGTGTCTTGAGAGCTTGCTCAGACCATATGCAAGGCAGTTTGGAAGTGCCTGAGATTTAATGTGTCAAGGAGCAGTACTCAACTGGTAAGAGACAGGCATCAATGGTTAAACACCCAAGCTTTCCTAACCTTCTCTTGGACAATTCCTAGCAGAGCTCTAAAGGATACTTCAAAGCATCTTGAGTGATGGAACCCTAGCTGCTTACGGTAGTCATTTATACTTTATTGCACACTTTATTAACTTGCTCCCTTCTCAGTCTCACATTCCCTATTCCCTCATTTTTGCTTCCTGAAATCATCTACCAAATATGCATCTTATACCAAATAATCATCTACCAAATAAACATCAAGTCTTTGCCTCAGGGTCTGCTCTTGGCAGAATTTACACTCTGACAATCCCATTCTCTTGTGTGGTATCAGTAAAATGAGGCCACACATCTATAGCACAAATCACAGTCCATGGATGCATGATAATAAGAGATAATGATAATATCATATTACTGGATAACTGGAAGCCCTATCAGAAACTGTTACTCTCTGAGGCATAGACACTCACTAGGCATCAATAACCTGACCTGATGAGCAGCATCTTTACTTAGACAACATTCTTGGCAGAGCTTTCAAAAAATGTTTAATCCCCCTTCAGAATGTTTATTGTCTAGAGTCCCAGTATCAGTATAGAGATAATAATGAATAGAAACAAGGTCCCTTACTACCCTCAAAGAGCATAATAATAATGGCAAAAACATATGATTCCTCCAGAAAACAGAGTTATGAAAGGAATATTAGTATGCATTGTATAATGTATTGAGTCTGGCATTGGTAACTATACTTATACCTACAATTTAAATTGAGGACAGGTATCAAAAATAGTCTTCTAGTAATCATGATAATCAGTGCCATCTACTCACCTAAAATGAGGATGATTCTGGTTCCCACAAGTGATTAACAGTTGAACTGTAGTCAGAATTTATGAGAGTCTCTCCCCTTTGAGACACCCCTTTGGGGGCTTGAATGTCCCCTGGGAGCTTGAATGCAATTTCTTGGTTATTCCCAAAGCGTGTCAGAACAGGAAATGATGCCTCTGATCTTTGTTAATTATCCAAGGTACCTTTGACTTTCCTGTTGAGGAAATGTTATTTTACATACAATTCATCTGCTTTCTTTTGATATTATTTTTACTGCATCCACTCAAATATCTGGATGTAAGTATATTATTTGTTGGATACATGCTTTAATCACCTACAAATTACTTCAACATTCACCATTTTCCACAATGTCTTCTTCTCAAGTTTTATGCCTGAGGATGAAGACCAAACTCTTTAAACGTGTTCTATAGTGTTTTTAAAAGTTTTGGGAAGAATAAAAATTATGAATATGTGTGTAACTCTTATTTTTATTTCTTTTTGTGACTTAAGGGACTAAACTGAGTTAAAGACCCTAATTCCATATGCCATAATTGTCATCAGTCCTCATTCCCCATCCCCCCCCACAAATTTCCCTTTCCCACTTGAGTACTTCATCTACAAAATTGTTATATGCCCTTAAAAAGGAATACAGCCATGACACACAACTATCTACTGGGGCTTTGGGGGGAAAAAATAAATAAATAAAATCTTTAAAAAAAAAAAAGGAATACAGCCTTATAAAGTAAATATAATGTACGTCTCAATGTGCACACATATGTTGTTGTGTAACTCATTTTGATACCTAAAGGATCCCACTCAACTATGTTTTTGAAGTATGTTCATTTTACCACAGACACACCAATATTTTGCTGACTTCTGTTGTTATAATCTGGGTCCACTTTCATTTAATATATATTTGTTCCATAGTAATAGGCATTTAGTTAGTTACTCTTGGCGCCTACTGATACATGAATGAAACTATATGTGAAATAGCTCCTGGAGTGGGTCCATGATATGTAAAAATAAGCACATTTAATTTATTTAAATAAGTATGGATCTAGATTTCTTTTATCCATATATGTTCCACCATCAAAACACCAGAATTTCATACTCTGGACATCCAACTTTTGAATATGTACTGCTTATACATATAGTAAGGGATTGAAATAAATAATTAACTCAGATTTAACTTTATAGAGCTAAAACTATTTTACTTGTTTTAATACATTATTTAAAAAATAATTCAAATATTGGTTTGGATTTGAAATAGAAAGATGCACTAAGCACAATCCATGTCCACCAAGGGGTTCAGAGGTTATAACAGACAGATAAATACATGATTTTAATTTAGTTTCAATATTTGAATGTCTATAATAGTGATAAGATTGACAGTTTTGAATAATGCTGCTAAAGTAGCTACTGAAGTGACACAAAAACTGACACGCACCCTGTAGCAGAGGTGGACTGACACGCACACGGCGAGACTAGTTCTCATCCTCCTTGCAGTAGGTGTGGTGTCACAGCCTCTTCCTCTCTGTAAGATGTTTTCTCACTACTGTGTGCCTGTCCTGAAGAGCTTTCCACAAATCCTTTGTTTTAGAGCTTATAGTTTCCTGTAATTAAGCCATAAAATCTTGATAAAATGTTGAAACATTGTGAGAGAGAAAGCAAACAATGAGAAAAGTGATTATAACAAAAGCGAAGACACCATCACAATCAAGGAACTGTTTGTAGTCATACTGATCACTCAATGATCATTGAATCATTAACTTAAGCCTCCATATCTTAATGGGAAAGTGTCTAACTTAGACATTTCATAAAGGGTTTTAAATTATTATAATATAATCTCATAAATATATGTCTTAATCACTTTTTCTGATTGTGTAAACATTAATAACCTTCATCATTCAGTAATATATTCTATTAGATCTTTGAAATATACATTTTATGAAGTTTTTTTTTTTTGTAATCATTAATAACCTCTTCTGAGTATTATAGCTCAAACAGCTTTTGTGGTTAGAATTGCTTTCTAACAAGGAGGTATTTTGATATTTGGTTATTATTGTATATTATATTATATATTTTAATATTTAGTTTGATATTTTAGTTAACCCAAATGCATGTACATTTTGTGAGATGAGATACAGGGTTTGTTATCTCAGCTGTTTTTGTCAACAAAATTGCTCCACCCAGATAATGGTTGTTGTCATATAAAAGCCTATATAAATATTGAAAGAATCAAAACCAATCCTGGACAGAAGCTTGGAATAGAAGGTGACAACTAGAGGCATAATTTATGAAAGGATCTCCAACTTCATAAAGTAATAGCTCTGCTCAGTAGAAGGAAAGAAAAATTTTATAGCCTTTAACTGAGATGCAGAGAGACAACAAAGAGAGGCAAGAAGGAGTTAGAGAGGGGAGCCAGCGTAATGGTTTAAGGCTGGGGGAATATATAAGAAGGGAAAGCGAGAAATTCTTTAGTGGTGCAGAGTTAAGTTGCTCTAAGAATAAGGAGGCCTGATGCTATAATGTAAACCTCTATTTTGCCTTCTTCCACCCATATCTGCAGTGAAGCTTAGTTCTTTTTTGAAGGATTTCTTTGAAAGAACATTTTCATTTCCATGGAGGTGGTTTGTGGAATAGCCCTTCAGTAAGCCAAGATGATAGTTGTGACCCATGACAATGCAGACAACTGGAGTGAAGGCCTGTGGACTTCCAGAGAGAGGGCATTATTTGTTCAAACCAAACTTATCTAGACCTTAAGGAATAAGAAAATCTCTATTGGGAACCTTAAAATTCCTCAATTTTATTTTTGAATTTAAAAAATTCTGTAATCATCCCAATGTCTGTTATCTTTACTTTGCATGTTATGCCCACTCTCCTTCACTCCATTGTATGTTAGTAATGTTTTGCATGTACAGTCAGAGATATGGCATACAATAACTGATAACTTTTTTTTTTTTTGGTCATGAGTGCCCTTGAGAATTGGTGTCACTTTGAGGACAATGACTTTTTTTTGGTCTAATAACTTTACACTCCAAAAACATACTAAATAAAAAATGCTAAAAGAAATGATGTTTGTTGTTATTATTTGATAACAAAGACAATTAATTCTACACAACAGTTTTTAGGATGAGAATATGATATGGAAAAAATTAATATACATTATATTTGGATAAATATCAACCTTGGGCTTTATGTACATGCACCAAGTAAGAGGGGTAAAAAGATAGAATCCCCTTTTGTGCATTTTTTTAGTCTGCTTTGCCACATGTCCTATTTCCATGTATATCTAAGCATTTTTTGTTTAGTTTTCATTTTTCCCTAAAGTTTTTTTTTTCGGTAATATAAATTTATTTCAAGTGCAAGATAAAAAAGGGTCCAAGAAGGTTAAGAAATTGGTGGATAAAATGCTGCAAAACATAAAACTTTTAATAGATTAACCAAAGGTATCTGTGGCAAGGAAGATGATCTGACCCTTGACCACCTTCCAGAAAGTGATTCTCACATACCTCCACCACCTGCTATCAGGCTTCTCTTCCTTGTTTAGAAATTATAAAAATCTTTTAGTAACTTATGTTTTATTTTAAAATGTGTTTATTTTCAAATTATTGTTTATTACTTATATGTGTGTTTTCTTTGGTCAATGAATGAATTTTTCTGTAGGAAAAATTGGGTTTTAGAGGTTGAGATAATAAGGATTAAGATTTTTCCCATTGAAATTAATGAAATTTTTAACTATTTATTGCCTCTTCACTTAATAGTAGGATGTTCAAGAGCAAATGAAAACTCTTAAATGAAGATAGTTCTAGTTTTAAATTTACATTAGTTTGAACAATTGATGTGGGTTATCAGAAGTCTCTTCAATGCATCCTTCACGTCCTTGTTCCTTAGGCTGTAAATGAGTGGATTCAGCATTGGCATCACCAGGATGTAGAATACGGAGACCATTTTTTCAGTATCTAATGAGTGGTTGGTCCTTGCTTGCAAATACATGAAGAGAAGAGTCCCATAGAAGACAGTGACAACCATAATGTGAGAAGCACAAGTGGAAAAGGCTTTTTGTCACCCCCTGAGGAAGGTATCCTCAAAATGGCAAGGGCGAAGTTGAAGTAGGATATTAGAACAATAATCATAGAGAAAAATAAATTGGTTCCCAAAACGGTAAACAAAGCTGTTTCTGGAATATAGGTATCAGAACAAGATAATGCTAACAAAGGGACATTATCACAGTAAAAATGGTTGATTACATTGAAAGCTCAATATGACACTGAGAAGACACAGGAAGAGACAGTCAGTGCTGTGGTCAGACTGCAGAGGTAAGTGAGGGACACCAGCAGAAGGCAGATCTGTGGGGACACCACCGCCATGTAGAGCAGGGGGTTGCAAATAGCCACATAGCAGTCATAGGCCATTGCAGCCAGCATGAAAATCTCAGCCACCATAAAAAGTAAGAATCCACCCAGTTGGGCTGCACATCCTTAGTAAGATATGGTTTTCTTTGAAACCAAGAAGTTAACCAGCATTTTAGGAGCAATGACAGTAGAATTACCAAGATTGACGACAACCAAGTGCTGGAGGAAAAAGTACATGGGGGTCTGAAGTCGAGAGTCAGCACCAGTGAGAGTGATGATGCTCAGGTTCCCTCCACGGTCAGCCCATAGATGACCAGGAACACAAAGAACAGTGGGATCTGGAGCTCTGGACGGTCCGAGACACCTGTGAGAATAAACTCAGTGACCCAAGTTTGATTCCCGGGGGTCATTTATTTTATTGCTTTCATCTTTTACTGGGGAAAATAGAAAGACATTAATAGATGGTAAAATTGCTTTTTCTGTTAGATGCTAGATTATTAAAAGTTTCATTTAAAATCAGTCTATTTTGGTTCACAAACACTTAAAAGTTTCAGATCTTAATTGCTTTTCTCTCCATTCTTTCCCAAAATTCAGAAATACGAAATCTCTAAAGGCAAATTTCTGGTTCTTAGAACTGTTTGACCAAGCTATTACTTTTTTTATTTGTTGTTAAATATAGTTTATATTGGAGGAACATACATTAATCTACTATATTATTATATGTATTAATATTTGTATGCCTATATCAATCATATTAATATATGATATTGCATGTATATATACATGTGTGTATAGGTGTATATATATATTTACATATACGCACCCATGACTCTGTGTGTGTGTGTATGTTTCCAATGATGAAAGAGAGCTACCTATAAGAAATGAATGAGTCAGAGGGACTTCTAGCATTTTTTCCTTAACTGTCATAGGCTTTCTCTCCAGACCATACCTTGTCATCATCCTTGAGAATTTCAGTATTTCTGTGGGAAACACTTCTACTACCCTAGGTTTTTCCTTGTCATTTTCTACCATATCAGTCTGCTTCAGCTGCTCACAAGTAGACTACACCACCATGCTCTTCCTTCTTAGTATCATTCAGAAAATCTGAGTCTTCTTTATTTAATTGTATTTCCTTTCTTCGGCCAAATAAGCCAGTCCTGTCCTATCACTGTGACTTCTACTTGCTCAGACTCTTCTCTACTGTTTTGCTCTGGCTTCCCTTCCTTTCCTTTCCAGCTTATACCTCTTTCTTTCAAATTGTTTAAAGCCTGTTTGGATTTTTTAAAATTTATTATTTATAGTATTGATTTGTTAAAGTCTCATCACTTTGTTTTATTTGCATAGAGAACGGAATTGGGAAGAGTGCTGACATTATTTAGTGTTGTCTATTCTCAGAACTATGCTAGGCATTTTAAAATAATAATCTCGTTATTCTGCAGGAATGTCCTAGAAGTTGGATATAATTACTTCTATGTCTGATGAGACAATTGAGACTCAATGAGATGAAGTTACTCAAAGGATGTTGGTTAATGGTATAGTTTTATGGTTTTGTTTGCTTGTTTGTTTGGTTGGTTATTTGTTCATCAATTATGAGCTGTGTGATTTCTATCAAGTATGTATATTCTTGGGTTGTGTGAATTAAATGAGATAATGCACGTATACAGTTTATTTAGCACAGAGACAGTAACAACGAATGCAAAATAGTTGGTACCAGTAGTTATTGTTATTATCATACTTTGAATTATTTTCTAATGTGATTTCTTGTTTCAGTCTCAGTAACTAATTCTATCTTACTGAGGGCTTTTACAGTTGAAATGGAAATAGCAAGCAAATTATAATTTTGCATGTTCGTAAAACTGGGACACGATTTCTAGCTACATATTTAACAAACAAATCAGGTTGTGCTCTCCCACGACCTGATTCTCTCTTAAATCTGTGGTGTGTGTTTCAATTTACTGCTGCTTCATTCCATACATCAAATCTGTGTCTGGAGCTCATCTGATGGTGTTGCACTAGCTATCCCGTATCTCTTGGCTCCTACTACTGCGTTTAAAAAGAACTGCACTAGCATACACAGCATGAAAACCGCCAGGCAGGTGGTGTGGTTCCCTGACCGGGAAATGAACCCAGGCCACAGCAGTGAGAGTGCCGGATCTTGACCTCTAGACCCACAGGGCTGGCTCTGTTTGCACATATCCTTACCTTTTCTACTGAAATACAACTGATGGCAAAGCTAGAGCTGCCTTTTATTTCAGTAAGAATATGTCATTGAAATAAAATTTCTGTAGAACAGCCCTGATTATCTCCTATTTCTTCAGAATTGCATTTGTTCCTGATAAAAATTATTTTAGTTTTTTACACATAGGTTTTTTCAAGTTTGTTTTTGAAAATAAATATTTTATAGGTTTACGAAAATAATAAATTCTCAGTAAATAAAACTGTAAAAGTTACCTAATGTGAATCATTTTATGTTACAATGTGGATGAGAAATAATATTGCAAATTAATTTTTAAACAGCTTATGAAATGATTTCAAGAGTATGTTCCATTGGTCTCTAGAATTTGTCTGAAACTTATTTAAACATGGGTCATGTTAGGGACAAACTGCATCTCAATATGAGCTCTCGGTGTCCCCTCCAACATAGAGACTAACTGTTGACACCAGGAATCTTTCCATTTTAGGGTTTATCACTCTGAGAAAAATAAAAACTTGTTTTTATTGATGTTCTTTAATTTATTAGGTCTTTCTTGAGGACTTATGTTTTAAAAAGACTTAAGAAGCATTTTATCTGGTCTATAACATCCATCAATTCTTCTGGCTTAAAGTAGAAAGCATTCCTCTTTATACTAAGGTGAAATATACTCCCTCTAATGACTGTTCTTTATTCTGTATAAATGCTCAAGCAGTCTAATTTATCAATAGGGATACTGGACACAATTGTTTAAGTCATGTCACCATCACTTCTTCTTTACCAGAAGTAAACCCTATCTATGATTTTTCATTCACATATAAGTTGTAATTGATTAACTATATATTTATATTTATATACTCATTAATAAAACACTGCAATTTTGCAGATATTTTCATTAATCTATATTATACACTGAATATATTATTCTGCAAACTTCTTTTTTTTACTCAGATGTGTGCTTTTGATCTCGCCCATGTTAATTCATCTAGCTATACATTATTCCCTGATTTTGCTGGGGATGTAAACTTCTTAGACATTTAAAAATTGATTCCCAAGTGGTTGTGACTTTTATACTCCCACCAGAAGAGTGAGAGTGTTGCCTTTATTCCGTCTCCTCACCATCCCTTGGTAGTCCAAGACTTTTCAATTTTTGTCAGTTATGAGTGTGAAAGAGTGTTTTATAACATTTTACATTCACATCTTCCAGATCATTATTAAAGCAAAGTGGCATGCTTGGGCTAAAGAGACTTCTTCTTTTGAGATTATCTGTGTGAATTATTTGTCCATAGTTCTACACAATTTTAGGGTTTTATTTGTTAATTCAACAGATGCATAATTACATCTATTTTCTCGAGTTTATGGCTATTTCTTTTACTATATTTGTAATTATTTTTTCATTCAGACCTTTAAAATTTTAAAGCTTAAAATTTACCTCTTTGTGATTTTAAGTTGTGTTTAAGGATCTCTTCAATGCTGCATCACACAAGCACACACACACATGCACACACACAGACACACACAGGGTCAGTCTTCATTTGCATGGTTTGGATTTGCAAGGATAGTGAATCAGTGACCAGAGTTTGGTTTTGACATTGGAAGGAAGGGATCATTTGAACAGCAGTGGGAAGAACCTTTCAAACTGGAGAAAATAAAGGCAGGAAAATTGTGGTAGGAATATATGATGGTAAGAGATGTTCTGCATGAGAACTCTTGAGTTGATATTTAAATTTAATAATCCCGAATTAGGGAAATATCCTTAGGTTGGACTCTAATTCTAAGGAGATTGTCTCATTGGAGTTAAACAATGATACCACTTGAGGAATAGAATGAATTTTCACAAAATAAGAATTAAAGATTAATAAATAAAAATGAAGGAGGCAAGGGTGAATACTACAGCTTTCTTTGAGGGAGACATCTTTGCAATGAAAATGAGGTCTGCTGGAAGCAGGGCTTAAACACCTGCATAGGAGAGACTCTTCTGTATCTTGGTTATTGGCTGGGGCACCGAGGACTGTGGGACCTGCAAGGGCATCAGAGAGGGGTAGGGATCAAAGGAAAAGAGAGCTAAAAGTTGAGTCAGGGCCAGGTCTTAAGGAACCCCATAAAGATGGGCCAGGGCCTAGTTGTGGGAAGAGCTCAATCTGCCTGCCAGGAATACCTAATTCTCTGAATTGTGCTTTACTTTTGTTATACTTGAGTTTAAGTATGATATTCATAAATGCTAATGCCTACACTTTGTTTTCCATGAGAAACTAAAGATGGGTTTAATGCCCATGATCTGGATGAAATAACAAAGTGAGGAGAAATGCACCCTCACAAATCAGCATGGTAGCAACACCCAGAATTTGAACACATTCTCTGTGATCCTCAAACCACTGTCTGTGATTAGATGGGTGTCAAAGCATAAATCTAAGGATGGAGGCAGAGTTCTTTGAACTGGAGTCAGAGAGCAATGACTCCATGGAAAGTGGTCTTAGATTATGTGAGCTGTGATTTTGCTATAGATTAGGTGGTATTTGATCAAGCTAGTCAGATATAATTATAATGCTATTTATAATTGCAACTACAGAAGCATATACATTTGAATTATCTGGAGATGAAAGAAAATAACACACAACACTCTAAAGTAAAGATTACATACATATATGCCTGGGTGTGCGCATTTGTGTTATCTAAATCAGTATAGCTTCTACATACATATATTTGTATATACATATACCATAGAAACATATTAAGAAGCAAATGGATGATACAGTTTTTTCTGCATATAAAAACAGCATACATAGACTGTTAACTATGATCTTTATTTTAAAATATCCAGAAAAACAAAACACATTAACAAATTAAAACAAAAAATTTTCATCATATCCTCTTGATGTTGAGACATAGAATATCACTCTCGATTTTTTAAATTCAATTTTTACTGTGACCATTTACTTTATTGATAAACTATTTTTTCCTAAACAGTTTTTGCATTGCCTCTTTTACCTCTTTGTTCCTCAAACTATAGATGACAGGATTCAGCGTGGGAATAACAATGGTGTAAAATATTGACACTATCATGTCATGATCAAAAGCGTAGCTGGAACTTGGTCTCACATACATGAAGAGAAGTGTACCATGAAAAATTGACACTCCAGTTAGGTGAGAGCCACATGTAGAAAAGACTTTTCGTCTCCCTTCAGCAGAATGCATCCTCAGAATCACCACCAGAATTAAGCCATAGGAGATGAGGACGATCAGGATAGTGACTATCTCAATAAAGCCCGCAGAGTAAAAGAGGAGAAGCTGGTTTGTGTGAGTGTCAGAACAAGAAATAGCGAGGAGAGGAGGAATGTCACAAAAGACATGTTTAATTTCATTGGATGCACAGAAGGATAGACTAAAAGTAGCCACCGTGTGTAAAGTAGCATGCAAGATGCCACCAACATAGGAAGCAATGATGAGTGGCACATAGACTCTGGGTGACATGCTAAGTAAATACAGGAGAGGGTTGTAGATTGCCACATAGCGATCATATGCCATTGCAGCCAGGAGAAAGCATTCTGTGGTCCCAAAAGTAATAGCAAGAAACATCTGTGTTGCACATCCAAGGAATGAAATGACTTTACTCTTTGACATAAAATCTACTAACATATTCGGAGTAACTACTGAGGAAAAGCAGGCATCCACAGATGATAACACACTCAGAAAATAGTACATGGGACTGTGGAGCCGGGAATCCCCAATGACGAGTACCATCAGTCCTAAATTTCCTATCAGAGTACACAGGTAGATGGGTAGAAACAGAAAGAATAAGATGATCTGCAGTTCAAGATTGTCTGTGAAGCCTTTAAGCACAAATATAGTAACTTCAGTGCCATTCTTCATGTTGACACTTCATGGAACAAATTGAAAATATTCATAAATTAAAATTCATTTACTGCAAATAGAACAAACAATATTGTGACCCATGGTGAGCTATGTCTTCATATTTATTTTTTGCGATGTATAATCCCCCAGTTGCAGATCAGGAAACAGTGACAAGACAGTGAGTCAAGTGTCATGCCACTCACTGCAGAATCAAATGGAAAATATGAGTGTTCATTCACTGGCTGAATTCATATAATTTTTAAAACCATCAGGTCAACCGGTTAATTTACCACTGTATTCTGTTAGCTGTTTTCATATTAAATCACATTAAAACACCAAGCGATTGGCTAAAAAATAATTTCCTTCTGACATCCAAACGTGAGATAGTACATCAGTGCACAGAGCATTGGAATAGAATATCAGCACTCTAGACCTTTCAGTCATTGTGTAAAGTGACTTGCTATAATCTACTCACCTGTACAATTAATATTTATTGTACAATATTGGAGTAAATATTGAAAGACAAAAAGTGTTAATGAAATGGAATCTTTACAATTATGTTAAATATAAAATGTTCTGAATTAAGTTGATTCTACAGAGAAGCAGCCTCCTGGATTGTAACATTTTATGAGCTAATCACTAAAGATTTTTTAATTCTTTTAAATCTTCTTGGGCATTTCGAAAAGAACTAATCAAGATGTTTTCAGGATGATGGGCCACAATTGAATTAAGTAATTATGTGACAACTTATATTTCCTTCAAATTTATTTCTCAAATACTAAGAATTACATTATCTTTTTTTTGACTAAATAACTGGTCATATTTATTACTTTTGGATATCCAAATTACATATGCTTTTCAACTCCCTCAAAAACTGTGGTGAAAAGAGAAAAATTATTCTGAAAATACATGTGATTTTTTCAAGGTATTATACTTTTGAGGTATTGTTTATTATGGATTCATGAATTAACAACTAGATAATTGTTATTTGAGTCACAAAGTCATTCAGAAAAACAGTAAATAAACTATAACAACAAAAATAGATAATACTTACAACAAGATATAAAACTTAATATTTAAGATCAAAAAAGTAGAAAAGAAAGAAGGCATAGCAGAAATCTTTCTTGGATGATCCCATTGTTAAACAAATTAGGAGTCAAACCTACACCTGAATCAAACTTTTCAATTATTAGCCCATAATATAGCACAAGGTGAAGGAAAGATTTTATTCAAGTTATTATTATTATTTTAGTTTTTTTATATAACCAACTACAGGAAATTTGAGTCAATGTTGTAGGCAAATAATATTCTGTGCATTATTTAAATTCTAATTCAAGTCAGGCTCCAATTTCAATACTTTGACATGGATCTCATCAGAAAGAGAAAGAGCCATTTGGATTAAAAGTAGTGATGGAAGAAGAAGAAAGCATAGACCAACAGTCTTCTGGGAAAGACAAAGTGAAGATTCCCTAGAAGAACTGTCAATATCAGGAGAAAATATTTTCATAGAATTATTGGAAAGAAAAAAGGCAGAGAAAACAAGAAATACTTATATGAGACATCAGAGAAGGTAGAATTTAGCTTGAATCCTATGCAGTGGAAATAAATTTACAACAAAACAAATTAGGGCAACCAAGCCACTTACTTTAATTAACTGAATATGTTTAGTGACTCTAATACTATAGGATACTTTTAAGTGTACATTTTAATTTCAAGTGTGTTAATAATTTGATTAGAACACCTCCAAATATGTGGGTTTTAAAGAGTCATGGGAAAGGTGACAGGGATATTAACCGAACAGAGGTTGAGACAAGTGTTTATACAGAGGTAAAAGAGATCATGGACATGACATAAAAGGTGAAATAAAAGAAATAAAATACAAACTTTGATGAATATGATGAAATATACTTTTTTTAAACATGACCAGGAGTCACAAGAAAAGGACCAGCCCCAATACAATTCTTGACGTCAGTTCAATGATATGCCTTGTTCAGGATAAATAGCATTGGATTTAGAATCTGAAACTATGTGTTCATTGGCCAAGTTCATGATTAAAATCCATGCGTAATGTTAAACTTTCTCTCCAAAGTTTACTCCTCTTTAAATAGTAGTGTATTTGAAAGACCATGAAGAAAAACTAGCATACAGAACTGTAGACTAATTAAATTGTATGACAATAAATATATAAAGCAATTTCCTTTAAATATGCCCATTGTTAGTTACAGATTTAAGATGACCTTATAACTGAACTTTGTCATCAGATGTACTTATTTTTAAAACATTAGCAAATATTGGGTCACAAAATTAATATTATAACTAATCATTGAAAAATACATGTAACCAGAGCCCTGAGCCAGATATTTCCTTCTTTTGCTACATGTAATATATTTGTTTTGTGATTATTAGAACATATAAAAACCAATAAATTAAATAAGGAATAAATCCAACGAATTACATTTTGAATATGATTTTTTTTCTTCCACTCACTCTTTATGTCTCTCGACTATTCTTTAGAGAATAAAGAAGTTTTGTGAATTATGTGATCTGTTGATACCAAAAATACTCATACATCACCACAATTCAATTTGCTACATTACAGTGAGCTTAAGTTTACTTGGCTAAACAGGATAGTGAAAGACTACAATGTTAAGTACCTCTGCTAAATTTCTCTTGAAACTGGTATTTCTACTAGATGCCAAAATAAAACTTACACTGAGTATAGATAAGTCAATGTTAGAATACATTGAAAGGACTCAGAGTTATAAGGAGAAGACGACTATGATTCTTGAGAATTTAATAGTATATCAACTTTTAAAATCAATGTAAAGCCACTTCTAAAAATACAATTTTAATAGAAGGCACAAAATTCCAAATATCTTCGGCTCAACATTGAAACACTTTGCAAAGGAGAAAAATGATTCCAGCGATGTGAGGAACACACACGGCCGGAATAGACTTTGATGCATGTTGTGTTATTTCAGCTTCATAGCAGCTCGCACAGCTCCTAAGTACCAGAGCCAAGATTCAACACCAGGTCTCCCTCAGGGGCCGGCCCCGTGGCTTAGCGGTTAAGGGCGCGCGCTCCGCTGCTGGCGGCCCGGGTTCGGATCCCGGGCGCGCACCGACGCACCGCTTCTCCGGCCATGCTGAGGCCGCGTCCCACATACAGCAACTAGAAGGATGTGCAGCCATGACACACAACTATCTACTGGGGCTTTGGGGGAAAAAAATAAATAAATAAAATCTTAAAAAAAAAAAAATCAGGTCTCCCTCACAGCACATGCACTTTCACCATTTTACACTGCCTCTTATAGTACCGTGAGTTCATTTTGTAACTGACTCCCCACCTTGTCACTCTCAGTAAAATAAAACATGATTCTTGATGTGTACTTAGATATTTTTTAAACAACTAGACTAGAGAAATATTATGCAATAGTAGTAATCTGAATTGGCTTCCACACCACAAAATGAGCAAAATAAAAAGATAATTATAGCAATTATCTTTATAGCAAAATATAAGCCCTCAGATAGTTGAGTAACCAAATGTTTTCTTGCCCTTCATTGCTAATTTTTTCTTGGTGTTCTCACTTTAATCTGATCTGTCTTCTTCCATCAGGAAAATGAAAGCACGCACTCAATCCGAAGCACTCTCACTTAACTCTACAAATGTAAATTCAATAGTTTCTATTTTCTCTGCTGTATTTATTCACCTATGCAATAAGCATCCGCTAAAGTTTTAGTACTGGGAATTTCATAACATATTTGACCTTGATATTTTAGGTTCTATCTCCTAAAATATTCTGCAAATGACCTGAAATTTTTCTTACCTGTGGAACAGCAAAAGCAGGTTTAAATACACTATGGGTATGATTAATTTAAATTGTTTATATCTGCTTACTCAACTGTTGATGAAACCCACAGGAAATTCCCCAAGGAGAATCTGATCCAATTATCTTCTGGTTCAAAACAGCAACATGATAATTTACTCAATACTAAAAAAGAAAATGGTTCTGGAATAATTCACTACGTGTTGACATTTATTGAATAAACAGAGTCTTTTGGCCTCTGACTTACAATGATGCTAAAGATTTGCATTTCCCTAATGATTCATGATGTTAAGTGTTTTTTCATATTGGCCTGTTGGCCATTTGTATGTCCTCTTTGTAGAAATGTCTATCTATGTTTTCTGGAAATATTTTCTTCCATTCCATAGGTTGCATTTTCACTTGGTTGATCATTTCCTTTGCTGTGCAGATTTTTAGTTTGATGTGTCCCCAGTTATCTAATTTTGCTTTTGTTATGTGTACTTTATGGTGTCATATTCATGATCATTGCTAAGCCCAATGTCATGAAGTTTTTCCCTTGTATTTTCTTCAAGGGGTTTTACAGTTTCAGGTGTTAAGATTAAGTCTTTAAGTTGATGCATGGTGTAAGATAAAGATGGAATTTCATGCTTATGCATATGAATAATCCATTTTCCAAACACAATTTATTGAAGTGACTATCGCCTCCCAATTGTGTATTATTGATACCCTTGTTGAAGACCAATTGACCACCTATGGGTGGGTTTATTTCTGGGCTCTTTGTTCTGTTCTATTGGCCTATGTGTCTATTTTTATTCCAATACCCAACTGTTCAATTACTACAGCTTTGCAATATATTTTGAAATCAGGAACTGTGATGTTCTTGTTCTTCTTGCTCAAGATTTCTTTGGACATTTGAGGTCTTTGGACATTTGAGATCACATGAATTTTCCATTTCTGTAACAATAAATACCCTTGGTTTTTTGATAAGCATTGCATTGAATCTTTAGATCACTTTGGATAGTATGGACATTTTAACAAATGCAAATTAAAACCAGAATTGGATATCATCTTGCAGCTGTTGGATGACTATTATTAAAAAAAAATATGATAACAAATGTTGGTGAGGATGTGGAGAGGTTAAAACCCTTGTGCACTCTTGGTGGGAATGCAAAATATTGCATTAATTATTGAAAACTGTATGGAGATTCCCTCCAAAAATTAAAATTTAATTACCATATAATCCAGCAATCCTATTTCTGGGTATATTTCCAAGAGAACTGAAGTCTGGATTTCAAAGAGATATATGTACTCCCATGTTTATTGCAGAATTATTCACAATAATCAAGATACAAAACAACCTAAATGTTCATTGAAAGATGAATAGATAAAGAAAATGTTACATATATATGTATATATATAACAGAATATTATTCAGCCTTAAAAAAGGAGGAAATCTTATGATATGCTACAATATGGATGAAATTGTAGAACATTATGTTAAATGAAATAAGCCAATCACAGAAGGAAAAATATTGCAGAAGTCCACTTATATAAGGTATCTACCTTACACATAAATTATACCTCAATACAGTGGTTATATATATATACGTTTTACACTAGATAAGAACTCTTTTTTTTTAATTGCCCTCCATCGCCATACACATGTGTCTTATCATCCCTTTTGCCGTCCTCCCTCCACCCTTCCCCTCTGGTAACCACCAGTCTAATCTCTGTATCGATGTATTTCTTTGTTGATGTTGTTTTTAATCTTCAACTTATGAGTGAAATCATGTGATATTTGACTTTCTCCATCTGACTTCCTTTGCTTAATGTAATACTCTCAAGGTCCATCCATCTTGTCTCAAATGGCAAGATTTCATCTCTTTTATGGCTGAGTAGTATTCCATTTTGCATATATACCACATCTTCTTTATCTATTCATCCATTGATGGGAACTTAAGTTGCTTCCAAGTCTTGGCTATTGTGAAAAATGATGCAATGAACATAGAGGTGCAAATATATTTTCATACATGTTTTCATGTACTTTGGATAAGTACCCAGAAGTGGAATAGCTGGATCATATAGTAGTTCTATTCTTAATTTTTTTGAGGAATCTGTACACTGTTTTCCATAGTGGCTGCACCAGTTTACATTCCCACCAGCAGTGTATGAGGGTTCCCTTTTCTCCACACCCTCTCCAACACTTGTTATTTATTTTCTTGTTAATTATAGCAATTCTGAATGGCATGAGGTGATATATCATTGCAGTTTACCTTTGCATTTCCCTAGTAATTAGTGATGTTGAACATCTTTTAGTGTGCCTGTTGACCATCTGTATATTTTCTTTGGAAATATATCTGTTCAGATCCTCTGCCCACTTTTTAATTGGGTTGATTTTTGTAGTCGAGTTGTATGAATTCTTCATATATTTTGGATATTAACTCCTTATCAGATATCTCATTTGCAAAATCCTCTCCCAATTTTTAGGTTGTCTTTTCATTTTGTGAATGGTTTCATTTGCTGTGCAGAAGTTTTTTAATTTGATGTAGTTCCATTTGTTTATTTTCTCTTTTGTTTCCTTTGCCTGGTGAGACACGGTATTCAAAAAGATACTGCTAAGACTGATGTCAAACACTACACTGACTATATTTTCTCTTAGGAATTTTATGGTTTCAGGTCTTACATTAAAGTCTTTAATCCATTTTGAGTTAATTTGTCTGTATGGTGTAACGTAATGCTCTACTTTCAGTCTTTGCATGTGGCTGTCCAATTTTCACCAACAGAATTTATTTAATAAACTTCTTTCTCCATTGTATGTTCTTGGATCTTTTGTCAAAAATTAGCTGTCCATAGATGTGTCCATGCTATTTTGAATACCGTAGCTCTGTAGTATATTTTGAAATCAGGGAGTGTGATACCTCCAGCTTTGTTCTTTGTTCTCAGGGTTGCTTTGGCTTTTCAAGGTCTTTTGTTGTTCCATATAAATTCTAGGTTTCTTTGTTCTATGTCTGTGAAAACTATCATTGAGACTATGATAGGGATTGCATTTAATTATCAAATCACAAGGGAAGGGAGCAAGAGAAGAATTAAGGAACAGAGAAGAACTACTTCAAACACCCACAAAAAAGGGAAAGAAATGGCAATAAGTACATACTTATCAATAGCTACTTTAAATGTCAATGGACTAAATGCTCCCATCAAAAGACATAGAGTGGCTGGGGGCTAGCCTAGTGGTACAGTGGTTAAGTACGTGCCCTGTGCTGCAGCAGCCCCGGATTTGCAGGTTTAGATCCCGGGCAGGCATTGATACATCCTTGTCAAGCTATGCTGTGGTGGCCTCCCATATAAGGTGGAAGAAGATGGGCATGGATGTTACCCCAGGGCCAGTCTTCCTCAGCAAAAAGAGGAGGATTGGCATTGGCTGTTAGCTCAGGGCTGATCTTCCTCACACACACACACAAAAAAGACAGAGTGGATGAATGGATTAAAGAACAAGACACATATATATGCTGCATGCAAGAGACACACTTCAGACCTAAAGACACTCACAAACAGAAAATGAAAGGATGGGAAAATATACTCCATGCAAATGTCAAGGAAAAGAAAACTCGGGTAGCAATATTTGTATCAGAAAAAACAGACTTCAAAACAAAAACTACAAAAGACAAAGAAGAGCAATACATAATGATAAAGGGAAGAATTCAACAAGAGGATGTAACATATGCAAATATCTATGCACCCAACATAGGAGCACCTAAATATATAAAGCAATTATTAACAGACATAAAAGGAGAAATTGACAGCAACACAGTAATAGTAGGGGACTTTAATGTTCCACCTTCATAAATTGATAGTTCACCTGAACAGAAGATCAATAAGAAAACATTAGCCTTAAATGACACATTAGAAAAGATGGACTTAGTAGATATATACAGAACATTCCATCAAAAAACCACAAAATACACATTCTTTTCAAATGCACACTGAACATTCTCCAGGATAGATAATATATTAGGGCAGAAAATAAGTCTTAATAAGTTTAAGAAGGTTGAAATAATAAGAAGCATCTTTTCTGACCACAGCAGTATGAAGCTAGAAATTAACTACAAGAACAAAATTGTAAAAGCCACAAATATGTGCAGATCAAACAAAATGCTACTGAAAACTTGAGTCAATGAAGAAATCAAAGGAGAAATAAAAAAAATACCTGGAGACAGATGAAAATGAAACTACGACATGCCAAAATTTATGGGATACAACAAAAGTGGTACTAACAGGGAAGTTTCTAGCAATATAGGAATACCTCAACAAACAATCTCAAAGAAAAATCTCAAACAAGCAATCTAGTACACCTAAAGGACCTCAAAGAAAAATCTCAAATAAGCAATCTGAGTACTAAAGGAACTAAAAAAAGAAGAAAGCCCAAAATCAGCAGAAGGAAGGAAATAAAAATCAGAGTGGAAATAAATGAAATAGAGACTAAAAAAAAAGTAGAATAAATCAATGAACTAAAAACTGATTCTTTGAAAAGATAAACAAAATTGACAAACCTTTAGCTAGACTCACTAAGAATAAAAGAGAAAAAGTCTCAAATAAATAAAATCAGGAATGAAAGAGGAGAAATTACAATGGACACTACAGAAATGCAAATGACTATAAGACAGTACTATGGAAAGCTATATGGCAACAAATTAGATAATCTAGAAGAAATGGATAAATTCTTAGAATCACGCAACCTTCCAAAATTGAATCAAGAAGAAATAGAGAATCCGAATAGACCAATCGCTAGTAAGAGAATCAAAACAGTAATCAAAAATTTCCCAAAATATAAAAGTCCAGGACCAGATGGTTTTTCTAGTGAATTCTACCAAACATTAAAAAAATACTTAATACCTATCCTTCTCAAATGCTTCCAAAAAATTCAAGAGGAGGGGACACTTCCTAACTCATTCTACAAGTCTGACATTACCCTGATACCAAAACCAGACAATGACAACAGAAAATAAGAAAATCACAGCCCAATATTACTGATGAACATAGAGGCAAAAATCCTCAACAAAAATGAGCAAATCAAATACAGCAGTACATTAAAAAGATCATACACCATGATTAAGTGGGATTTATTCTGGGGATGCAGGGATAGTTCAACATCCACAAATCAATCAATGTGATACACCATATTATTAAATGAGAAATAAAAATCACGTGATCATCTCAATAGATCATCTCAATAGATGCAGAGAAAGCATCTGACAAGAAAGAGCATCCACTTTTGATAAAAATGGTGAATAAAATGAGTATAGAAGGAAAGTACCTCAACATAACAAAGGCCATATCTGGCAAACCCACATCTAGCAGCACACCCAGTTGTGAAAAACTGTAAGTTATCCCTTTAAGAACAGGAAAGAGACAAGGATGCCCCTTTCACATTCTTAATTAACATGCTATTGGAAGTCCTAGCCAGAGCAATCAGGCAAGAAAAAGAAATAAAAGCCATCCAAATTATAAAGGACTGCATAAAACTGTCACTATTTGCAGATGACATGATTTTATTTTTCTTTTTTCTTTTTTTTTTTTTTATAATTTTATTTATTTTTTTCCCCCCAAAGCCCCAGAGGATAGTTGTATGTCATAGCTGCACGTCCTTCTAGTTGCTGTATGTGGGACGCGGCCTCAGCATGGCCGGAGAAGCAGTGCCTTGGTGCGCACCCAGGATCCAAACCCAGGCCGCCAGCAGCGGAGCGTGCACTTAACCGCTAAGCCATGGGGCTGGCCCTGATTTTATTTTTCTAAAACCCTAAAGAATCCCCCCAAAAACTGTTAGAAATAGTAAACTAATAGAGCAAAGTTGTAGGGTTCAAAATCAACATACAAAAATCAGTTACATTTCTATACACTAAGAACAAAATAGCAGACAGAGAAATCAAGTGTACAACCCTATTTACAATAGCAACAAAAAGAATAAAATACCTAGGAATAAATTTAACCAAATAGAGAAGAACTCTTAAGACATGAGACATAATTTTATATCATATCTCTGATACCGAGTTAACACTTAACTTCTTGGAAGCTCAGGTCCTAATCCTGGCAATATAACTTATTTATATTGCAACAAGTCAGTTTACATGGCAAATTATGATATGTAAAATTACATCATATTCCTGGCAGGATACAGCACGTAGATTTAAAGTCATTCAAATTCATTATACTTCTACTCTGTTCACATTATAAAGTGCTGTGTTTGAAATGAAAAAGATATAAATTTTGAACTTATTGAAATGATTATTATTCAAGTGATAAAAAGTTTAAAATTCCATAAACATATGGAGTAGGAGACAGAAAACATTTAAAGTTCTGTAAGACTTCAGTAGTCATGTGAGATTGTGATTCCTGAATACTAATCTATATCATATTTGGAAGACATGGTAATATCTATATATGTATATCTACACACACACACCTACACACATAGAACCTAAAGACAGAAATATAACATCGACAGACAAAGGAAGCCCATCAGAATTTCTACTTTTCTTCAATTCTCCAGATGCTCCTGGTGGGCAGTGGAGTTGGAAACAATAGATCTAGTGAACAATTTCTCACTTTATCAATAAGCAAATTCAACTCTGGGTTAGTAAAATGATTTGATAATCATTCATATATTTATGTATTCAAAAATACTTTTGAGGGCCTACTATGATGGGAAGAAACAGAAAAATAATTTTAGGGACTATAAACACCATTAATAGAAGCAAAGGTGAGAAAAGGGATAAAGTATGATGTTGCAGTGAGGATTGGGCATATTTTAGAGGTGGTACAGTGTAACATCTCTATGATGAAATGATGGCTGAAACAACTCTGAATTAAGTGATGTAACATGGCATGAAGAATTCCTTTCAGTGACCCACATGTAAAGATGGACAGACAACATGTATTATCAGAGATTTGAGCACACCTCCTACAGTGAAAAAGAGAACAAAAGAAACAAAACCTAAAATGAATATTGGAGACGTCCAGTTTTCAGTTCCATATGTAAGGAGCTTGGAAGTTGCCACTCTGTCCTATCAATCAACAAATAAAAAGCTGAACAGACTGACAAATCAACAACTCTTTTTGGACTCTTAAAACAGCAGCCCCCAATTGGACAGACAGACAGGTGAATACAGGGCATCAGGCTTACCCGAGCAGAGACTCAGGAGCAGAAACCACTATGGGAAGCAGAGCCTGGGTAGGAAACCTCAACTGTAACAAATTGCTGGAGGCTCAGTGTGGACAACTCTGACAGTTAAAAATTTCAGAGTTATCCAGTCATAGGAGTGCCCCCAAAATACTGTGAGATTAACCTCCAGGAGCTTGACTAGGTTCCCGCAGTAAGTATCAGAGAAAAATTCATTATGCTTCCAGCAGAAGGAGTCAAAAGGAATCATTTTGAAATGTGCAGAAGCTTCTGTTCTTAACAAAATCTGCCTTTAGGAGAAACTGGTAAACCAGAGCCTAGCATGCTGGGTTATCATCAGAGCCTACCTTACCTGGGAGAAGGGACATACCCAACTCCAGCTCACTCTAGCCATCCAGTCCCCTCTCAAGGGGAAGAAAAAGACTAAGAAGTCCTTGTGAAGTTAACAGTGCATAGGCATAGGCTTACTAAAATACTGAGACCTCTTGGAAGACTGTAGAACATTTCCCCAACTCCCACACCTCACCACACCATTACTAAAGGTCTGTTTACAGCAGTTCCTTTTATCTAGTACATCTTGTCTGGCTACCCAGAAAAAGTGTCCGTTCATACTAAAGGTAAAAAATATAGTTTGAAGACACAGAACAAGTGTAAGAATCAGACATGGCAGAGATGTTGGAATTAAATTTAAGACAACCATGATTAATATGCTAAGGATTCTAATGAATAAAGTAGACAACAAAAAATAACAGATGGGCAATGTAAATAAAGAGATGGAAATCTTAAGAAAGAACTAAAAGAAAATGGTAGAAGTCAAAAACATTGTAATTGTAATGGAGAATGCCTTTAACGGGCTTACTAGTAGACTAGACATGGCAGAGGAAAGAATCTCTGAACCTAAGGATATATTAACAGAAAATTCAAAAACTGAAAAGAAAGAGAATAAAAATTGAAAAAAATCATAACAGAATATCCAAGGACTGTGGAAAAAGGAAAGAACAAATATTTGAAACAATAACGGCTGAAAATTTCCCCAAACTAGTGTCAGACACCAAACCACGGATACAGGTCCAGAGATAAGAAAACACCAAGCAGATAAATGCCAAAAAATATATATATATATATATATATACACACACATACACACACACACACACACACCACTAGGCATATTATTTTCAAACTATAGAAAATTAAGGATGAAATAGAAAGAAGCTAGAGGAAAAAAATAACTCACCTATAAAGGAACAAAAATAAGAATTTCATCCAACTTCTCAGAAACTATTGAAGTAAGAAGACAATGGAGTTAAATAAAGAGTATAAGAACAAAATATTTGATTATGGATGCTTGTGTGTATATCTTATGCATATATATGCTTATGTATGCTTATATATAAATGAAATGAATGACAGCAATGATAAAAGAGAAGGGAAGAAAGAATTACAAAACAAAACATACTCTTAATATATGATCCAGCAATCACATTCTGTGGCATTTACCCAAAGGAGCTGAAAACTTATGTCCACACAAAACATGCACATGGATATTTATAGTAGCTTTATTCATAATTGCCAAGTTTGGAAGCACCCAGATATCCTTGAGTAGATGAATGGACAAATAAACTATGGTACATCCAGACAATAGATTATTATGCAGTGCTAAAAAAATGAGCTATCAAGCCATGAAAAAACATTGAGGAAACATAAATGCATATTACCAAGTGAAAGAAGCCAATCTGAAAAGGCTACTTACAGTGTGATTCCAACTATACGACATTCTGGAAAAGGCAAAACTCTGGAGACAGTAGAATGGTCACTAGTTGCCAACGCTTTTGGGGGCGAGAGGATACAGAGGCAGAACACAGAGGATATTTAGGGCAATAAAAATATTCTGCATAATACTATAATGATGGATTCATGTCCTTATACATTTTACCAAACTCATAGAATATACAATACAAAGAGTGAACGATAAGGTGAACTGTGGACTTTTAGCAATTATGAGGTGTCAATGTAGGTCTATCAATTTAAAATATATATATACCACTCTAGTTGGGGGTGTTAATAATGGAGAAGGCTATGTATGTGTGGGGGCAGAGGTTATATGGGAAATCTCTGTACCTTACTCTTAATTTTGCTGTGAACTTGAAACTACTCTAAAGAAAATGAAGTCTTAAAAAAAAGAAAATTGAGTAAAACTGACAAGGTAAGCAGAAGAATATTATAGAAAATTCTCATTAATAAACCCAGAATTACCCCCCAAACAATTCCTAAATATAAAAGATACAAACAACAACAAACAAATTAAAAATGAGCAAAGAAAAAAGAGAAAGAAAAATAAATAGATGTCTACTTTGACAAATTTATATCACAGAATACCTCTAAAAACCCCAAAGTAAAAATTTTTAAAGAGTCAAGGCACCCAAAAGTAGCAGAATCTTGTTGGAATCAGCACTTTCTCACCAAGCACAGGCTGTACATAGAAAGGGAAGTATTAAAAGGATCTACCAGCCTTGGGACCTAGAAATTGGAAAAAAAAATGAAGCACTACTACAAGGAGAGGACAATTTACAGAGTGGTAATCGCAGCTCAATCAAGCTGGGAAAGTGGAAAAGCCTCACACGATCCAGGTGGCAGGGGAATGGCTCCCCCTCACGCACACACCCAGGCTCAATGAGAGCTTCACAAACGAACTGTAGGAGACCAAAATGATTGGTGCTCCAGGGCACTGAAGATCTGAGAAAGATGCAGCACATTCTCCCTTCCAAAAGGACAGGGCTTCACCCTGAGGAAGAAAATGCTAAGAGACAAATGTCAATGAGTAAGGCAGAAACACTGAGAAGGAAATTTTGAAATAAGGAAGGGTGGTTCTGGAAGATGGAGATCTCGGAAAGTACAGTTACAGCAACATATAATGTCTAAACTATAGAGTACCACTTTTGAAGGTAAGGTCTATCTAATTATGGGATTCAACGAACTCCAGGTAGAAGTGCTAATGAGTTAGGCTTAGCTCGGAGAGTCTAAGCAGTTATATAATGAGACAATATTTAAAGGCTATGAAAACATGTTAGTGATTCCTTGAGCATGAAACTGGAAAAGCTACCTTGATCTATCGCCAACCTACATAAGTACCTTCTTATGACAGTCAGAATGCCCATCACATTTAAACATGGAGGGGTTGGATAAAAGGATTAATGTATTCTAATAGTATGTAACTTGCAAATAAACAAAAATAACTGAACAATGCTCCGAAAGTTACTAAAATCATCTAATGAAGTGAGGACATATAACAAGCAAACTAATATGGTGACTTAGCATCTTAATATGAAAAATAATTTAAAAGAATAATTAAAGTTTTATCAAAATCATAAATTATATTAGTATGTTAGAAATGAAATGGCTAGACATTAGAAGGATTTGAAAACATAATTAAGAGAATACAGAAATTAACTAGAAATAAAACAAAAAATCATAAATAAAAAATAATTTATTAGAATACAAGGGTGAGTGTTAACTGTTGAAGGCACGTTTAAGGGAAGAGAAGATAGAAAAGAGAGATATGAAGAAAAATCAATTTGAAATACAGAAAAATAATTAAGAGTTTGAGAAACTGATAGATAAATGCTAAACTATCATTTTCAAAATGTTAAAAAACAAGACTAATAATATAAAATGATAAATAGCAAAAATTTATTAACTTTCTCAATAATAGGAGAGTGAGTAAGAAGATAGGACATTCAAAAAGCATTTAAGCATCAGGGGCTCATTGAGTTTACTAGAAAATGTATAACAAAATAAGGTTTTTGTTTTCTTTTTAATTTTTATTGAAGAAAATATACATATAGAAAAATGCTTATATCATAAGTGTGCAGCTTGATGAATTTTCAGAGTCCAAACATAACCCTATAAATAAGACCAAGACTAAGAAGTAAAATATCGCCAACACCCCAGATGCCTCCCGTATATGTCGTCTCATCACCAGCTCCTGTGCAACAAAAATCTTCATTCTGAAGCAAAGACTCATTTATGTAATAAGTTAGCTTTTAAAGTTAGAGTTATTATGTTTTAACATGAATTAATAAAATTCCACCATTTTTAGGTCCCAGTTCTACGAATTTTGTCAAACCCATACAATTGTATAACTATAATCGAGTTATAGAACATTTTCATCTTTTCAAGATGTTCCATCACACTACTTTGTAGTCAATCATTTGCTTGAATGTGCAGTTCTGGCAACCACAGATGTGTTCTCCATTTTTATATTTTTGTTTTGTTCAGAATGTGCTATAAGTGGAATCACATCATCTGTAACCTTTCAAATTTGACTTCCCCCTCTTAACACAATATATTTGAGATCCATCCATGTACTTGAATATATCAACAGTATTATTCCTATTAATTGCTGACCAGTGTTTCATTCTGTGGATCTAAGAGTCAGTTTATCCATTCTCCAGCTGATGGACATTTGGATTGTTTTCACTTTGGGAAAATAGTGAATATAGCTACTATAAACATTGGAATCTAGGTCTTTGTGTACATCTATATTTTCATTTCTCTTGGGTCAAGAACAGAGTCAGATTTCAGAGTAACATGGTCAGGGTATGTTTCACTTCATAAGAAACTGTCTGATTGTTTTCCAAGGTGGCTGCACCATTTACCTTCCTACCGGCAATGGAAGAGAGTTCCAGTTGCTCTGCATCCTCACGAGCACTTTGTATTGTCAGTTACTACTATACTTTTAAACTTCACTCATTCCGATAGGTGTATGGGATCATGTTATTATTTTAAATTGCATTTCTTTCCCTAATATCAGATGGTGTTTAACACTTTTCCATGGGCTTAGTTACCATCTGTGTAACTTCTGGGGTGAAATGTTTGTTGAGGTTCATGCCCCTTTTATATTCTTTTTCTTTTATTTTGTTCTAGACTTCCTTATACATTCTGGGTACATGTTCTTTATTGGATAGCTATTTAGCAAATATTTTGTACAAGTCTGTGATTTGTTTGTTTATTCTCTCAACAATGTCTTCCTGAAAGCAGGAGATTTTAATTGTGATGAAGTACAAATTATCACTTTTTTCTCCTATTGTTCATGGATTTTTAGATTTATCTGAAAATTTGTGATTAAACCATGGTCACAGAAATGCCCTATGTTTTCTCTAAAAATTCTGTAGTATTAGGACATATTACTGTTTAAGATTCAGTTTGAGAAAAGTTTTATATGTGGTGAAAACAATGATTCAAGTTTTCTTTTTCCATGGCATAAGGCTATTCTACATGTTAAACATCGTTTTTTAGAAATACTGTCCTTTCTCTATGAATTTTTCTCAACAATTTTGTCAAAAACCAGTTGACTATATATGTGTGAATCTATTTCTGAAGACTAGTCTGTTCCACTGATCTAGGTGTTTATCTTTTTACCAATATCTCTCTTTCTGATTGTTTTAGCTTTATGGTAAGTCCTGAAATCAGATTATGTGACTATTTCAACTTTATTCTTCTTTTTCAAAATTGTCTTTTCCAAAACTCTTTGCTTTTTCATATAAATTGTGGAATCAGAGTGTAAATTTCTGCAAATATTCTTGTTTAATTTTAATTGAGGTTGTATTGAATCTATAGATCAATCTAGGATTGCATTTAACTAATAGATCAATTTTTCACACTTGGGCTGCCTGCCAGTATTGGATTTTTTTCTCTTTTTATTTATGCTCAGATTCCATAACAAACACTCCCTATCTACTAACTTATCATTTCTGAGTCTGGAGCCTAGGCATCCGTGTGGTTTCCACAATTTTTCCAAAATATTCTTATATACATAGCCAGGTGCTAGTCTATAGATTGTTATGGGATCCCCAAGAAAAGACCCTATTACAGTATCAAAATGTTTGATCTTTTTCTCTGCCACTTCACTAACATTCTATTGTTCTATTACGCAGAATACTATAGTTATTTTTATACTGCCCCGTCTCTCCGGTCAATACTTCCTATTCATGCATTCATATCTTATCTTCCCTATTAAACTCTCAATGAGCTTAAGTTTAATTCTCACATGACTTAGAAGTGTAGCATTTTAAAATTAAAAAAATATAATGATCTGTATTATAGGATTATAAATTCTGTCGTATGTTATTCTTTCATAACATGTTTTATTATGTCCATGTTTACAGGATTTTCAGATAATTAAAAAGGTTATATTCCCAGGAATAGGAAACTGGATTTTAAGTCATCAACCTAATGACATGTAGCTTTTTAGTATCAGGGCTAGGAATATGTCCTATGTCATTATATTTCTTTTCCACTGAGGGATCATTTTTTAACCAGAGGCCAAAGTACATTCATGTAAGCATTACATCATGTAGTTCATTATCCAGAAGCATTCACTTGTTTACCCTGAAAAAAGTTATCTTGATGCTTTTCTGTCCCAGAAAAGAAGTAGTGTATTTTCCTCTTGGGGCATCGCTGTGAATTTTAAGAACTTGAGAAGCTGGTATCACAATCCAAATGCATAATATTCATAGTGGACCTTAAATGAGTGAACTGTTCATTTCCACTATTAAGAGGAAACTTTTTTCCTAGCTTACAAAATACTTTAGAAACTATACCCTTAAATTTGATATTAAAGTACACGCCTTAATATTTTTTATTTAAGAGAGAATATTCTAGTTAAGTCAAAATTGAATTAAAATTGAATCATATGCCTTTCAGGGAACACAGCAGGGAAAATAGGAAGGATTCTGTACATTTTTTGGTCACTAGGGCTATAAATTAGAAATTTGCTTTAATTTTCTTAATGAAAGACAACTGTCAGAAGAGGGGCAGTAGAATTAAGCAGTCATATTTAAAGTCTAGGAAAATTATTAAATAGAGAAAAAATTTACTATCAAGCAGCCATTGGATATATGCCACTTTTGGATCATAATATTTTTTTTTTTCTGATGGAGGAACACAAACTAATTTTGAATTTATTTTCTAGTTAGCTAATTGATCTAGAAGCAACTTTAGTGGTTTTTTTGTTTTTTCTTTTTCTTTTTTTCAATTTCATGGCCTATTTAAGCTTAATTACTTAAAGAAAAAGAATTCCAATGGGCAAAGATGCTATCTCATATTGTTACCAGGGGATAATTTTTCCAGAATTATGGCATGTCATAAAGGGATTATAATATGGTCCAGTGGAAATGGTGTAGAATCTGAAGTCAGAGAAATCTAGCCATAAATCCTGGCTTTCTTAGAAACTGTGTGACCTTGGCCAAGTTATATGTCTAGTTGGGCCTGTTCTCTCCTCCATAAAAGGATGCTGAATTATTTAGTTTGTAGGTTGCCGTGTAGATTACATTAGCTAAAGTGCACATAATTCCTGAGCCCTAGTAGCCACTGAATGATACGTGGTAGCTACAATCAGCTTTCATTCCTATTGGGCTGGTGTTTCTAATGCTCTTCTCATGAATGTTTGCTACTTTTTGTACCTTTTGATGATGAGAGTCGAGGGACTGGTGTTACTTTAGTCTTGCAGATTGATCATGCTTTTTTAAAAATTCGTGATTTAGGGGCTGGCCTGGTGGTGTAGTGGTTAAGTTCACACTCTCTGCTTCGGCGGCCAGGGGTTCACAGGTTCAGATCCTGGGCACGGACATACACCCCGCTCATCAAGCCATGCTGTGGGGGCGTTCCATATACAAAAAGGAGAGGAAGATTGGCAGAGGTTTTAGCTCAGAGACCATCTTCCTCAAGCAAAAAGAGGAAGATTGGCAACAGATGTTAGCTCAGTGCCAATCTTCCTCACCAAAAAATAAATTAATTAATTAAAAAATCAGGATTTATATTTTCGTCTTTCTAGCCTCTGTTAAAGTGAAATAGCTAGACATAAACACAATCAGTTCTGATTTCCTTAAATATCAGTTAACAGAAATGCTTATGTGAGAAGAGTTTGGATGAAGTAGCTGAACCTCATCCTTCTTCTCTACCATGTCTCCAGTTCCTTATAGTGATGTAGATAAATGTTCTAATGGGACATACTTTGGAATAAAATATACTTTCATTCTTCAATCACCTTCCTGCTCTGCAGTCAAGATCAGTGACATCAAGGGTTGCTAGAAAATGATATTGGTGAGAGTAACCAGGAAATTTACCTAAACACACTATTGTTTTACTAACATGCCTATAGGCAGAATGCAGTGACAGAAATAGATTTTTAAAGTTTCTTATAGGGGCCGGCACCGTGGCTTAGCCGTTAAGTGTGCATGCTCCGCTACTGGCGGCTTAGGTTCAAACCCGGGGCCCGCACCATTGCACTGCTTGTCTGGCCATGCTGAGGAGGCGTCTCACATACAGCAACTAGAGGGATGTGTGACTATGACATACAACTATCTACTGGGGTTTTGAGGAGAAAAAGGGGGAAAAAAAAAAGGAGGAGGATTGGCAATAGATGTTAGCTCAGGGTCAGTCTTCCTCAGCAAAAAGAGGAGGATTGGCATGGATGTTAGCTCAGGGCTGATCTCCCTCACAAAAAAAAAAAAAAAAAGTTTCTTATAGAATAGAATAATAAGATTCACCAGGTTTAATCTCAATAGAATAGTACTTTAATACATATTTAGTGTCATATAACAAATATATGTGGAATTTAAGGAAGATATATTTTGCATCTGTTTGGGACCCATTAATTGCTCAATGCTTTTATTTAAAATTTTTTATTTTATAATTCCCTATTTATTTTATGGAGTTAAATAAAAATTAGAAGTCATATTTCATGTGACATTTTATATTTCACATAATTAACACTTTCCTTTAATAAAATACATTTTAATGCATCTCATAAATAAACACTCTGCAATCACACCATGTTCATGTAGTTGAACAAGATGTACTTGAAAATTTTGTTCAATCTTAGTTACTCTTTGGTTTGAAAGGAAAAGCAACTTATCCAAGCTCACACTGTCAGGGTGCTAAACCTGAGATGTTAATACAGGGTTTTAGAGTTTAAATATAATGTTAAATATTTGAAAATTGTCTTATCTCAGATATATAAGTTAAGTAAGGTTAGAATTGTGTGTTGCTGAAATTTCTCCTGTGTATAACAGTGAACACTGTATTTTGTAATGGATACCTTTAGTTGACTACCTATTGGCATATTTTTCAAAGTTTGCTCACATGTTTTTATTTGTTTTCACTATACTTCTTCCTATGTGCATACTTCCTGTTTTGTCTCTGACTCTCTTCAGTAAATATTTTTGTAAATAATCCATGGATTCTTCAAAGAGAGACAGGAGAAGACTAGGGGAGAAAGAGTGAATAGGAATTTGTTAAACATAAATGTATTTTTGGTGATGCCCAAATATACATTAAAACATATTTATATTTTTAATTGATGTTTTTATAAGCTATTTTATTAATATAACAATTCAAACCAAATTGCACATTATTATAAGATATTTGTGCTTCTATGTGTGTTCTCTTGAGACAATGTAAATTGGATTCACACAGAAATCAGAATTTAACTTAGTTATATGTTTTTTTACTCTAGAATTTTCTAAGACTCAAATGAGCATTATTCTTTTTTTGGTTTTGCAAACTCACATTTAAGGAGCTATTTATTCTATGCATTAGAAAAGTCTTCCAATTAGACTACTTGGGACGACCATGATGAAGTCTGCTCAGAAAATGATAAACAATAATGTACACCTGAATTTTCACAATGTTATAAACAATTATTGTCTCAATAAAGTTACTTAGGAAAAAAAATAAAGAAAATCTTCCATTGATCTATGAGAACATTACTGGGAAAATAAAGACATGTGTCCTTCTCTTTCTAATTGGTTTTAAACTTGTTCATTAATTTTCTTCTTGATGTACGGGCATCACACTATAACAAAACTGTAGGATGTTTCACATCTTGAACATAATTAAATTGCAAGTCGCTGAATCCAACCTGGTTCTATGTAGGACAGGTTTTTCACTCCTTTTACACATTTTTGGTTATGACATACTGAAGGAAAAACATAAGTCAACATACTGAAATCTTCCCCCTAAATGTGATGGACCCAGTATTTAATAGCGTTTCAATAACTGAGATTTCAGTCCAGATGCAAGTGCTTCTTTGACTTTTTTTTTTTTAAATTGTGCACTTTCCTTTATTCATATTCCACTGAATGAGAAAGAGTATGATGACATCAGAAAAAAAAAAAAAACAGAAATCAAACTCTGGTTTGTGGCAAATAGAGTGAGTTTATTCTTTTAGCAAAAAACTTTTAAAAATAAATTTATTATCTATTATCAGGTGATATTAATGTCATGGTTACTTTAGAAACTCCATAAGCAACTATAATACATTAAAAGAGTGGTCATGATTTATTTTTGATAAAAATGCATCTCAAAAATATATCCAGTATTTTTTAAGGGATAATGAACAGATGAGTTGAGAAACATCTAAAAATGTTACTAAGATAAAATTTGAAAAACAATAACAGTACAGTAAGCTGTAGTTGCCAAAAATGAACAACTTAGTGATAGGTGTTTTGGGAAAGAAAACTAAAAAAAAAGGATATTGCAGTGTTTTTCTTTGCAAACAAGGTACATCTACCTCCATAATACCATCTACCATTCTGTTCACCACTGCTCTAGAATGGAAAGTAATGGAATAGAAATAATGCCAGAGAAAAACTGTCTTTCAGAAAAGGTGGCCCTGTGCAAAAAGTTGAAATGTAAGTCTAACTTATCCCATTTTCTAGTCATGTGGACACATTTTAAAATTAAATAATTTTCATATCGGTTTTCTCATTTAAATTCAACCCAACACTGTGATGTGTGTCCTTACTCCTATTTTAACAATTGTGAACATTAAGGAAAGGCATTTCATGTACATTGTAGCAAATCTAGAACTACTACTCAAGTGTGTAGTCTCCACTCTAATATTTTTGTATTGAAATATTCCTATGTTCATTCATCTTTGTGATATGAAAAGAGGTGGTAAAAATTTAACAGAAAATAAATTGGAAAATAAACCACTTAAATTGACAGAATAATTTTAACATGATAAATTTAGTCAATGACTGAGTGAAATCACTTTTTCCTTTTATTTAACAGCAAAATGCATCCACTGGGGTCCAACATCTTCAATACTGCCTATCTCATGATAACCAAGGAAATCCTGCCCTGTTAAGAAACAAACATGAGGATACAATTGTGTGGACTCTATTTTCACAAGATATTGCCTTTAGAACCTAAAATAAAAACTGAAATGTCAGGGTTCCCATCCGATTTAGATTTATACCAGATTCAGTTGAAAAATGTGACTGAAGTCACCATGTTTATATTGATGAGCTTCACAGAAGATTCTGGGGTGCAAGTCTTCCTATTTTTGCTCTTTCTAGCAATCTATCTTTTTACTCTGATAGGAAATTTGGGACTGGTTGCATGGGTCATTGGGGACTCCCAGCTCCACACCCCTATGTACTATTCTCTGAGCGTCATATCACTCTTGGACGCTTTCTATTCCTCAGTTGTCACCCCAGAAATATTGGTCAGGAAATTTCCTGTCAGAGAATAAAGCCATTTCCTTGCTTGGATGTGCAGCACAGATCTTCTCCTTGTTACTTTTGGGACCCTGGAATGCTTTCTCACGGCTGCAATGGCATATTATTGCTATGTAGCAATCTACAACCCTCTGCTGTATTCAGTGAGCATGTCACCCAGGGTCGATGTGCCACTCATCACTGCTTCCTATCTTTGTGGCACTTGCAAGCTTCTGCACACACAGTGGCCGCATTTAGTCTATCGTTCTGTGTGTCCAATGAAAGTAGACCTTTTTCTTTGTGATGTCCCTCCTCTGCTTGCTATTTCTTCTTCTGACACTCAGACAAACCAGTTTCTACTCTTCTCCTTTATTGCCCTATTGAGATAGTCACTATCCTGATTGGCCTGATCTTTTATGGTTTCATTCTTGTGGCCATTCTGAGGATGCATTCTGTTGAAGGGAGACAAAAAGTCTTTTCTACACGTGGTTCTCACCTAACTGGAGTGACGATTTATCATGGAACAATCCTGTTTATGTATGTGAGACCAAGTTCCAGCTACAGTTCAGACCGTGACATGATAGTGTCGACATTTTACACCATCGTGATTCCCATGCTGATTCCCACCATCTACAGTTTAAGGAACAAATATGTAAAAGAGGCAATGAAAAAATTGTTTGAGAGAAATTGGTTCACAAGTACAGTGCATTTTTAGCATTGAGTAAAATTACAAAAAACCTTGGATATCAGTCCGTATCCCTTTGCTCAGAAACTAGAGAGGAAAATGTCTTAGTTTCAGTTAGTAGTGCTTGTATATCCTAGGATATTTCCGAATAAGCATTAATCAGCCTTCGAATGCAGCATTTTACAAATATTGATCATTTGTATCATCTATATACTGATTACTATGTTCAAATTGATTCATATTAAATACTCATTGATGTAAGTATATCACTGTTGTCAGTCATTGTGTAATTTGTTTTTCACTCACTATAACTATAGCTTATTTCCTCAGGATTCTATGGATCGATGTATCTTCACATTGTTTATAGTACATCTTCAGTACTCATCATGAAGTTACATCTCCACTGGAGTCCCTGTGAGGGAACTCCCAAATATTATTCGTTTACCCTCCATGTGTTCTCACACAGTAGGATCCATCCAGGCTTATGGACATGGCTTTTTCATTGTTTGGCTCAAAACCATATATTTTTATTCCATTATCAAAATCTTTCCTTGCTTCTGTCCAATCACAGAAATTGATTAGATCTATTCCAAAACTTCAAAAATTATACTGATACTAGACGGTAATATTTATTGAGAGTGTACTTAAGGTTCAGGAAAGACAAATAAAAGTATAGCTTAGATAAAAGCAACACATGGTTGCTTAGTATACACATCATATATAAATATATCATATATACATACACTATATATGTATATTTGTATATATATTTCTGGTTTGTGCAAGTGTCAGCACAAGAAATATCAAGGAGAGGAGGGAAGTCACAAAAAACATGTCTAATTTCATTAGATACACAGAATGGTAAACTTAACGTGGCCCCTGTGTGTACAGAAGCATGTAAAATGTCACCAACATAGTAAGCAGTGAGGAGTGGCACGTAGACTCTCGGTGACATGCTAACTGAATACAGCAGAGGGTTGTAGATTGTTACATACTGATAATATACCATTGCAGCCAAGAGAAAGCATTCTGTGGCCCCAAAAGTAACAAAGAGAAGCATCTGTGCTGCACGTTCCAGATATAAAATGGCTTTATTCTCTGATAGGAAACTGATCAACATTTTGTTGTATTCCTCAGTTGAGGAATAGCAGGCCTCCAAGCAGGATAACACACCCAGAAAATAGTACATAAGGTTGTGGAGCCCAGAATCCCTAATGACCAATAAAGCCAGTCCCAAAACACTGCCCTAACCATGGTAGATGCAGTTCAATGTAAACAATCCGCCACAAGGTAGCTGGCTGACCACCTCAGGTAATGGTGACATTGCTGGCTCATTGGGGGCTCAGCAATGGGTTTAGCTGGGTCACCCTTGGTGAGTGGAAGTCTATGTTACTGAACCTACACGTAACCCCCATTCCTGCCAACACAGTTACTCCATCAGCCCATTAGTTGATAAGAGGGGTGAGAGAAATAAATTGACTGGTCTCCATGGAACAAGTCACCCTATCCACCTGATTATGAAAATCCTCCTCTACTGAAGTCAACCTTTGATGGCATTGAAATGGAAAACAAATATCCTCAACATGTTTAATACACAGAGAGAGGTCTATCCACTTACCTCTTAATTAGACTTCCTTGTTAACAATTTTTCCGTCATGTATCTTCCAAGTCACTAACTATACAGCCAAACGATTGGCCGTGGGACATGAATCAGTATATAATTGTACATCTGGCCACCTCTCCTTCCAAACAAAATGAACAGTGATGCTGCTCGAGGTTCTCCCCACTGGGAGGATTTCCCTTCACTACGGTCTTTCAGTGATGTCCTGGAAAGGGGCTATAGTTCTGTAACTGTCCAGTTTTGGGTGGTGCCTGTGTATGATGCAGAATGATCTCTAAACTATATCTGAGTCTTCTCTACCTTTGTCAAACTGTCACAGAGATGTGCCCAGAGGCCATAGATTCAGGCTAGGGGAGAGAAGGAGGGTGGATCATGGACATTTGGGCCACTTCTTCATGTAACTTACTTGGACCTTCAGGGCCTGCTCAGGCCCAGTCCCATATATAACACTTCCATTTCATGATGGAGTGCTGCTGTGCATGCTGAAGTTTATGACTTTTTGGATCAGAAAATACCGAGCTCATGATGAGAAGCTCAGCTGGCATGGTAACTTGGTGGACATGGTAAACTGTTCAGTCTCAAGTACTGTTTTTTAACAGAAACAGGCCAAGTACTGTTTTCCAAAAGAAAAGTAGTTATCTATGGAGGATGGTAGGCCTTTGCTCCAAAATACTAAGGGCTTATGCTGCGATTCCACTATAGGGACCAACCAAAGGCACCAAACAGCATCTGTATCTGCTACTGACACTTCAAGCACCACTAGACCTGCTGGATCATATGGTCCAAGTGGAAAAGAAGCTTGCACAGCAGCCTGGACCTTTACAGAGCCTTCTATTATGAACCCCATAAGAGCTATCAGCTTTGTAAGTCACTTGGTAAATGGGCTGGAGTAACACAGCTAAATGAGGAATATACTGCTCTAAAATTCAAAGAGGTCCACTAGTGTTGTTTATTTTGTTGTTGTAGGATGGGCCAGATGCAGCAAATTTTCCTTCACCTTAGAAGGGCTATCTCTACATGCCCCATCCAACTGGACTCCTAGAAATTTCACTGAGGTAGAAAGTCCCTACATTTTTGTCACATTAATTTCCCAACCCATGGCACATAAATGTCTTACCAATAAATCTAAAGTAGTTGCTACTTCTTGCTCACTAAGTCCAATCAGCAGAATGGTATCAGTGTAATGAATGGATCAGAATGACATCTTGTAAGGGAAAGGTGATCAAATACCTGTGAATCAAATTATGACATAGGCTGGAGAATTGTTATGCCCCTGAGGTAGGACAGTGAGGTTATTTTACTGGCTTTGCTAGCTGAGAGCAAACTGCTTTGGGTGGACCTTATGGAAATGGAAGGAGAAAAAAGCACTTGCCCGATCAATAACTGCATATCAGGTGCCAGAGGACATGTTCATTTGCTCAAGCAACGAGACCACATCTGGTCCAGCAGCAACAATTGAAGTAACCACCTAGTTAAGCTTGAATAATTCGCTGTCATTCTCAAAGATCCATCAGTCTTCTGCACAGGACAAACAGGAGAGTTGAAAGGAGATGTGTTGGGAATCACTACCCTTGAGTCCTTCAAAGCCTTGATGATGGCACTAATCTCTCATTTCCCTCCAAGAATGCAGTATTAATTTGGTTTACTATTTTCCTTGGTAGAGGCAGTTCTAGTTGCTTCAACTTTGCTTTCCCATCATAATAGCCCTCACTCCACAGGTCAGCGAACAAGTGTGGGGATTCTGCCAAGTGCTGAGTTGATCTATTCTAATTATGCATTCTGGAACTGGGGAAGTAACAACATGATGGGGTCAGGGACACACTGGGCTCACCATAAGATGGACCAGAGATAAAACTCCATTGATTACCCGGCCTCTATAAGCACCTACTCTGACTGTTGGGCCACAGTGATATTTTGGGCCTTCTGGAATTAGTATCATTTCAGGCTAGCGTTCAGTACTCCCCAAAGATCTGATTATTTCCTTTTCGCTAATTCACAGTTCTCCTGATAAGGGACCAAAGGTCCTTTTGGAGAAATCTTGGAGAAAGATTAACAGTTTAAATTTCTGGTAGTATACCAGGGTCCTTCCTCAAGGGTATCCAACCTCCCCTTCATTAGAGGGTTTGAGAACTCGCTCAGTTCAGAAATTGATAGAGGGACTATAACTCTGTTTTTGTGATTCAAGACTTTCATTCACTTAACTTAGAACTTTTCTGCTTATGCAGATCAAGTCAGAATTTAGTGAACTTCCTATCTATTTCACTTCTAGGAACAGCATGATGGACTAGTTAATGCCATTCTTGTTTGTGCTTCAGACTATTCTGGTTGATTCTTTGAGTCACTTGTCCTAGAGGGTAACCATTTCTCCTTGTCTCTGAGGTTAAGTACCTCCCATTAGCCTCTTCTACCCCAGGATCTAATTACTACCATCACATTTAGGATTCCCAATTCGGTGACTGGAGTTCCCATCGTAGGGTCTGGCCTACAGAGGAGTGATCACAGAGTTCTTCAAGGATGCTGGAACTCTCCTCACAAATTTCTTTCTAATAATATGCTGGTGAAAGGTATGTCTTTTGCACACTCACAATGTGGATCTTCAATGACAAATCCATTCTAAAATTCAAATCTCCTACCTACATTAGAGACTTTTAGTCTCTACCTGAGACTTTAAATCCCCTTCCCTACATTAAACCAAGGTGGCTCAGACATTACCAGTTTGCTTGGTATTGGCCACCTTTGTTTCACGTTTCAATCAACTAGCCAAAGTCCTTTCTAAGTCCCTGATCTACAACATGATATGCAGGATCTCTGCTTATTAGGCCCATATCAATAAATTTGGCCTGATCCAACTTTATATTCCTTCCACCATTATCCCACACCCTTAGTATCCATCCCTACACATGTTCCCCAGATTTCTGCTTGTATAAATTAAAAATTCAAGTAATTCTTTTGGAGTACAGTGCACCTCCTCATTGGTCATACTTTGATCCTCACCTTAAGGGGCCTGCTGGAACTCGTGTCTAGTTCTAGGTCTCTCTAGGAGGGGAGAAGAGGGTGAGTCTTGAAGAGAATCAACATTGTATTGCATAATAACTGCCTGAGGGGAGGCCACTACTGTTTCCTCAGGCAATGCAGGGTTAATCCCCTCAGATGAAAATGATAAACTACTTCTATTGGTCAAGTAGATATCAGAATTTAGGGGATCAATGTCCCCAGCTTGATCAGACTCTTCTCACACATTCCCATTAAAATTTTCACATCCCATTTTTCCCAATCATCATCCTCACTTTAACAGTAGACACCGCCCAAGGTTGAGAATTCAATTTGTGGTGTAAATCAGCCACTTGCAGGGTGAGATTATGGGTTTTGTACTAGGCAATCTCATCTCTGCAGCTACAGGAGATAAGAATCTCTTTCAAAGAAGACACAGAAGATTTGAGGTCATTTATATGGCACTTGAGATGGAAATTACTTAAAACTTATAGCCAGCAGGCTTGTACTGAGACAATTTTCCAGGAAGAAGGAGTGTGACAACAGGAGGAAACATGGCCTGCACAAAAAGATGAAAAAACACCAAAATATAAAAAGGAAGGTCAATATAACATATATTGGGGTTTTAATTTTAATTACTTCAAAAAATAAATGACTGAAGCAAAACTATATTGATGATTGTAGGTTTAAACAATACATCAAAGTAAAATTGATCACAAAATAGCACCAAGATTCAGAAAGAAGAATTGCATCTCTATTACTCTAAAGGTTGTTACATTATAAGTTGTGGTGTATATCATTTAAGGTTTAATTTAATGATAAATTAAACTTACATATTATAATTACTAGGCCACTACTGTGAAAAGAGCAAAGGCACATATTACCAATATCAGGAATAATAGAAAGAATATCACTATGGGTTCCACAAATTTTGAAATAAAAATAAGAAATATTATAAACAGTCTTTGCTAATACACTTGATAAATACATAAAAAGGTATAATTCATTAAAGACACTCATATCAAAAGACCTGGGAAATCTGAACAGTACTATGTCTATTAAATGAATGGGATTATTCCTAAAAAGAAATCCATATGAACAAAACTTGGGGAACTGTTATTCCAATGTGAAAAATCTCACCTTTCCCTCAGACGAGAATGTTGATAGACTGCTGGACGAACCCTTTCTAACCATGCAGAATTCGATGACCTCTGAGAGACAACAGAGAAACAACACAGCTTGTTCCCAGGATTATCTCACGAAAAAGAGCCACCCACAAACTCTAGTCAACTAAGCTCTCCACAGTTATACCCAAGGATACTTTTGTCTTTGTTGAGAAATTCTGTTTCTGAATCCCTTTGTTACACCAGCATAGCTTGTACCCCAAGTCACACAGATTCTCTGCCTGACACCATTCCATCATCTGATAAATTTTTCTCTCCATTACTGAGTTCTTTTTTCTGAAAATCAGACTGTACCATTATGTTTGAGAAGATTTGGCAGGTATTGTCAAAGTCACACTGTCTTCTATCAGCAGCTCTGGAGAATGTCTGCCAGCAACATACACCTTTCAACGGCCCGTGATATTTTATTTAATGCTTTATTTAATATAATAAAGTAATAAATTATCTTTTTTCAACCATGATAATAGTAGTATACATTTATAGGAAAAATCATATCATGGAGTGGTGATTAAGAAGTGTGAGGAAGGAGATCAAACACCTCTACAACTCCTTTCTAGGACTGAGACCCAGCATGTTGCTGGGAATGCAATACAATTAGTATAGGGATGTACAATTTGTACATGGAAAAAAGAATGTTGAGGACCTGGGGTGTAGGTTCCAGAGGAGATAGATTTCAGAATGTGAAGGATAAAAAAAAGTGTCCTTAAAAATATACAAGCAACAACACGGAAAAAAAACAACAATCAATTATGTTAACAACACAGATGGAAGCCTTCTAGGTGTAAAGCTTGAAAGATAGACTGGCACAACCTTGAGTACCTCCCCACCCCCAACACACACAAATCTTCCCAAGTGTATTGTAAATTTATTTCCTTGAAACATGAGGGAGAGAAAAGTTACAAACTGGTCTCACCCATTACAAATTATTATGTGAGTAAAAGAAAAATATGTTCTAATTATTACCTTGGTAGATAATGAAAGTATGAAAGAAAAATATACCACAAAGCAAAAATGGACAGATACACACAATACGTGAACTCATACATACACACAAATTAAGAAAAATCTAAAATATATTAATAACAGAATATATAAAATATAGACAAAATTCACAAATGTATGTTTAAAAAATGAGAGTTAATAAAAAGAATTGTGTTCAGGAAATATTTGGGGAAAAAATCACTCTAGACATGACAACCAATCTAAAAGGAAGATAAGACTCAGTAGACTCCTCAATTCTCTTTTTCCTATATTGCAAATTTGATTTGCCGGTATTTTCTTGAGAATTTTTACATCTATTTAAAAGAGTTATTATTCCATTTACATTTTTTTCCTTGTGATGTCTTTGGTTTGGGCATCAGGGTGATACTGACACCATATAACGAGTGTTCCTCCTCTTCTATATTCTGGAAGAGTGTGGAAAGGATTGGTATTGATTCTTCTTTTAATGTTTGGTGGAATTCACCAGTGAAACCATGTGGGCCTGATCCCACTTCTCTGTATCCACCCAAGAAAATTGAAAACAAATATTCACTTAACCACTTGCACGAAAATGTTCATAAGTCTTAAGAATGATAGGCAAAGAGTGGAAACAACCCAAATTTCTATCAATTGATGAATGAATAAAAAATGTCGTACATTCAGACAATGGATATTGTTTGGCAAAAAAAATAAATGAAGTACTGATAGAGGCTACAACCTGGATGAATCTTAAAAGTTTTATTCTAAGAAAACAAGTCAGTCACAAAAGACCACATACTGTATAAGATTTATATGAAATGTCTAAAATAGGCAAATCTATAGAAACAGATGTTAGAATAATGCTTCCTAGGTTTGGGCATGGGATTATGGAGAGTGTTAGCTGCTATGAAGTTTCTTTTTGGAGTGATGAAAATGCACATCTCTTTAAACATACTAAAAATTATATTATAGCCCTTAGATATCTCTAAATATCATCTTCATTAAGAAAAAAGGGTCATGTGAAACTCAAAAAATAAAAGTGAACGGAGTCCATAAAAATACAGTAAGAGAAAGAGAAGATAGGAAGAATGTGTGCGCAAAGAAGAAAATATATGCATATAATTTGATCCTGCAAAGTAGAAATGAAGTCAAAGAAACAGAAACAGACATCACAAGCTACAATCAAGAATTTTTTATCCTGAAATGAGAGAAGTTTTGAAACTTCCTATTGAAAGGACACCATGTGTTCTAAGTCAGCAAGAAATGTACTAAATTATATATATTACAGTTAATGTTTCCTATACAGAATCCAGATCAAAAGACTGTTACTTTTAAGGGCTGGCAAAAGAGATTAACATCACATTTTTCAATAGCAATCCTTCATGCCAAGACAAAATAAGAATGAGGAAACAATGAAAGACAAACATGAATAGAGGATTAAAGGTAGCCAAATGAACTTCAACTGTTGTTGAAGTTAATATCAGTATTTCTCACAGTAGGAAACCAACAAGTTGTATCTAAAAAAGAAGGGACGGGCTGGCCCAGTGGGGCAGTGAATAAGTTTGCATGCTCCACTTCGGTGGCCCAGGGTTCGTGGTTAGGATCCTGGGTGCAGGCCTACACATCACTCATCAAGTCATGCTGTGGCGGCATTCCACATACGAAACAGAGAAAGATTGGCATAAATGTTAGTTCAGGGACAATCTTCCTCAAGCAAAAAGAGGAAGATTGGCAATAGATGTTAGCTCAGGGCCAATCTTCCTCAACCCCCCAAAAAAGAAAGGACAACAAAGCTAATATAAAGGGAATTTATAAAATGTTATAAAAGTTTTTTAAAGCTTGTATAAAGTTACAATAAAAGTTTAAAGTTTTAAAAAAATTATAAAATTTATAAATATATTCCTAAGAAATAAAAACATTCTAAAATAAATAATTGACACAGACAGTAATGGTGACAGACCACAAAGGGAAAGACTTCACATACATTTGTGTGTGTGTGTGTGTGTGTGTGTGAGTGTGTGTATGTATGCCTGGATAAGTCTGTGTTTGTGCATGACACATATTTGTAACATGAATATTATGATAAAGGCAAGACTAAATATACGTTTAGCAATAATTTTAAATGCATCTAATATACCTTTAAAAAGAAAGACTTTCAGTATAGTTTTACAAAAGCCAAATATATTATAATGTATTACAAAAGGGTAAAAATAAAAGCTTGGGTACATACATTTAGGCAATACACAAGGAAAGAAGCATTGGTTGTAATTTTAGCAGTAAGGAATATAGAATGCAGGAAGGGTATCAAAATAAAAAAAGATGCTTTATAACGATGCAGTTTGATTCACAATGAAGACTTAGCAATGAATGTAATCTATGCAAATAGTAATGTAGCCACAAATATCTTAAAGCAGGAAACTTATAAAGATGCCAAGACAGAAATAAAAGCATTCTAACCTTAGGTAAACCTATTACACATCTATTAAACATTTTCAGTCAAGAAAACATTAATTAGGATTAAAAGATTAACTACACATTCAATAAGATTATTTTTTTAAATAAGTATGTATGAAGCTTTGACCAGAACTAAGAGAAAATTCTCTCTCTTTTCAAGTGTATGTGCAGCATTTATGAAAACTTCCATATTGGTGACAACTAAAATCTGAATAAAGTTAATTTAAAAATTGCATTCTGTTTAGAAATGAGTAACACATTTTTAAAAACTGTCAAACTCTTTCATTTAGGCATTTAAAAATAAGTTAGTAAACCACTCTAGGTCACAGAGAATTGTGAAAAAAATCAGAAATATTGAGAATGAAAGTATGACATAAAATATGTGGGATGCCACTGACACAGTGTTCACTGGAAAATTCACATTCAATTCAGAAAACTAGAAAAAAATAGTAAAATAGACCCACAGAAAAAAGAGGAAAACTTTAAAAGGGAAAAAATTAAACTAGGAAATCTAAACAATAACTAATATTTAAATAAATAAAATTATCTCTGTTTCACATGTCCCTTAACTGAATTAAGTAAAATGTTTTTGATGGTTACCTCCCTAAAATATCGACTAATTTAGAGTGTATTATTGAGCAACAATATATGTCAGACATTGTACTAAACTCTGGAAAATAGATTAGAAAATAAATGATATATAAATTAAAGTATATTATGTGAAATAATGATAAGTGCATAGAGGCATTTAATAAAGAAGACATAGGAGGAGATGCAAAGTAGGTAAATTGCAATTATCATAATGTAGTCAATGAGATCCTCACTAAGAAGAGGCATTAAGTGGAAGGGATGATGTGAATAGCAGTGTGGAGAGCCTTCCAAACAGGAAAAAATAAATTCAGAAAAACTGTGAAAGTAATATATTATGTAAGAGGTGCTCTATATTGTATTGTTGAGGTATAATTTAAACTTAATAATCCCTAAATGGGATTCCCTAAAAATAACTCCTTAAAATGGGAAATATCCTGAGGTTATACTCTGTGTTTTAAGGAGATTGTCCTATTGCAAGTAAGGGGATTTTACACACACAAAAGCAGTAATGATAAGGAAAGGAAGGAATGAAGGATGGAAAAATAGAACCACACATCATTAACTTTGAAGGAGACATGACACGTCTTCGCCATGAAAATGAGTAAGGGGATTTTACACACAAAAAAATAGTGATGATAATGAGAGGAAGGAATGAAGGATGGAAGAATAGAGCCACACACCATTAACTTTGAAGGAGACATGACACGTCTTCGCCATGAAAATGAGGTCTGCTGGAAGCAGGGCTAAACATGAGCATGGTAGAGACTCTCTTCTGTACCCTGGTTCTTGGGCCTGGGCACTGAGGACAGGTGGCATCTTCAAGGGCATCACAGAGGGGTAGAAGTTAAATAAAACCAGAACCCAAGCTGAGTCAGAACCAGGCCTGTAGGGAAACCCGTAAAGATGGCTGGGGCTTTGTTGTGGGAAGAGCCCAATCTGCCAGAGAACTGTGCTCTATTCTCTGAAGTGTGCTTGTCTTTTGTCATCCTTGAGTTTAAGTATAATATTGATAAATGTTAGTGCCTAGTCTCGGTTTTCTGTGAGGAAATAAAGAATGGGTTTAATATCCATGCTCTGGATGAAATCATGAAATAATAAAACGGGGAGAAACACGCTCACTCAAATAGCATGGTAATGACACCAGAAATCTGAACACATTGTCTGAGGTCTCCAAACCACAGGCTGGGATTAGATTGCTGCCAATGCGTAGATCTGAGCATGGAGCAGAGTGTTTGAACTGGAGTCCAAACCAGTGATTGCACGGAAAGTGGTCTGAAATTATGTGAGCTGTAGTTTTGCTATAGATTAGGTGGTATTTGACCAAGCTGGTCAGGTACAATTATAAAGTTACTAATAATTGCAACTATTGAAACTTAAACAATTTGAGTCATATCATATTACGGGAGATCAAAATTGGCCACCTTGAAATATATCCCTTAGCCTTGATTGTTTTCTCTGATGGACATTTAACCTCCCCCACTAACTACTTAAAGGAAGTTAACTCTGGGTATGGACAGACTGGCAGGGTCCTCGCTAAGCCCATTCTTTTCAAAGTTCTGTTTACCAAATATTTACATTTGTAAAGGTATCTCCCTCTCTGTATTAGGAAGGGGGGATGGCCTTATCTGTGAAAACTCTTACCAGTAGGGAAGGAGAGGACTCAAATCTACATAGTCTTGATTACTGTGATTTCTGTCATTCCAGCCACATTCTCTACAGGTGGCCCCATAAAGAATTGTCTGTCAAACATTTACATTTCCCTCTCCATGTGAAATGTCTTCTTCCCCTCTGAAATCCCAAGCCTCCATCCCCATCATCCTCCTTTGTCTTTAGCTGAAGATGGTATTTAAGATGAGAATCATCGCTATTGTGTTGAGAAACTCAGTTTCCCTGGTTTCTCCCAGCTACACATGTTATTAAACTTGGTATTATTTTCTCCTGCTAACCTATCTTTTAATTATTTGGCAAGCCATAAGAAACTTAAGGGAAAGGGTGGAGGGGGATTATCCCTCTTCGCCGACAATATGAAAGTTAATATTATACATTTTAAAGTAGAGATTATGTGCATACGTGACTCTGTGTGTATATATAAACATGTAATATATACCAATATTCATATGTTAAAATCCTAACCCATGTACCTCAGAATGTGACTGTGTTTGGCAGTACTGTCTTTGTGGAGACGATTAACTTAAAATGAGATCTTTTAGGGTAGACTCTAAGTCAATATGACTGGATACCTTATAAGAAGAGTTAGAACAAAGAAACACATGGAAGAATGACTATCCGAAGACAGGAGAAGATTGCTTTCTTCAAGCCACGGAGAAAGGCCTCAGAAAAAAAGAACCCTGCCATCACCTTGATCTCTGACTCCTAGATTCTAACCCATGTACCTCAGAATGTGACTGTGTTTGGCAGTACTGTCTTTGTGGAGACGATTAACTTAAAATGAGATCTTTTAGGGTGGACCCTAATTCAATATGACTGGAGTCCTTATAAGAAGAGTTAGAACAAAGAAACACATGGAAGAATGACAATCCAAAGACAGAAGAAGATTGCTTTCTTCAAGCCATGGAGAAAGGCCTCAGAAAAACACAACCCTGCCATCACCTTGATCTCTGACTCCTAGATTCTAGAATAGTGAGAAATAAATTTCTGTTGTTTAAGCCACCTCTCTGTAATTTGTTATGGCAGCCCTAACAAAATAACACAATCTGTATCAGCATATATGTACATATGTGTGTATATGTACATGTGTGCATATCTGAGAGTGAATTAAGTAAGAAGAGAAGAGATGACACCATTTTTCTGCAAGTGTGGAAACTGCACAGGAGGAGGTGTGACTGTGATCTTTATCTAAAGATGTGTAAGAAGAATAGAAAGACACCAATAAGCTAACACAAAACATTTTTATCATAACTTCTTGATATGGAGGTAACAAGCATCGTTTTTAATTGGTTTCAATTTAATGGTTAGTGTGAAAAATCAACTTTATTCCTACATCTGTTTTTACCAAACACTCGTTTCATTGCCTCTTTTACATCTTTGTTCCTTAAACTGTAGATGATGGGATTCAGCATGGGAATCACAATGGTGTAAAATGTTGACACTATCATGTCATGGTCCAAAGAGTAGCTAGAACTTGGTCTCACATACATGAAGAGGATTGTTCCATGGTAACTGACACTCCAGTTAGATGAGAACCACACGTAGAAAAGACTTTTCGTCTCCCTTCAGCAGAATGAATCTTTAGAATCGTGACCAGAATGAGACCATAAGAGATCAGGACAATCAGGATAGTGACTATCTCAATAGAGCCCACAAAGTAGAAGAGTAGAAGCTGGTTTGCATGAGTGTCAGAACAAGAAATAGCGAGGAGAGGAGGGATGTCACAAAAAACATGTCTAATTTCATTGGATGCACAAAAAGATAAGCTAAATGTGGCTCCTGTGTGTACAGAAGCATGTAAAACGCCACAAAGATAGGAAGCAATGATGAGTGGCACATAGACCCTGGGTGACATGCTAACTGAATACAGCAGAGGGTTGTAGATTGCTACATAGCGATCATATGCCATTGCAGCCAAGAGAAAGCATTCTGTGGTCCCAAAAGTAACAAACAGAAGCATCTGGGCTGCACATCCAGGGAGTAAAATGGCTTTATTCTCTGACAGGAAATTGACCAACATTTTTGGGGTCACAACTGAGGAATAGCAGGCATCCAAGAATGATAACACACTCAGAAAATAGTACATAGTGTTGTGCAGCCGGGAATCCCCAGTGACCAATACAACCAGTCCCAAATTTCCTATCAGAGTAAAAAGATAGATTGCTAGAAAGAGCAAAAATAGGAAGACTTGCACCTCAGAATCATCTGTGAAGCCCATCAATATAAACATGGTGACTTCAGTCATATTTTTCATCTGAATCCTGTATAAATCTAAATTTCACGTAAACCATGACACTTCGGTTTTTATTTAATAGATTTTAAGGCAATATTTTTGAAAATAGAACCCACCCTATTATATCCTCTTGTTTGTTTCTTGGAAGGGCGTATTGAAATCCTTGGCCGTGACGCAATAGGTGGTGATGAAGAAATTGGATCCAAGAGACTGCATCACCCTGCTAAATTAAAGAAGTATTTTATTAAGGGTTGACTAAATTTGCCATGGTAAAAACAAGCCAATTTATGCGGTTTAATTTCCTTTTTATTTTCTCTTAAATGTACTACCATTTGGTTTCATACTGCATTGTTAAAATTCACCAAGATGGGGGCTGGCTTGGTGGCACATGCTGTTAAGTGCACGTGCACGTGCTCCACTGTGGAGGCCCGGGGATTGCAGGTTCGGATCCCAGGCACGCACCACGCAATGCTTGTCTTGCCATGCTGTTGCGGCGGCCCCTATAAAATAGAGGAAGATGGGCACAGATGTTAGCTCAGGGCCAAACTTCCTTGGCAAAAAAAAAAGGAGGATCAGCATCCGATGTTAGCTCAGGGCTGATGTCCCTCAAAAAAAAAAATTCAGCAAGATGAATGAATATAGGAATTTTTAAACACAAAAAAATTACCGTAGAAAGTACACATCTGACTGCAAATACTAGATTTTCTGCAGTGTGCATTATATGCTTTTCCTTAATGTTCAGCATTATTAAAATGGGAGGAACCATAATTATATCACAAAATTGGGTTGTATTTAAATGAGAAAAACAATGCAAAAATTATTTAATTTTAAAATGTTCCCAGATGACTAAAAAATGTGATGTTAGGTTTACATTTTGGCTTGTTGTGTGAGGTACCCTTTTCTGACCAAATCATCGAATGTTGGCTCAGGGCTAATCTCCCTCAAAAAAATAAATTTCACCAAGATGAATGAATATAGGAATTTTTAAATGCAAAAAAATTACAGTAGAAAGTACACATCTGAGTACAAATCTAGATTTTGTGCAGTGTGCATTAAAGGCCTTTCCTTAATGTTCAAATTATTAAAATGAGAGGAACCATAATTATATCACAAAATTGAGTTGTATTTAAATGTTAGAGAAAAACAATGTAAAAATTATTTAATTTTAAAATGTTTCCAGATGACTGAAAAATGGGATGTTAGGTTTACATTTTGGCTTATTGTGCAAGGTACACTTTTCTGACCAAACCATCATATAGCCTCTATCTGGACTGAAGGCTTCATGATTGAAACAAAATTAATATTGCATCTACCGTGTTTAAGAGCAAGATTTCAACACTGGGATTCTTGTTTTTCCTTCAGTGTGTCATAGACCAAATTGTATTTAAAGGAGTGAAAAATCTGCATGGACAGGGACATAGAAATGATTTATATTCATGACATGAAACACAGTACATTTTTGTCATTTTGGGCTGTCCACACATCAAGAAGGAGTAAAAAGTTTAGCTTAAAACTATTCTTAGAAGAATAAGAAAGCTACAGGTTGTTATTTTCCCAGGAATGTCTTCCCAGATCCATGTGGAAGATTTTTTTAATACAGATAATAAATAGCTTTTTAAATGTGGAGATACTAATCGCCCCCCAAAATGGCTTATTTAATCCTTAGAGAATTCTAGACTAAAAAAATATAATTAAGCTAAATTTTGACTTCTGTGTAAACACAGACAACTCATACATTAATCTTGACAACATACACACACATTTGTCTTCTAATAAATTCCAGTTTAGTTTGAAAGGTCACATTAACAAAAATAACATAAAATTATCAGTTAATAATATAAATACATATTAATCTATTGTTTGAGCATCACAAAAAATTCATTTCCGTTTAAAAAATTCCTTATTCTCTCTCTTTGTTCCTCAATTTCTTTTTCTCTGTCTGTCTAGACTCCATGGATTATATACAAAAATATTAATGAAAGAGAGTCAGGGACAAAATAAGAACTAAGCAGATAGGAAGAAACACAGTGAAAACAAAAAAAAAAACCATGAAAGCAAATTTTGAAAAATGTACCATTAGGTGGTCAACTAAAGGAATCCATTACAAAATACATGTTTACTGTTACACAGGTGAAATTTCAGTGACAAAACGACTCTAACCTTTATTTAACTGATGTTTCTGAGATAATACAATTGTAGAAGATTAAGAACATTATAATTGGACTCTAAAATCCTGTATTAAAATCTCTGACATGGTACCTAGTGACAGTGTAACCTTGGAAAAGTAACTTTATCCTTCAAAACCAAAGAATAACTAAGATTGACCAAATTTTCAGGTATATCTTGTTGAACTGTATGAACAATGCGTGACTGCAGAATGCTTATATATGGGAAGCATTAAAATATGTTATATAAAATTAAAGTGTATTATTTATATAGGAAGGATGCAAACATATGCAATATGACTTCCAAATTTTATTTAACTACAAAATATTTATACGGAGTTATAAAATCAATTTTTCATCAAAGTATTGAGCAATGGATGGGCACCAAACCAGGAGCTAAGTGTTTCTTCTTTTAGTTGTATATTTGTTTGTTATATGACACTTAAGATATATGAAAATATCTTTCTCATGAGATTAAACCCAGTGAATCTCAATATTCTATGGTATCAGGCACCTTAAAAATACATCTCTGTCATTGCATTCTGACTTTGGGCATGACAAGAAAATAATAGCATGTTTGCTTAAATTCCCTGGATAATTTTGTATGTAATAATTTTCTCATAACTCCTGTTTTCTCTGATTTTATCTGTAGTATAAGACAGTAATCTATGAATGAAGATATGTTTTATTCCCAGTCTTGTCCCATTAGAGCAATTATTCCCTTCACTCTAGGGAATTGAGGAAGGATAGACAAAAAGTATGGGATTTATTTACTTCATCCAAGGTGATCTTCAAATAGGTGTTTTTGTTAACTAATATGTAAGAAAATTAGAATTGATTATATTTATGTCTGATTTACTTCTCTTTAAGAGATACAGGCTAGAAAGACAAAAATATAGATGTTGAATTTTTAACAAAACATAACCATTCTGGAAAACTAAAATCAAATCAGTTCCTCAACTCTGATACATTAAGAAAACATGAAGTACCAGACATCCTTGAGAACACTACCACAAGCACTAAGCTTGAGAAGAAGGAAAGCTAAGACAGAAGCTACCACATGTTGTTAAGTGGCTACTAAAGGGTAGAAGTTTTGCACACATTCTCTTATGTAATCTACACAGCAGCCTGCAAGCTAAATCACTCACTGTCCTATAGACGAGAAAAATGAGAACAGGCCTGAGCTATATAACTTTATCAAGATCACACAGCAATTTACTAGCAGAACCAGGATTCAAGTCTAGGTTTCTCTGTCTCCAAATTTTACCTTATTTCCTCTTGACCATATTGCAGCCTCATTGTGATATGCCATGATTCTGGAAGTGTTATCCCCTAGAAACAACACAAAATACCATCGTCATGTATTTGAATTCTTTTATAAAGCCGCAAGCTTAAGCAGAACATGACATTAAAAAAAAAAACAAAAAACTGAAGTGGCTTTTAGATCAATTAGCTAACTAGTAAAATATATTTAAAATTAATTTATATCCCACCATGACAAAGATAAAATTATGATGCCAAAATGGTATATACTCAATGTTTGGTTAATAGTTAATTTTTTCTCCGTTTAATAATTTTCCTAATTTGAAATATAGCCTCTTATGTCTACTGCCTCTATTCTGACTGTTATCTTCTGTCAAGCAAATTAAATCAAGTTTCTAACTTACAAATATATTAACCCAAATCTGTAAAGAGTCTTTTCTATTATCCCTGCTATGTTCCCTGGAATTCTGTCAATTTTTAATTCAACTCTGAGTTAACTAGAAATTTCTATCCCAGATTTAAATATTAAAACATATAATCTAGTTTGAGATTCAAGGTTATCACTTTCGAAATATTTTGTAAGTGATGAAAAACCTTTCTTTTTACCTGTGAAAATGAATTGCTCACTCAGTTAAGGTGTGCTATGAATACTAAGCATCTGGACCCTTGTCTCAGCTTCTTAAGCTCTCCACAAAGTCCACAGGGATGCTTCAGGGAGAAAACAAAATAATTCTCTGCTGGGACAGAAAAGTAACAAGATGATTTTGTTTTTTTTTTTTCTTTTCTGTAGTAAACAAGAGAATGGTTCTGGAGCAATGAACTACGTGATAAAAATGATTACATGAATGCACTCTGGCCTCTAGTATAAAATGTGTGTTCACTGGAAAAAGAATCTCATGATACAGAACATAGACCTAGCTGTGATACTAAATAGATATGTGCCATTGGGCTGATGACTTAAATTCCTTGTAATTCAATTTCCTCTTCAGGGGAAAATAACCTGTTTACTTCTCTTAAAATCCTGTAAACCCTTAGATAATGAAACAATGTGAGGGCATAAGCTATGACAGAATTCACAACCATTTAATAAACATTACTATACTTATTTAACTTTTAGTGTGCTATACTTCTGAGTGGTATGAGAGATACATTTAAGTTCATTGAGTATTTAATAGAGGAGATAAGATAAAACACATGGATGGGAAGTATTGACAGCAGAGATGGGACAGTATAGAGGTAACTGAAATATTCTGTGTAATAGAACATTAGAATATTAGAGATCTGGCAGAGATAAAGGTCAAAATTTGAGTTGTACGGGGTCTTGTCCTTTCTTGGTGACCCTATATAGTAATCTATAGACTAGTACTAGGCTATGTACTTAAAGAAATTCTTCAAAAAATTATGAAAAATACATAGATGCTTCAGCTCTACACCCAGATATTCTAAATTAGTTGATAGGTAATGTTGGCCATGGAATCTGAAAATTTTTTTTTTTAAAGATTTTATTTATTTATTTATTTATTTTCCCCACAAAGCCCCAGTAGATAGTTGTATGTCATAGCTGTACATCCTTCTAGTTGCTGTATGTGGGACGCGGCCCCAGAATGGCCGGAGAAGCAGTGCAACAGTGCGTTCCCAGGATCTGAACCCGGGCCGCCAGCAGCGGAGTGCGCGCACCTAACCGCTAAGCCACCGGGCCAGCCCTGGAATCTGAATTTTAAAAGAAAGAAGGGGGCCGGCCCCGTGGCTTAGTGGTTAAGTGCGCACGCTCCGCTACTGGCAACCCGGGTTCGGATCCCGGGCGTGCACCAACGCACTGCTTCTCCGGCCATGCTGAGGCTGTGTCCCACATACAGCAACTAGAAGGATGTGCAGCTATGACACACAGCTATCTACTGGGGCTTTGGGGGAAAAATAAATAAATAAAAATTAAAAAAATAAATAAATAAAAAAATAAAAGAAAGAAGGAAGGAAAGAAAGAAAGAAAGACAGATGATGCTGATAAACAGCAAAATTGTGAACAAAGGATCCATTAATTAAATACAATCTCAAATTATCTGTATATTCAATGCAACCCTAGTTAAAATTAAATAAGCATTTTTTGTAGAAATTGACAAAGTAATTCTGCAATTTACAAAAAAAGCAAAGGAACTAAGATAGTCAAAGAAATTTTGAAAAAGAAGAACAAAGTAGGACCTACATAATTTGATTTCAAGATTTAACACAAAGCTAAAATAATCAAGAGAGTGTGGCGTTGGTGAAAAGATAGACATCTTGATCAATGAAATAGAATAGACTCTTCAGCAGTAGAGTCACACAATATAGTCAATTGATTTGTGACAAAGTTGCTAAGGAAAATCCGTGGAAGACGGATAGTTTTGTTTTGTTTTTTTTAATGATGCTGAATATGTTGAGTAGCCTGAAACCACAAAAAAGAGACATGGACTCATTCTTTGCATCATATATAAAAGTTGTCTAAAAATTAATCTTAGACCTTAATATAAAACCTAATACTCTAACATTTCTGGAGAAAAAAATATAACATTTGTGTTACCATGGGTGAGTCACTAATTTTTGTACAAAACAGAAAATGCAACGAGCCATTGGAGCAAAAAATAATAAATTGTACTTCATTACATTTAAAATCTGCTTTGTGAAAGACACTGTTGAAGGAATGAACAGACAAACCACAGACTTGTACAAAATATTTGCTAAAGAGCTATTTAATAAAGAACATGAATGTAGAATATATAAAGAACTCCAAAAACTCAACAATATGAAAACAAAAGAAAATATAAACAATAAAAAATGGAAACAAACTTGAACAGACACTTCAACAGAGAAGATACACAGATTGCAACTAAGCACATTAAAAAAATGTTCGACACCGTTTGCAATTAGTGAAGTACAATTTAAAACCACAATCTGATCCCATGCATCAGAATGACTGCAGTTTTAAAAGTATAATAATAAATGACAATACAAAGTGCTCACGAGAGTGCAGAACAACTGGAGCTCTCATCTCTCGCTGGTAGGAAAACAAAATAGCGCAGCTGACCCAGCAATAACACACTGTGTCATTGCCCCAGATAAAAGGAAGCATACATCTACACAAGAACCTGTATGCCAGTATTTATAACAGCTCCACTCCCTATATTCTAAAACTAAAAGTAATGCAACAATCCTTCAACTGCTGAGTGGATAGACTAACTGTGGTACATCTTTACGATGGAACTATTCAGCAATTAATAAGAACAAATGCTGGTATTTTCAACTACAAAGATGGATCTCAAATACATCCTAAGTGGAAGAAGGCAAACTCAAAAGCTCACCTGCAATGTAATTCCACCTATATCACATTCTGGATGAGGCGGAATTGTAACAATGGAGAACACATCTGACACATCTGTTGTTGCCAGAGCTGGAGGTAAGGGAGGTGACAGACTACAAAGCGATGAGAGGGGGTTTTTCTTAGGGTAACAGAAATGTTTTATAATATGATTGTGGTTGAACAATTGTATGTGTCTACTAAAATTCACATACTGGTACCTATAGATGGTAGATTTTCTGTATTTATATTAAAATCCAATAGCCCTGACTTTAAAAAACTATTACCTAAATTAATCTCTGCTTCAGAATAGGGTGACCTTTGCAGGGGAGATAGCGATTAGAAGACAGAATGAGGGAGGCTCTGAGTGCCGCCAAGGTTCTACTTCTTAGTCTGGATTTTGTTTACAGGGTTCTGTTCAGTTGAAAATTCATCAAGATGTACAATTATGAAATATGTGCTTTTCTTTATGTATATTTTCTTCAATAAAATTAAAAAGGAATCAAATCTTATTTCGTTTTGACTTCTGATACACTCTGTAAGCCCCTGTTACTTCGATGTTCTTTTTATCAGTCTGTCCTTTTGCTGATAGACTTATTAATGAGATAGTTATAAAGTATTGCCATGTGTTAATTTTATGTTTGTATAAGTTGTTTTTAACATTTTGAAAATTGTTTGATACTTTTAGGTGTGTCAGTTTCTATGAAATCTTAATTTTCTTTCTTTACTTGAAATTGATTTGTTTTCGTATCTCTCTATATTCTCTTTCCTTAAGTATACTTCCTATAGTGACTACTCACTCTTGTATTTTACTAAATTACTCTTGATTTCTGAATTTTTATTTTATTTCTATTTTTTGGTTTATTATTTTGAGTTCTCTGAATCATCTTTTCACATCCTCCTGATGTCTAGTCAGCTCATTTCTGACATTTGATTTTCTTGAAGATTTAGTCATTTAAAAATTTTTTAATTTATGTGGTTTTAAAATATATTTAATACATTCGTTTGATTGCTTTATGGCCTTATTTTATGCACTAATTCTAATAATATTTGGAACATTATTTGGTTATTTTTTTGCAATTTAAACATCATGCAATGGAGTCCAATAGTAATCTTTTTGTTCATTCCATGTGTAAATATGATGGGGATTTTCACTATCAGAAGGAGGTACATATGTAGCTGGAGATATATCAAGGTTGCTTTTCCAGTTTCATGCTCAAGGAATCACTCTCATGTTGTTTTGATGGCCTTAAAATATGATCCACTAGCTACTTTAACTCTCAGAGCTAAGCTTGACTCAAGAGTACTTTTTACCTGCTGTTTCCTGTGTCTAAACAGATCCTGCCTTCCAAAGAGGACTCTGCACCTAGACATTATATGTCGCTATAACAGTACTTTCTGAGTCCTACACGTTCCAGAAACCCCCTCCCTGTTGAAACTGTCCTTCCTAGTGTATCTGCCCTACTCCTCTGACATTCTTCTCAGCATTTTCTTCCTCTAGGTGAAGCCCTGTTTTTCAGGGGACTACATGCTGCATATTTCTGAGATCCTCAGTGACCCATAGCACCATCTCAGTCTCTCACAGTCCCTGTGACATTCTGATGGAGTCTGGGTGGGGGTAGGGAGCATCTGGAAAATTGAAGAAAAATTAAACTTCTACTGGGCCTCCCTTTTCTACCAACGTTAAATTTCTCTATTTTGGTCCTAGGCGTGTGTGTGTGTGTTTATTGTGTGTGTGTATATCCATCTATCAGTCAATTGATTGATAGATATTTTTCATTTAATCTCAGCTGTCTTCAGGATTCACAAAATTACACGATTTATAAAGTCCTACAGAGCTTTAAACTTTTGATGAGTCCCCCATGTTTCTGGGGCCTTTTTGGACTTTTCTAATTACCTTGAATAATAATCTTCCAATAAACTCAAAATGTATACTTTATTCACTTAAACCACACATTTTATAATTTGAATAGAGTAAAAGTGTAATGAATTTGATTGACTATAAATCCATTCTGCTAGATTCTGCAAGAGATATATCATGGTTTTACATTATTATAGTTTGCCATACTTACTGACTTGTTGCAATATAAAATGGCTTATATTACCAGAATGAGGACATCGATTCTCAGAAAAGTTAGTGCTAACCCAGTGTCAGAGCCATGATGTAAAAGTATCTCTCATATCCTAAGATTTCTTATGTAGTGTCAAAACACATATTTTTTCTTAAGGCATCATTTTAAACCAGAGGCCAAACAACTTTATTCATTTTATAAATATCAACATGTAGTACAGTATTCCAGAAACATTTACTTCTTTATTATTGAGTAAATCATCATGTTGATATTTTGAACCAGAAGATAATTGGGGCATATTCCCCTTTGGGCATCTCCTTTGGGTTTTATCAAGAGCTGAGTAGGTGAATATAAACAATTTAAATTAGTCATACTCATAGTATATCTAAACCTGCCTTTGCCGTTCCACAGGTAAGAGAAAATTTCAGATCATTGTCGGAATATTTTAGGACATGGGACCTAAATATCAAGGTCAAATGTGTCATGAAATCCTCAGTACTAACCCCTTTAGTTGTTGCCCATTGCGTAGGTGAATAGAATGTATCCATCACAATCTGATTTATGCAGAGTCTAAGAATTGAAAAACAATACTTCCTGGGATAAAACAAAGAAAATAGAAAACATCAAATGTATGTTTGTAGAAGTAAGGAGAATGCACCAAACAGAGTGTATGTTTTCATTTTTCTGATGGAAGAAGACAGAGCAGTTCAAAGTAAAACAATCAGGATATTTATCAGTAGAGGGCAAGACAATATTTGACCAATTCAACTATCTGGGGGCTTATATTTGGTATAATGAAAAACTAATCAATAATACTTTTAAGTTTATTTTGCTAGCTATGTAATGTAGAAGCAACTTCAGATTACTACTTATTTCATAATGTTTCTAGTCTTAATGGCTTAAAAAATATCCAAATACAACAAAGATTATGTTTTGCTGTATTTTAGTGAGGGGGTGAGGGGGCAAGTCTGTTGCAGGATGAGGCATTATTATAAGAGGCAGTAAAAACTGGTGAAAAGTGCACGCACCATGAGAGAGAACTAGCATTGAATCTCGGCTGTGGCACTTCCTAGCTGTGGGAGTCGCTACAAAGGTGAAGAAAAATAACGTGAGCAGAAGTCCATCCCTACAGCTCCAGAAGTGGCTGTTATCTCTCTCGTCCTTTGCAAACTTAACGTTTCAAAATGGAGCCCAAGATATTTGAAGTACTCTACCTTCTGTTAAAGTTATAGAAGTGGCTTTCCATAAATTCTAAAAGATAATTCTGTATTATTAAATTCTTCAAGAATCGTAGTCATTTTCTCTTTTTAATTCTAAGTCCTTTCAATATGTACTAATGTTGATTTAGTCACGTCCATCTAACAGAAATGACGGTTTCAAGAGAAATTTAATTGAAGTATTTAACATTGTAATTTTTCATTATCTTATTCATCCAATGTAAAATTAATCCCTCTGCAATGTGGCAAATGGAATTGTGGTGATCTGTGTGTGTTTTTGTGTTTTTCGTTTTGTTTTTACATTTACAGATCATGCAATTCACAAAACTCCTTATTCTCTAATCCAGACACTTAAAGAGTGCACAGAGGAAAAATCATAATCACAGTTTAATTCATTAGTTGTAATCTGACAAAAGAATGTTTAAGTGCATATTAATAATCACAAAATATTTATTACATGTAGCTAAAGAATGAAATATCTAGTTCAAGTCTCTGGTTAACTATGTTTTTCAATAATTTAGTTATAATATTAGTGTTGTGGCCCAATATTTGCTAGATTTAAAAGTAAATACATGTGATGACAAAAGTTCCAATTATATGGGCATCTTACATTTATACCAAAAATGGACATATTTAAAGGAAATTGCTTTAAATATTCATTGTTGCACATATTTAATTAGTCTGTTTGCCTGTGTCTTATTGTGTCTGCTCTGTCATTTAAATTTATTGCTATTTGAAAGAGGAGTAAACTTTGGAGGGAAAGTCTAATCTGACAGGTGGCTTTTAATTATGTATTATTAGTATTAGAAACTTTCAGATTCTAAATCCTATGCAATTTTCCTTGTACCAGGTTATCACCGAACTGGTGCCGAGAATTGTACTGGGCTTGTTGACACAATCCATAACCAATCTATAAGTCAAAATTGGGGTGAGTTTTTTATGAGCCAGATCTGAGGACTAGCCCGAGGCCTTCCTTCCCCAAGGAAGGAAGGGCATCAAAGAAGTGGGGTGTACAGAGTGGTTATATACTGTCTTGGAACAAAGAGCATACATCAGATACAATAGGAATGTCCCTTTTACAATAGTCCCAAGCTTGCTTTGCTGGAACAGCAGATTGGTGAATACAGCAAGCTGGTGGTCACAAGATGAGTGGTCACAAGGTGAGCACAGCAGGTCAGCAATTAATCCTTCATTTAGAGAGAGATGCTTATCCTAAAGAAAATGCCCATATGGGGAAGGTTATACCCCTATCTTTAGGGGCATCATTCTTGTCTTTTGGACACTAAATATTTAAAAGCAAATGTACAAGGCACACTCAACAGGTCACATCAGGCCGTTTTGGAAAAACAAGGTCAGGCTGAATTAGTTTTAAATCACATGGCTTCCTCGTATATATGTATACCCTATTGCTTTTCATTTTTTTATCAGGTTTGAACTTTTTCTTGTGACTCCTAATTGCATTAAAACAGAGATTGATTTCACTATATCCATCAAAGTTTGTTTTTTATTTCTTTTATTTTTCTTTTGATCTTGTCTACATAAACTCTTGTGTGAAGCTCCCGTTGGTTGATATTCATGCCATCCGTCCCCATGGCATTTTTAAAATAAGAAAAATATATTGGGGGTTTTCCAATCAATTCATTAAGGATTTTTCTAATTAAATGATATATTTAAAAGCATCTTATAGTATTAGAGCCACTCAAAAATATTCAGTTATTTAGAATAAGTGGTTTGAGCACCCTAATTTGTTTTGTTGTAACTTGTTTCCAATACATAAGAGTCAACTAAATTCTGCCTTCTCTGGTGTCTCATATACGTATTTCTTGTTTTCTCTGCCTTTAATCTTTCCAAAAATTCTGTGAAAATATTTTCTCCTGATATCGTGATTCCTCTAGGGAATCTTGACTTTGTGTTTCCCAGAAGATTGTTGGTCTGTGCTTTCTTCTTCTTCCATCACTATTTCAAATCCAAATGACTTTCTCCTACTGGTGGGTTCCATGTCAATGTATTGAAGCTGGAGCTTGACTTACATTATGGATTTAAATAATAGAGTATTTAATATTATTTGCAGCAGATTATGTGCCCTCAATACTGACTCACATTTTCTATGGGTGTATATATAAAAAATAAAATAAATAGCTGTAACAAATAATTGAATAAAATTTATCCTCCAGCTAGTGTTATATTATATTATATATAATGGAATTTTGAATTCAGGTTCAGCTAACACTGTGACTCCTAATTTGGTTAACCATAGGACTGTGCAGGAATGATTTTTTCTGTACCTTCTAATTTTAATTTTTTGCTATTTATTTACTATTAAATGATTAAATGCTAAGTTTTATGTCTAGAAGCAAAGATTGTTTTTTGTTGTTATATTTTTAATTACTGATCTCTATGATCTTATTTGTTACTTTTAGATAATAGTTACTTGTTATTTCACTGAATCCAAAATATAACAATATATAATCAAGTGTAATACTCTGAAAGAAAAATCATATTTTTTATTTTTTTCTATAATTCTCTCATTTTTAGCACAGAATCTTGAGAAAGTAGAAAAATATAAATCAAGAGTTAGGCTTCCAAAAACAATACTAATGACAAAATATTTACCCCAAAATGATAAAATGATGCTAAGTATTTGAAAAGAAATTAAATGAAACAAAAGCGGTCATATGATTTTGTAATTAATCATGGTCCATCTTAAAAATATCTTAATTAGTTCTTTTCAGAATAACCTAATGGAGTTGGAAAATTTTTAGACAAATTAACTCATAAAATGTTACAGTTTGCTGGAGTGTTAGTCTGTCAAACAAATCTATACAGCACATTCAATATTTGAGGGTATTTTAAAAATAAATTTTAATATAATTTGTCCTTCAATGTTTATTCTATTGTATTGAGATAAACATTAATGTCACAATTACATAAGAAAAATTTTTTTAGCTGTTCACTTTGTGTTTTAATGTGATTTAATAGGAAAACAGCTAATAAAATTCAGTGTTAAATTAACCATTTGACTTGATGGTTTTAGCAATGACATGAGTCGAGCCAGCAAGTGAAAACTCAAATCTTCCATTTGATTCTGTAGTGAGCGGCATCAACCTTTGACTCAGCTTCCTGTTACTGTGTCCTGATATGCTGCTAGGAAATTATGCATTGCCAAGAAATAAATAAGAGGACATAGTTCTCTTTCTCTGAGTCACAATATTATTTATTCTTTTTGTAGTAAATGAATTATAATTTTAGGAATATTTTCAAGTTTGTTCCAAGAGGTGTCAACATGAAGAATGGCACTGAAGTTACTATGTTTGTACTGAAGGGCTTCACAGACAAGTTTGAACTGCAAATCATCTTATTCTCTGTGTTTCTGGCAATTTACGTGTTTACTCTGATGGGAAATTTAGGACTGGCTGTATTGGTCATTGGGGATTCTTGTCTCCACAACCCCATGTACTATATTCTGAGTGTGTTATCATCTGTGGGTGCCGGCCTCTCCTCAGTAGTTACTCCAAATATGTTAGTAGATTTTATGTCAAAGAATATAGCTATTTCATTCCTGGAATGTGCAGCACAGATGTTTCTCGCTGTTACTTTTGGGACCACAGAATGCTTTCTCTTGGCTGCAATGGCATATGATCGCTATGTAGCAATCTACAACCCTCTGCTGTATTCAGTCAACATGTCACCCAGGGTCTATGTGCCACTCATCATTGCTTCCTATGGTGGTGGCATTCTGACTGCTTCAGTTCAAACAGGGGCCACATTTACCCTAACCTTCTGTGCATCTGATGAAATTAGACATGTCTTCTGTGATGTCCCTCCTGTCCTCGCCATTTCTTGTTCCGACACTCACACGAACCAGCTTCTAGTCTCCTACTTTACGGGCATTATTGAGACAGTCACTATCCTGATTGTCCTGGTCTCCTATGGTTTCATTCTGGTGGCCATTCTGAGGATGCATTCTGCTGAAGGGAGACGAAAAGTCTTTTCTACTTGTGGCTCTCATCTAACTGGACTGTCAATTTATTATGGAACAATCTTCTCCACGTATGTGGGAACAAGTTCCAGCTACTCTTCCGACCATGACATGATAGTGTCAATATTTTACACCATTGTGATTCCCAGGCTGAATCACATCATCTACAGTTTAAGGAACAAAGATGTAAAAGAGGCAATGAAAAGAGTGTTTGGTAAAATTGGATGTATTAATAAAATATATTTTTCACACTAACCATTAAATTGAAAGAAATTAAGAATGATGTGCATTGCCTCCATATCAAGTTATGATAAAAATGTTTTATTTTATTAGTGTCTTTCTATTCTTAGACATTTTTAGATAAAAATCATAATTATACCTCCACCTGTGCAGTTTCCACACATGCAGAAAAACTGTGAAGTCTCTTTGGTTCCTACTTATTCTCAGATATACAGACACATACATACACACATACATATACATACATATATGCTGATACTGATTGTGTCATTTTGTTAAGGCTGCTGTAACAAAATATCACAGACTAGTGGCTTAAACAACAGAAATTTATTTCTCACTGTTCTAGAATCTAGAAGTCTGAGATCAAGGTGGAGGCAGGGTTGGTTTCTCCTGAGGCCTTGCTCCTTGGCTTGCAGATGGCAGTCTTCCCCCTGTGTCTTCACCTGTTTTCTTCTCTTTTACTGTGCATGTCCTAATATCTTCTTCTTATAAACATACCAGTGATATAGGATTAGGGCCCACCCTAAAGACCTCATTTTAACTTAATTACTTTCATAAAGACCTTATCTCCAAATATAGTCACATTCTGAGGTACAGGGGTTAGGATTTCAATATACAAATATCAGTGTACATTATATATATATTTACACACACAGAGTCACATATACACATAAATCTTTTCTTTCAAATGTATAGTAGTAACTTTCATCTCAATATGAGTCAAATTGGATAGGATCCCAGGTGGCAATTACAAGTAACTTTATAATTATATCTGACAATCTTGAGTCAATACCACCTAATCAATAATAAAACTAGGCTGACCTATTCCCTTACCCCTTTCCATGGAGTCGTTGGTATCAGACTCCAGTTCAAAGCACTGTGCTCCACGCTCAGATCTATGCACTGGCAGCAATCTAATTACACCCTGTGGTTAGGAGATCTCGGAAAATGTGTTCAGATTCCTGGTGCTGTTACCATGCTGTTTGTGAGGGTGCATTTCTTCCCCTTTTACCATTTCATTATTTCATCCAAAGCGTGGACACTGAACCCATTCTTTATTTCCTCACAGAACACAGAGACTAGGCATTAGCATTTATCAAGATGACACTGAAACTCAAGCATGTGAAAAGACAAGCACACTTCAGAGAATAAGGCACAGGTCTCCGGCAGACTGGGCTCCTCCCACAACAAAGCCCCAGCCGTCTTTATGGGTTTCCCTACAGGGCTGGTCCTGACTCAGCTTGAGCTCTCTTTCTTGGACTCCTACCTCTCTGTGATGCCCTTGAAGATGCCGCCTGTCCTCAGGGCCCAGGCCCAAGAACCAGGGTACAGAAGAGAGTCTCTCCTATGCTCATGTTAGCCCTGCCTCCAGCAGACCTCATTTTCACGGCAAAGACGTGTCACGTCTCCTTCAAAGTTAATTATACGTGGTTGTATTTTCCTTCTTTCCGTCCTTCCTTCCTTTCATTATCATTAATATTTTTTTGAGTGTGAAATACCTTTAGTTGCAATAGGACAATCTCTTTAACACACAGAGTATAACCTAAGGACATTTCCGTAAAGTAAGATTATTAAGTATAAATAACACCTCAACATTACAAATATAGAACATCTCTAATCACAATACATTCCTCTCATAATTTTTCTGCCTTTCTTTTCTGCTGTTTGAAAGGCTCTCCACACTGCTACTCACATGATTCCTTCCTTCAAATGTTACCTCTTAGTCAGGATCTCATTGGCTACATTATGATAATGCAATTTACCACCTTTACATCTCCTCACATTCCTTCTTTATTAAATGCACCCATTGTACTTTTCACTATTTTATATGATATGAATTTTAATTTATATATGATTTATCGTCTAATCTATTTTCCAGAGTCTAGAACAATGTCTGACACATATTGTTACTCATAAATATTCTCTCAATGAATAAATATCATAGATAGAAAACTAGGAAAACAGTTTATTTAATTTAATTAAAGGACACGTAAACAAATAGCATTTTCTGTTCAAATATTAGTTGTTTAGAATTTCTAGTTTATTCTTTCCTTTTAAAATTTTTCTTCATCCTTCTATTAGCCTATTTTGTTATTCTTTTCTAGCTGTCTCAATTGGATATGGATTTTCCAATGAACACCGTGTGAGCGGCATCCCACATTTTTTAATATGTCATATTTTCATTATCAATGTATCTGTTTTTTTCCTTATTTCTCTTTAACTTAGGAGTTATTTAATAACTTATTTGAAAATATCTAACTGGAATAGTTAGAGAGTTTATTTTTATTTGTTATTCATTTCTTAAGAGAATAAAATTTTTAAATATTCTATATTCAGATCTTGTTTTCACTAATATACGGCTGCACATACATTTGAAAGGAAGGAGAACTCTCTTTTGTTTCTGGACAAAGCTTAATGCACTCTAATCTATAAAAATAATCTTATTGAATGTGTACTTTAAGTCTTTATGTTGTATTCAATATTTTCTTGACTAAAAATGTTTAATAGAGATGTATTAGGTTTTCCTAATGTTAGTATGATTCTGTGTACTTCTCTCTTTGCATTTTCTGTATGAGAAGTTTTCAACTTGAGAATATTTGTTGCTATGTTACTGTTTGCATAGGTAACACTTTTGAGTCTTTGTTGTGAGTTAAAGTCTGTCAATACAAAGTATACCTTTATGTTTACTTTGATACTCCTGCATTTGATATTCCTGCATTCTGTATTTCTTGACATTAAAATTACAGCCAATGCTCTCTTCGCATGGGTATTGCCTAAGTGTACATCTGCCTATACTTTTATTTTTAACTTTCTGCGACAATTTGTAATGTATTTAGCTTTAAAAAACTATACTGAAAGTCTTTTCTTTTTAAAGGTGTATTAGATGCGTTTACAATTGTCGCTAAACATAGATTAGTTTAGCTTTGTCCTAATGTTCATGTTACAAACATGTATCATACACACATATGCATTTAGATGTACATATGTGCCTACATACGCAGCCACACACACACACACAAACATATATGAAGTTTTTCCCTTTGTGGTCTGTCTTCATCACTCCTTACACCATTATTTATTTATTTTTAAAATGTTTTTGTTTTTTAGGAATACATTTAGCTTTAAAGGTTCTCTCTGTATTATCTCCATTGTCCCTACGTTTTTAGATGCAACCTCTTGGTTTCCTACTGTGAGAAACGTTGGCGTTGGCGACTGACGCTCAGTCTGGCTGCTTTCATCTGACATTCATGTTCCTCCCTTGTTGTGTTTCCTTGTCTCCACTTTATCCTGCCGTGAAGTACAGTGAAAAACACGATAAGGGCTGTTTCACTAGCCCTTAAAAGTAACAAGATCTTTTGGTCTGGTTTTGTATAAGGAAATATTAACCTTAACAAATGTAATGTAGTATCGATCGTTCCTTGTCGGCTTACCCAGAACACATTATATCTTTTCAATAGGAAGTTTCAAGTGTTCTTTAATTTCAGGGGAAAAATCTGCATTACAGTTTGTGATACCTTTTCTATTTCTTTGGCTTGGTTTTCTTCTTTGAAGGAACAAATTATATGCTTGTCCTGTCTTCTTTGTCTTTATATTCTTCCTTTATTCTGTTTTCCTTACTGTGTTTTTATGGGATCTAGTCACTTTTTAAAAATTTTTCACATGACTTTTTTCTTTATCTAATGTAAATAATATTTTTTTTAATTTTTTAAAATTTATTTATTTCCCCCAAAGCCCCAGTAGATAGTTGTATGTGATAGTTGCACATCCTTCTAGTTGCTGTATGTGGGACGTGGCCTCAGCATGGCCAGATAAGCGGTGCATCGGTGCACGCCTGGGATCCGAACCAGGCCACCAGCAGCAGAGCGCGCACACTTAACTGCTAAGCCACGGGGCCAACCCTAATGTAAATAATATTTAAAGATATATACTGGCAGGAACTTTCTTCAGAAATAATTTACATACTATAAATATCACCTGTTCAAAATATATAATTCATTGTGTTTAGTAAGTTTAAAGCACTGTGCATTTTCATCACTCCTAAAAGAAACGTCGTAGCAGCTAGCAGACATTCCCCATTGTCCCACTTCCAAATCTAGGAACCACTAGAGAGTCTTTATAGATTTTCTCTCTCTCTAGATTTGTCCATTTTGGACAGTTCATGTGAATCATATCATACAATACGTTGTGTTTTGTGACTGACTTATTTGCTTAGAATAATGTTTTTAGGTCCATCCATGTTGTAGGGTGTATAAGTACTTCATCGCTTTTTATTGCCATACTATATTCCATTGCATGGATATTCCACATTTGTTTATCCATTCATCAGTTGATGGTCACTTGGATTTTTGCTCTTTGCCTAGGATCATAATACTTATGAACATTCTCACGCAGGTGTTTAAGTAAACATACGTTTTCAGTTATCTTGGGTAGAAACTGAGGAATGGGCTCAGGCCCAGATGGTTTCACTAGTGAATTCCACCAAACATTTAAAAAGAATCAATACCAATCCTTCACAAACTCTTCCAAAAAACCCATCAACTCATTCTATGAAGTCAGTGTTACCCTGACAAAACCAGACAAAGACACCACAAGAAAAGAAAACCAATGGTAAATGGACTAATAACTCTTGACTATAGATGTAAAAATACTCAACAAAATGCTCACAAATCAAATTTAGCAATACAGGAAAAAGAGTATTCAGTGGTCCATTCACTTTCGTGCTACTTCTACATTAGTGTTCGTTTCTGCAATGATTTGGTCCCCAACTCTTTCTTGAACTCAAGCAACTCTTTTTATGAAATCTCAATTTTTTTACATGTACACATTCTGATATTCTCTATATTTTACATATACTCTTATCAATATATTTCAGACTTTTCTTAATTAGTGTGTTTGCCCTATGATATATTTTTATGATATACTTTTATTACCGATGAATATTTTAAAAATATTTCTCCTTTTTTAACATAATCTTTTTGAATAGATGGGGTTTCTTTGGAAACTTATTCTCTCCTTCACACTTAAATGAAATAAATACACATACACTTAGAATTATTATTTTTTTTATTTGGGGGCAAGGTTGTGCCTGTGCATCTTTCTTAGCTTTACACCTAGAGGGTTTTAATCTCTGTTGTTAACACAGTTTTTGTTTTGATGTTGCTGTTGTTGTTGATCTTTGTATGTTTTTAAGGGCATTCTTTAATCACATACACATGTGTGCATGCACACACACTGAAATAATTTTTAACCAGCAGAGTTGTGCCTCAACAATTTTCTAGGCAAAAGAAATATGATAACAGAAGGAAATATGGATCTACACAAAGAAACAAATAACACCAAAAATGTGAAAATGAAGTTAAATGTAGCCAATATTGGATTTTTAATTTTAATTTCTTTAAAAAATAAATGACTAAAATCAAACTATGCTGATGCATTATGAGTTTAAACCATACACAAAAGTAAATATAAGACAAAAATAGCACAAAGAATGGGAGAGAAGAATTGGGTCTTTACTACTTTTAATATATGATTCTTATATTACATGTTATGCTGCAATATTATTTTAGGTCTACTATGATATACTAAACATGCATATTATAATTCATATGGTCACCACTGAGAAGAGAGAAGACACACATTACCAATATCAGAAATAAAAGAAGAGATATCGTTTGGTCCCCACACACATTAAAAGGATAATACAATATTATAAACAACTCTTTGTTAATAATTCTGCTAATTAAATGAAATGTACAACTGGTTAAAGATGCTCACATCAAAAGAAATGGGTGACATGAATAGTCCTATATCTATTAAATAAATTGAATTATTCCTTATAAATCATCTGTACGAATAAAACTTGGGAATTGTTTTTCCAGTGTGAAGATCTCACCTTTTTCTCAGCCTGGAATGTGCACAGAGCGCTGGGTGAAGCCTCTTCAATGATGCAGAAGAGGACAACATCTGAGAGACAATAGGTCAATAACACAGAAGAAACCTGGGTCCCTGGATTACCTTGTAAAAACAGGCCATCCACAAACCCTAGTCAGCTAAACTCTGCAAGGTTATGACCAAGGAGACGTTTTTCTTTGTTGAGACACTCTGTTTTTGAATCCCTTTGTTACACCAGGACAGCCTGTACCCCGAGTAATACAGATTCTCTACCCAGAACAATACCATTACATAATAAATTGTTCTTTCTTTAACATAATCATTCTTGTGGTAAATAGAGCTGTCCCTGTGTGTTTGAGAAGATTTAGCTAGTGTCGCCAAAATCACATTGTCCTCTCTCAGCAGCTCTAGAGAATGTCTGCCAGCAACACGCATCTTTGAACAGCCCCCGGGAATTTATTTAATACTTTCCTTAATATAATAATAAATTCGATTTTTTCAACTCTGATAATAGTGGTATAATTTTGTAGAAAAAAGTCCTATCGTAGAGTGGTGACTGAAAATATGAACTCTAGAGTTAGACTGTCTGGGTCGGAACTTGTTCTTTAACTGCTAGAATGACCATGAACCGGTTATTAACTTGTCTGTATCTGAGATTTAGCATCTGTAAAATTCAGCTTTCAGATACATTTATTGAGGCACTGTTCTAGGTGCTGGGGGTACAACACTGAACAAAGCAAGCAAAAATCCTATGTTTATTGAGCTTACATAGGGGGACAGACGAGAGACAAAAGGCATGAGCTAAATATATAAATGTTAGATGGAGATAACTGTTATGGAAAACAAAGCATTAAGGAGGGATAGGAACAGGTACAATTTTAAATAAGGTGGTAAGGATGTTCTTATTAAGAAGAGAGAAAAAAAAAAACTTCATGCAGTTATCTACAAAAACGAAATTTCAGGATGAAGAAGAGAAAATGGAAAAATTTCAAGCAGCATCAGGACTAATGTGTACAGGAAGTTAGGAGATCATGTGGTTGAAACAAAGTAAGCATGACAAATAGAATAACAAGGAATGAGTTCATAGAGGTGAGGAGTAAGGTCAAGATCCTTTTGGACCAGTGAGCTCTTAGAAAGGTTTTGGGTTTTGCGCCAATGAGAAGTCTTTTAGGATCTGTGAAGAAAGTGATATGATCCAACCCCCTTAACAGTGTCCCTCTGGCTCTTTCACGGAGATTAGATTCAAGAAGAATAAAGCCAAAACAGAAAGACAAGCTAGGTGCCTGCAACAATAATTCTAGGACTGAGATGGTGGTTCCTTGGGTCAGGGTGGAAGCAGAGAAGGTATTAAGAAGTAGTCAGACTCTAAATATATTCTGTATTTAGAATCATCATAATATACTGATGGATTGGATATGAGATATATGAAATAAAAAGAAAATTCCAGAATCAGTCTAAAGTTTTTGCTTGAAAAAGTAGAAAGATGGCTTACCAATATGTGAGATTAACCTGTAGATATTGCTAGTACCTAGCCAAAAGTTATCTTGTGAAGATAAACTATGTTAATTATGTATCTAAAGTCCTTTGAATATTGTCTGACACATGGCAGTGCTCAGCAAAATAAGTTATGACCATTATATCTATCAATTATTTGGAAGAAAACACAGCTGGTCACATTTTGGGTATACTCTATTCATGTCTTATTTCCTATATTTACATTAAATAGTATTTTGACACGGCACGATTAACAAGAAGATTATGTTATATTATTTCAGACCACGTCTTACATAAAATACGATGCGCACTATTATAAAAAGGAAATTGCAGGGCAAATGCAAGTAGTCTAAATCTTTCTTTTTGCCCATAGATCATATTACATGTTTGTAATAACATTATGTACGTGTTTTCTAAACTATATTATAAAGAGGATAGGGTAGTCTTAATTTAATTCAATTAGCATTTCCTCAACTTAAGTGTTATTACAAAATCATAGAATCTGTCCATCATCTTTGCCAACACAAACCAACAGGATACTTTCCTAATCATAGAAATAGACATATATTAAAACGGGGTAAAAAACTAGTTTATAAAATAGATTGTAAAAATGAAAAGAGCCTGTAAATATATGAAACGACACAATGCTTATTCAAGATAACAGATGAGCCAAAAAAGCATATTATTAAACAATAAATGTTTATCAAATACTTATCTCTAATTGCAAACAAAAACAAACAGCAATAAATGTAAATACAGAGTCTGGACAACATGGATATCAAAGCAAAAATAAGTCATAATTTAAAATGGCATTGGTATATAAGGAAATTTTTAAATACAGTAGAGGAAAATAATGCACATTGAAAAGATTGAATAAGTTAGCTGACAGTTTTGAATTAGGGAAAAATTTTTAGCCTTTTAACTCCTAAACTGGGTAATGTAGAGGACTGCAGACAGCTACGTAGCAATCATTTGAAATGTTATTTCATACATTTAAAAATATAGGAAAAATAATCAAATATAATTTTACATAGAAAATAATACAAATTTCAAAAAAAATAAAAATTTTATTATTATTGCTTGAATGAAAACAATCTATCTAGTTACAAATTTTAACCTATGAAATCACATACTTGGAAAATGGAGAAATTCATTCTTAACCTTTAACTAGCAGAGAAAATTAAAACTGTAATTCCAGATTATGTAGAGAAAAAAATAAAAAATAAAATAAATTGTAGCATTCTACCTGACTGCAGTTTACAGGTTGCTACAAAATCTGAATTCATTTCAATTCTTAGCTTTACAACTTGTCTCTGTTAAAAAATTTAAAGCAAATAAGTCAAGCATTTAATTCAAGAATTTATTTTTAATGACCATAATAAACCAATAGAAATAAAGAGAAAGGCAATGATTTTTTTTAAAACACACAGAATTTCAACAAAGAAGCAGTTTACTGAAGCTCGTTGACACATCACAGGAAGATACGGTTTTAAAATGTTCAGCAAATAACCACCAAAGAGGTATCACTGAAAGCCAATTTTTAACTTAATGAATTTACAACATTTCAGGTCCAAAGCATTACAAGATGAGAATCTTGATTTTTCTCGTGTATCAACAAAACATTCATCTCACAGATTTCAATGATATTATCAAAGGTTGAGCTTATACGTGTATAGAGAAAGCTACAGAAAAGTACACAGAAAACAACAGAAATTTTGCTTATATATGTAATATATGCACATACATACATTAACTATTGATCTAGAAGAACACATATCAAACTGTTAACAATTGTTACAATATTTTTATCTCCTTAATTTTTTCAATATTACTCAAATTTTCTCAAGTTAATATAAGCCATTCAAAATCCAAAATTGTGGAGTGCTGAGTTTTTCCTTAGCTGTTTGTGTGTTTGTCAATTAAATTAACCAAAATAATTTATAAAACATAAGTGAGTATTCTTTAAGAAAAAGCCATTGTGCATTAAAAATATTTCAGGAATGGACGTCTTCTAATAACAATGGCCAGAATTTATTAGTACTGCCTTAGATTCTTCACATCCATCATCTGATTTAAACTTTACAAAAAGTCTATGGACCTGGTGTTATTATTTATCTTGTGCAGTTGAGGAAACTGAGGCTTAACGTTTCAGTGACTTATGAAGGGTTATACAGCTAAAAGTGTAGTAGATCTAGAATCTAAATCGCAGAATATTTCGTTCCAAAGAAAATGCTTGTAATCAGTGTGCTATGTTTCTTCTCTATATAATAAATAAATGGTTTCATTGTGCCCAAAATGGATCTCATTTCCATAATAAAATTCTCTGAAGTTGGAGTATGCATGGGAATTTGTATCACATAGTTTAAAAGATGACAATATTGTCTCATTTTGGGCATCAAATGCCCTTAACAACATATATATCAACAATAAACAAACACATAGAGACAGAGATTGGATTGGTGGTTACCAGAGGGGAAGGGGGTAGGGAGGAGGGCAAAAGGGATAATTCGGCACATGTGTATGGTGATGGGGTGTAATTAGTATGTGGGTGGTGAACACGATGTAATCTATGCAGAAATAGAAATATAATGATGTACACCTGAAATTTATACAATGTTATAAACCAATGTTACTGCAATAAACAAAAAATTTTTTTAAATTAATTAATTAATTAATTAATTAATTAATTTATTTATTATATATTTAGACCATAGGTTTAACATGTGGTTTCCAATTACAATACAGATTTCTAAAGACATATTCCTGGAAATGTCCAAGATTATGTTTGGTCAAAGAAAGGATGGTTTAACAAAAATACAAACAAATTAAAGCATTTAATTGTTTTTGGAGAGAGACCAAGGAGATACCCTATAGGGAAGGAAGAAAAGATGATCTTAAAAGTTTAGCATCACTGTTATTTTAATTGCCTGCGGTCCTCTCTCTTCTGCACAGCTCTAGTGAGAGCATTTTTCACTTCTTTATTCCTAAGACTATAAATGAGTGGATTCAGCATGGGGATCACAATAGTATAGAAAACAGAAGCCACTTGATCCTTTCCCAATGAGTAGGACTTACTTGGTTTTAAATAAGTAAAAATCATAGTGCCATAAAAGATGACGACTCCTAGGAGATGGGAGGCACAAGTAGAGAAGGCTTTTCGCTTTCCTGAAGTGGAAGTAATTTTCAGGATAGTAGACAGAATGGACACATAGGACACAGATATTGTGAGAAGAGACACCATTAGGGTAGAGCCAGCGACAATGAATATCATGATTTCGATGTCCTGTGTGTCAGTACAGGACAGGGCTAAAATTGGGGATGTGTCACAGAAAAAGTGATGGATTACACTGGAGTTGCAGAAATGCAACCTGCTCATGCAAAGTACATTGACAAAGGAGTCTGTAAAGCCAATCAAATAGGACCCAAAGACCAGGGAGCAGCAGAGTCTTGTAGACATCACGACTGGGTAGTGTAGAGGATCGCAGATAGCTACATAGCGATCATAGGCCATTGAAGATAGAAGAAAACATTCAGTGGCACCCAAGAAGACAAAAAAGTACATCTGGGTGAAGCAGCTCATGTATGAAATATACTTGGTGGAAGTCACTATGTTTTCTAAGGTTTTAGGTGTGATGACGGTTGAGTAACTGAGGTCAAGAAATGACAGGTGACTGAGGAAAAAATACATGGGGATGTGAAGCTGGAGATCCAGGCGGATTATCAATATCATCCCCACATTCCCCAGCACAGTCATCAGGTACATCAGGAGAAACAGCAGAAAGAGAACCAGCTGGACCTCTTCAGAATCTGTCAATCCCATCAGGATGAAGTCAGGCACATCTGTATTAGTCCTTCTATTCATTGTGTTCAGCTGCTTTAAACTGCTGAGAAATCAAAGTTGATACTTAGCAGGAATGACTTCAGAATATTTGTGTTAGCATGAATGGCCTGGTATATTTACATTAGTTTAACGTTTCAGAAATTGATAATGAATGGTTTACAAAATATGGTGGAAAAAAATTTGTGAAATATAGAAATAGATATAAATTGATATTTGGACATGATATAATAAAAGCTAACATCACATAATTAGAATAAATCTGACACTGTTCTAAATGCTTCTCTTTATTAATGTATTTAATACATATAAGAATATTATACCATAGATGCTACTATTAGTTAGTTTTTAGATGAGAAAAAGGGGATAGTTTAAATAACTTATCCAGAGTCAGAGCCATTAAATGTTTGCTCTGTGATTCTACCAAGACAGATTGACTCCAGAATGAATGCTCATAATACTATACTCCTGTTTATAATTAATTTCAGTAAACCTGAGAAAATATACTAGATATATACTAAACAATGATCAGTTTTAATGCATCATTTACTCTCCTTTTGCTTCCAATACTATTTAATACTAATGATAAATAAATTTCAACCTTAGCAGGATATATTAAAATTATAAACCACATGTTAGTATTAATTTCCAAAAGATATGATGTTTTCCTAACTTGACCACTCAAAATCAAATTTCTTCCAAAAATCATATTTCTAAAATATGTACATTGCCTATAGATCCTGATTCTATCAACTCTATACTTCTGTTTCTGCAAATCCTGACATTACTTAGCGTAAGGTTTAAATGATACCTGTATGCATACTCTTCTGATAATGCCACTATTTTACTTGATCCTAGCTAAAACCCTGTAATTTTGAGAGAAATACTTACTGTGAGCCAAAGTTCATGAAAAAAAACTGTCTTCCAGTGTCATCTGTCTAAAAATTTCTCAACCTCAAATTGTTCTCACAAATAAAATATGAAAATCATTTGAGTCGAAAATCTCTGTAATATAATATTTGGATTTTTTGAGATAAATTCTTTGTAAATTTTAGTGCATTCATTTTTGTTTTATTTTGAGGGAAAAACAAATCAATCCAGAAATTTTGTTCAGATCCCAATCAAATGGAAAATTTGCCAGGAAGTTATGTCTAAAAAGAATATCAGAGAGCTACTGTGAGCGTAAGCAGAGCAGAGTGTGCCTTGACTCTCATCCTAATAATTCCAGGGCACTTCATATATAGGGGACTGATGATACTGCAACATTTGCTCATCCCTGGGGACCAGTTTCAAAGGAAGATTGCTGGGCATGTTTCCAAGGACAAATGTTCAAGGACTAATGCAGATATGTGAGGTTTTGAGAAAACAGTTTTCTTTTCCCTTAGCAGCCACACAATGAAGAGCCTGATGGATTGGTATTCATTTGGATGCTCTAAATTTTTGACTGAGGTGTTGGAGATGCTATTTATAGAGAAATACTTCATCACTCTATGACTGAAACTATCAGGAATGGAAGGATACATTTTCACAATGAAACATTTTTATATTTAAAAATGTGATACTCTCATAGGAGTAACATATTCATTAGAAAAAATGTAGAATTCAACAAAATTCAAAGAACAAAACGAAAACAATTCAAAACTGTTGGAACATTTTGGTCAATTTTCTCAATTATTTTCTTTTGTTCACAGGATGCTTATTTGCGTACCTATAGATTTGCATAATTATTAGTCTACTCCATACTCAGTATCCAATCTTCATCTTATGACTAAAATTTCATCATATACCATGATCAATGCTATATTATCCTTTGATAAAACCCACAGTTTTATGTATTACACATTGACTGGTACCCCATAACTAACTTTTTCTAGAAGTGTTCATTAAATGATAAATAGGTATTTTGAGTTGTCACAAGGAAAAAGCGGTGCAGGCTCTCCATTCTGGTTTGACAGTCATTTGATTCATCAACATAGCAATATTTCTGCAATTTGTTTTACTATTTTAACATACTTGTTTTTTATTTTGTAAAAGAAAAATGAAAGCAGGGGGGCAAAATCAGCACTAAGACTACCAAACATTTTCTAGTTAATTTAGTGGTCAAAAACTCACTTCTGTGTATATTCAGGTCAAATATTTTCTTAAGTGTGAATGAAAAGAAATTAAAATATGAAAAGAAAGCTGCAATGTTTTATTGAGGATTATTTGGCCAAGATGAGGAAGCAAAGGAAGAATCTGAAAAGGGACAGACTGAGAATCAGATTAAAATACTCTTGTGAATCTTGCATTAATTTTTGATAATGAAATCAATTTTCATGTACATTTAGAAGTAATTTTTACAGGAAAGTCTGTTCTTACTCCAGAATTTCAGGAGATAATTTGTTGATGTGGATAAAGGAGCTACTTTTGTATTATTAAATCTTCAATGAACTTTGGAGGGGCAATTCTTCTAGGCATCCAAAATTTAGTGCTGCTAAGACAAGGTTATTTGGAGATTAAAAAGCCAGCACAAACTTATTTGACAATAGGTAATCTTGGGAGTTAAACCAAACAAGAGACTAACGGCAATCTTCAAGGTAAATTCCACCTCAGTGGGCCTCGTGATTGCAAAATTATCAGGAGCAAGTTTTTCTTGCTCAATATTTTCCCAACACTGAAACCCATTTTGTTCACATTTAGTGTTGTTTATGATTTCAGGGCTAATTTTGTACCATTTGTTGTCACAGCAGAAACCAAAGTCTGATCAGAGGTTTTAAATCTCATTTGATTTAATGATGATAAATTTCCACTCCCTAGCTCATTATAGTTTAAACTATGCTTGCTATATATATATATATTTCTCTCTCTCTCTCTTCTGGATTATTCTAGCTATTTTTTTTTTAATTTCCTTCTTCCTTGACTCATGAAAGAATAGCTCTTTTGTCGTTTTTGGAATAAATGCTGTTCAATAATTTTTTGCTTTCCAATTTATTAACTGTTACCTAAGTTTTATCATTTTATTTCCCCTACTTTATTAGATTTGTGAGAGTGGAAAAATACAAATTTTCCATCTACTCTTCTAGGTTCTTGACTGAGACCCCTGTAATAAAAAACAGATTAATAGGAGAAAACCAAACACAAGTTTAATAACATGTATGCCTCCTGTATACATGAGAGATACCCAGGAAAACAGTAACTCCCCAAAATGACCCAAGCCACCACCTTAAATACCACCTCCAACTAAACGCAAAAGAAGATGTTGGGGGGAGGGGACCACTTATATAAGGTTACTAGGAAAAGCACAGTAAAGAAGGGTATGATCCTTATGCAGATTTAAATCCATGTCTTCCCCACTGATAAGAGTTCTAGAGGTTTAGTCATCCTCCTCTTCCTGGTACTGAGTGCGAGACATCCTTACAAATGGAGATTTCCCTTTAAAATGTCTCCTACAAACAAGTAACTTTTACTAGCTATTATTAGATATCTTCTCTACCCATCCCCCCACATCCATATTTTGAAAGGCAAATATCATGTGCAAAATCTTAACTTTTTCTACACTACTTTCTCCAATTATCAAGTAATAATTTGCAATTCATTTCTGAATGGACCTTTAATCTTTGTGTATGGGCGTGAGTGTGAGTCTGACTCTATATGATATCAAAGTCAATTTCATTCAATTTATTTTATTTTCATTGAATAATTGTTCTTCAGGAATCCCTGCGATACTTCTTGAAAATAAAACAAGTTAAGAAAAATAAACTTTTTAAAAAATTTTGATGGAAAACGTATCTGAAAGGTGGTGAAATAGAATGTAAACTCAAAGAATACAGATGGTTCACAGGAACATTACAAAGGCACCACAGATTTAACAGACAGGAAAAAAAAAACTGTGTCTTTATTTTGAAGACTGACACATCAAACATTTTAAATTGAATGTCTTTTTTCAGCATAGTAAAAGAAGAAGGTATTTGGCAAATTTCACATACTATGATCACTTCTGGGACACAGTCACAAATACTATGGTGTTGATCATCTGGATTGGTCAAAGTTCTGGGAGAGTCCAGTAGAAAGAATACAGAAGAAAAGGCAAAAGTATTCAAAGCCCATTCTGGAAAAATGTGTATCACCGGGTCTAGAGGGAAGTTACAGAAAGAGCATCTAGAAGAGAGAAGGATGGGAGATATAGGAGGGACAAATACGAAGAGAATATTGAAAAATATATATAGACATTTAATCATAACTTTGGACAAATAAAATATATTACTACTGCTTATGGTGAGCAAGAAAAGTGTGGCATGTTTCTGCTCCTAGAAACAGGCCAGGAAGAAAACATTAACAACTTAAAAAGAACAGTTAGATAAGTCATTTTATTAATACTAAAGATTAAGTCTTGAATTATCTATACACGAATACATATTCAATGCAAGTGAAAATAAAAATAATACATACAATTAGAACCAGGGTAAATAAAAATAATGTGCAAAGGTCATGATGTTTCACACAAGTAAAAAAAAAAATGAGCATTGTATTTAGAACACATGAATGAAAATCCTCGTACAAAGAGAAAAATAAAGGAAATATAATCAGTTTAATAGTTCTCAATGATGATTCTGAGAAATCTTCAGAGGAACCAATCTCCTTCAGACACTGTGCTTAGAAGGAAAAAAATCTCGTGAAGGCTTAATAAAAGGGAATGAGTGGTGAGAAAGGCAATACTCTCAATATGTCCCTAAAATAATGCAGAGTGTGTTTCATAAGTTGTCACTGATAATAGTTTATAATGTAAAATATTATATTGTACAATGATGTCTGCAGGAGCCAGACCCCAGTAATATAGATCAGAGAAGAAAATTAGAAATCTAAAAACCAAATATATACATATACACATGCAGATCTCTGCACATGAGGTACTTTCAGCCACTCCCAAGGCTGAAGACTGACTCTCTTTATAGGACGTTTGTTTGTGATGTGTGATATATGAGAATGCCTAACCAATAGAGTCCAATTATTTAAAATCATATATACAATGTATAATTCTGTGTATCCTTAATTCCATATTCTAATCATTTAGGAAAACATCATTTTTAAAGGAATATATCTGTTAATTGCCACACCATTTTTAACATATAAGTAAGAAATGTTTTTGAACAATTCTAGAAATAGAATTTTCAACTAAACTAATATTTTTTGAATGCCAATATGCACACAATCGTCCAAACACCAAAGAAAGATACAAACATGGGTAAGGTGGCTTACTCCTTGCCCTTAATGAGTTCATCACTGGCCTTTCGCAAGAAACAAAAAGCAAATAAAATATTTACTCACACATTTTGTATGTAACACATTTGCTAGATGCTGTGAGAGCACAAATAGGAATAAGTAAACCCCTCTCAAAGACCTTACAATCTTGATGGAGAAAGAGAAATATTATAAACACATACATTGTCTTTTAACAGCACCTCATCAAAGTAGTCTTCAGTTCCTTTCAATATACATTTTAAATAAGATTGCCTAACTCCTCTGATTTCTACTCAGTGATTCATTCATGGTAATAACATTATTGAGGGATACATCTTTTCCAGGGGGTCATTTTGTAACAATGACTGGGAGAGTTCTTTAAACAACGTTTACATTAAAGTTTCTTTTCAAGGAAAGATAAAACGAAAACCCAGAGTCTCCTTGTAATACTATAGACTTAACAAAGTCTTTCTGCCTGATTTGGAGAAATGAGAATCTCTATATACACCTCCAAAATGACTCAGGAATTGTGGTACAGCTAGTGCTTCATTTATCTACACACACACATGCGCACACATTTAAAGTTTATGAGGCCTTTGAATTTAGGGAGGCACATTACGGTTTTGTAGAAAATAAAGTGCTGTTTTTGATGGAAAATATACTTCACTTCATAAACACACCACTTTCCTATGTAATTTAAGATCATGTTTCCTAGATAAATGATCAAAATTTTAACTTTTATGGCAAAACGAATCCACATTACCCAGAGATTTCTCTATACTCCCTGATGTCGGTTGACTTCATTAGTCTTTGCCTCTCACTGAAATGACCTCAATCCCCCACCCTTCCCTCTGTGGCTTATATTTGCTTTTGTTACTTCTGTACTCTTCCCTTTGCTCTCAGGCTAGCAGCTACCATTTCTTGTTAATAACATTTAAGAGTCATAATCTCTCAATCTACTAATTTTCTACTTTCAATTTTTTGATGGTTGAGAAAGCAGAATGTCAAACCATATGAAAAGTCCATTTAATAATTGTTTAGTATGTTTCAGTATGATGGTGTGATCACACAAAGATGTTCAGGGTGGATTCAGTCACTGGTCAGATGCCTCTTTACTTACGTGTGGGTGTCTATGTCTGAATAATTTATGTACTGAACTGAACTCTTAATACGAAGATCAGTATTCCACATAGACGAATAAAGTAATAATTCACCTCCCAAATTTCAAGACTCTAAGTTATCATTTAGTTTGTGTTATGCCTTTTGAGTTTACTCTACTATTTTCCTAATTGTTGGAGCAATTGAATGCCTGAAAGCATCCAGGTTTGTTTTAATTGTAACAAGCATAGATTTGTCATGGAAAAGGTTTTCTGTGTATGATTCTCAGGAGAGCATTTTTTACATCTTTCTTCCTCAGACTATAGATCAGTGGATTCAGCATTGGAATGACAATGCTATAGAAGATAGATGCCACCTGTGCCTTGCTCAGAGAGGATGTGTTATCAGGCTGCGAATATGTAAAAATCAGGGAACCATGGAAGACAGTTACACCCATGAGATGGGATGCACAGGTGGAAAATGCCTTCTGTCTGCCTGCTGCAGACGGGATCCTCAGGATGGCTGAGATGATGGCAATGTAAGTGACTGTGATGATGAGGAGAGAACTAAGAAGAGTGAACCCAGCGAAAACAAAGATCACCATTTCTGTGCTGAATGCATCTACACAGGACAGGGCCAAAAGACCTGTGGTGTCACAGAAGAAATGATTGATGCTGAAGTCACAGAATGACAAACTGCTTATCACACTGGTGGATATCAGAGAATTTGTAAAGCCTATCATATACGGCATTATACCCAGCCAGTTACACACTTTCTGGGACATAACCATTGAATACAGTAAGGGATTGCAGATTGCTACATAGCGGTCATAGGCCATTGATCCCAGAAGAAAACATTCACTACACACCAAACCCACAAAAAAGTATATTTGAACAAAGCAGCCAACAAAGGAGATGGTTTTCTGATCAGATGGGAAATTTACCAGTGCCTTGGGTGTTACAGTAGAGGAATAAAATACATCAGTGAATGCTAAATTGCTAAGAAAAAAGTACATAGATGTGTGAAGGTGAAAGTCAATCCTGATTAGCATGATTAGTCCGAGGTTCCCCAAAACAGTGAACAGACAAATAAAGATAAACATCAAGAAAAGGCTCACTTGTATTTCGGGGCGATTTGTGAATCCAAAGAGGATGAAGAGAGTCACCTCAGTGAAATTGTTCTCAGCCATTTTATCAACTCAGGCCCTTGACTTACCTGCTGGATAACAATAATAGAAGTTAGAGAAGGATTCAAGTCTAAAGACCTAATAATCAAAATTGAGTTAGACTCCAATCATGAGAGAGCAACAGATGGAAAGCAAATATTTAATGACTTCAAGTTAATTGAGAATTTATATACAATTTTCTTTTTTTAATAGAACTGACAGACACTAATACAAAAATTCAGAATTCACAATTGTATGGAATTGGTAGCAATCCAAAAGATATCTGGAAAGATTTTTGAAGAGATTCCTCCTGAAATATGCCATCTTTTACCCCAGTCTATTATTGGGCCCAAAATCATATACTTAGAAACTTCTCTAGAGTTATAGAGTTACTCTTAGTTACAGAGTTACTCTTAGAAAATATAAAGTTGATTTAGGAAAGGAAGGTCTATAATTTGTAAATTTAACGATATCCGTGTTGCAGTCTTAATTTTTCAACATCTAACAGTTACTTTACAGGGTTGTTCTACGAGCTTAATAAGATCTTATATGGACACATCTAATAGTTCCTTGGACTCAATAAAGCTTTGCTAAATTATGTAGAAAAAATGTATTAATATGTGTATATATATATATAGAGGGAGGGAGAGAAAGAGAGAGAGAAACACACTGCTTACTTTACATGTTAATGCTAAAATTCTTTATGTATTTTTTTCTGTCACAAGAAAAATAGAAATTTCTTTCTATTGGTGAGCTAAGACCAAATGAGGAACTTAATCTATGACACAGTCAAATTGTTTTGTGTGTGTGGTTAGTGAACATGTTTGTTTCCAATAAAAAGTGTGTGATTTTATATGACATCAGGTGACAGTCAATACATTGCCAAACAGTAGTTTTCAAGTCAATGATAAAAAGGCTACAAACAGTAAAATAAATGTCATTTGTTTGATTTAAAATAAAGAATTAAAATATAAGGTGATCTCACTAGAAATTAGAGAACTTATTTGCTTAATTCAATTGACATAAGCATATGATTAATAAAAACTGAAACTAACATGATATTAATGCAAGTTTGTTTCAGACATTTGACACTACTTGAGTAACCCAGAGACTTGATGTTATATTGAATGTACTTAATCACTCAGTGTCTCCTTTGTTCACAAGTGTTTATATTTATTTACTCATTCACTGATTTAACATGTATTTAGTCACTGAAGGCATTTTATCCCATCTGTCATTGAAGGCACTTCTCTTAAGTCTCCCTGGAAGATGCAGGCATGTAAAAAGAGAAAGTTTCTCAGTGTGAGAATCACCCACACACACAGAGTTATGGAAAGATGAGGATGATAAAACTAGACTTCCCTGGGACTTAGTCATCCAGAGGAAGCCCTTTTCTCTTTCAGCTATCTTCCACCTATGTTCAGGTTTATGACCAGACAACCAGAAGAGAAAACATTGTGCAATATTCACCAAGTTCAACATTAATTTCTGGCGTATAATTATATTTGCCTCATCTGCAATTCTGAATCTCATAAATTCTCAATATAATGGCTTGAATCTGTTATTGTTGTTGTTGCTGCTGCTGCTATTAGCACGGAGCTCTGTTTCCTATATATTAGACCCCTACTAACATTCTGAAGTTGCTGGGCCGGCCCCGCGGCTTAGCGGATAAGTGCTGGCGCTCCGCTGCTGGCGGCCCGGGCCCGGATCCCTGGCGCGCACCGACGCACTGCTTCTCCGGCCATGCTGAGGCCGCGTCCCACATACAGCAACTAGAAGGATGTGCAACTGTGACATACAACTATCTACTGGGGCTTTGGGGGAAAAATAAATAAAATTATAAAAAAAAAAAAATTCTGAAGTTGATGAAAAAAATTTGTAGTTTTAATGAAAATTCTGTTTATTGTGTATATTACATTCCATTGATAGGATAAAAATAAGAACCAAATTAACAAAGTAATTGCTTACATGCCTCCTTGAGAATTAAAATCTAATTTTTTAGCTCAAACCTAGATTCGTATTAGGATTAGTTTTGTTCTTACTGTATTTCTAAAGCAGTCCCATGACAAAGGATTGTCTTCTGAAATCTAGTGTATTAAACAGTCTTCTTATACCAGCATCTCTTCCTCAGACTTATATTGTAACGGAATTGGTCAATTAGCATCTCTGATCTCTTGAGATTTGTATCTTAATTGAACCCCAAGGTCTATTCCTAATTTGGGAATACATCTCTAATGGAAACCTGCAGAAATACACATTCCTTACTTTTGTGTATTTCAGTTTAAATGGTCATAGACATAATAAAAATGTAATTGATGTGGTATTTAAAATAATGTATATTTTGGGGCCAGCCCAGTGGCGTAGCAGTTAGGTGCGCACGCTCTGCTTCGGCAGCCGGAGGGTTCGAGTGTTCAAATCCTGGGTGCGAACCAATGCACCGCTTGTCAAGCCATGCTATGCTGCCATCCCATATACAGTAGAGGAAGATGGGCAGGGACATTAGCTCAAGGCTGATCTTCCTCACACACAAAAAAAAATAATAATGTTTATTTTGATATTATTAGTTTATAGATATTCATTTATATATACATATATACTTTCCTAAAAGATTATGAAAATATGTGAGGTACATGATGTTAGAGACCCCTCCCAGTAAAAAGCAGTGTTTTCCTATCTACTGATTTAATGGTGTTAATATACATTGAAGTTATGTTACCACCCATACCAACAAATCATGTATGTATTTATTTTTAATGCAGGCATTCAGTGATTTTTAATTCAGTGTGCTCAATGGTACATACACAGAATCATTGGCTGAGAAGAAGTGTGCCATATAGGAAAACGAGCAAGAAACCTTAAGGAAAAATCAAACTCGTGCTCTCAGTCTCATGCTCAGCTGATAGGTCACTATTTCTAAAAATTCAGCTCACAGTATGATTCCATTTGTTGTTTGTTTGTTTGTTTAAAGCAGCTTCCTAGGCCACACCCTATAAAGATTCTAAGTTAGTAGGTCTGAGATTGACTCACAAAAGTAAATTTTGCAAAATGCCTCAGGTCCATGGACTATTGTCAAACACTTCCACAAACACTGGGTTAGAAGGATCTCACAGACTTGTCTAATTAAACTAATTTTCTACTCTGAGTTTTACATTCTTTTTTTTACTTATCTTTAAAAAGGATTTAATATTACAATGATGAAACAAGACATTCTTCATTGGTGAAGGAAAAAACATATCTCTAATTCTAGTTGTCACAGTAGAAATTGTAAAAATGAATAAAATCTATTATAGATGTGTCCTATCACTTACTGATGATCAACATATTCAGATGTTAGGGCAAAGGAAACTGTACTACATTTTTTTCCCTCTAGTATGTATCTTGAGAAATAAAACTTTGAAAGAATTGGTTTGTATATCTGAAATCTCAAATTTCCATCCATTCTCTTACTTATTCTTTCAACATACGTTTATTGAGCAGTTATTAAATAACATGTTTTGTCATTTAATATGACAGAGACAGACAGGGACTACAGAGATGAGAGTGATAATGTCTCTACTTTCACATTACTTAGAGTTAATTGCCTCCTTCAAGATTCAAAATTTGTCTAGTTCTTTAATGTTCTGATATTTGGTGAGCTAATAGGTACAGTGGCTACCAATATACAATTGGTAGAGGGCTATGGGTGACCATGCTCTAGGATCAATGGACATTTAATAAATGCTTGCTCAACTAAATTCATATTTCCTTATAAAGTTATTCTGAGTTCTAGTTGTTAATCAGCTACATTTCACTTTTTATTTAGATACTTTTAGACTTAACAGAGTTTCTGTATATGCCTCACCGAGCTTCCCAAATGTTAACATCATACATAATCACAGGACAATTATTAACACTAAGAAATTTACACTGATACGATAATATTAACTAAACTACAGATTTGAATCAATTTCACCAGTTATTCCAAAAAGTCCTTTTTCTGTTCCAGGATCCAATCTAGAACATCATGCTGCAATTAGTGTTATGTCTGTTTAGTCTCCTGAAATCTGTGAAACACCAATTTTGTTTCCTTTTCTTTCATGACCATAATACTTTTCAAGATTACTGGTCGAGTATGTTGTAGAAAGTCCCTCAATTTAGGTTTGCCTGATGTTTTCTCATGATTAAATTGAGGTTATTCATTACGGGGAAAAGTGCCAGTGAAGTGACATGTAGGCCCTGTTCATCTTATCAGAGGATGCATGATGTCCATAAGTGATATTACCAGTGATGTGAAACTTGATCACTTAGTTAAAGTAGCGTCTGCCAGACTTCTTCACGGCAAAGTTCCTATTCTTTTCTTTGTAATTTATATATACATAAATATTATATGTATACATATATATTTGGGGAAAATAATTTAGACTATGTAAATATTTCATTTATACTTTTTGGCATCCTTTCAAACTATTGCCTCTACCAATTATTACCATGGTGTTTTGGTAGGAAATTTTGATTTCCCTTATTCTTTCAACATGTTTTCATTGAAATTATTCTGAAAGGAAGAGTTGTTCTTTCTTCCCTATGTATTTATTTATTTAGTTGGTTAGTTTTACCAATATGCACTTATTGACAATTATTTTGTTCTTTGGGTTGTTATCCAATGCTACCATCATTTATTTTGTTGCTTAAATTGTTCTAGCTTTGCTAATGGAACCATCATCAAATTAGCTCCTATGTGCTTTGCTCTTTGCACATGCTATTGTCTTTTTTCTTTCTCTCACTTCTTATATTCTGGCAGCACAATATGCTCCAGGATCATCTTATATTTTTTGGGACTTGGCTCTAGAAACCAACCACTTCTCCAAGGACCTGCTATCTTTTATGGGAAGATGGCATCTGGAAACCAGGATCTGGACAACATATTCTATTTTCATGTGTGGACTTATATTTTTCTCTTAATATTTCACACGTATTTTCAAAGCTTTTAAATGTCTAAGTCTCTGCAGTTATAACTTTTTAAATCAAAATTCGATGCTATAGTTGAAAAGATTTGGATTTGGAAACCATAATTCTGGGTTTGTGTCCAGAAATATCACTTACTAGCTTTACGATCTTGTGAAAACTTCTTAATCTCTTTGAGCCTCAGTGTTCTTGTCTGCAAAGTGACAATAGTAGCACGTGCCTCATGTGTTTGTGAAGATGAAATTAAATAATATATATAAAACAACTTGCATGATATTGACAACATAATATGTATTCAGTCAATATTTGTTCCATCTCCTTAATATATAAATGACTTTATCTGTAAACACACATTTGTTAAACTGTCTCCTTCACTGTTGGGCATTTATACTAATCATGATTTTTCTTTGTTTGTTTTTTTAAAAAGGGATGCAGAATACGTATTGACTTGTTTCCTTTAGATGAATAACCAGCAGTAGTATTTGGGGCCAAAGCTGCAACTCTACGTTGCATGTCAGCAGAAGGCGCTCTAGATGGGGGGCAGGCAGATTTTAATCCCGTGAGACGGTCCCTGACCCTCAGTTTCACATCACTCTGCCTACGGGGACCGTTTCCATCTCCTCAAGCTCCACACTGAATAGAGCTCTATGAATCAAAGGTGGTCTTGTTAGGCATTTATTTCATTCCTATGCACGGGAAACTGCCTCGTATCTTTGTTTATAATTTACATGCCCATCACTTTACTATATTGAAAACCTGATTCCAGTAGTGGTTGTTTTATTTTTTTTCTATTGTAATAGATGGAAAAACTCTTAATTTATTGATTATCTTTGTTATTTATTTACTCTTCAGTATCAGATATGCTAGCACATTATAGGTAATAAAATCCTATGAAATAATTAACTCACCAATTTATTAAACAAATAAGTATTGTGCACCTACTATGTGATAATCTCTTTCCCAGTAATCTTGGAACTACGAAGTTGAATAAGATGCGGTCTTTTCCTTACTAAAGAAACAGTCCAGAAGAGGAGTTAGAAGTGAAAACAAAACTTTACAATCCGATGATCCAGCAGATCCTCCTGGGGAGGCAGGGCAGGAGAGTACATGGGTGCCAAGCAGCAACGGCAGCAGGAGGCCTGGTAACCCAGGCCCAGGGGGAATTCAGGCAGCAACCAAAGTAGCAGCAGACCCCAGGTCCACAGTCCCCTCCCCTTGGACTTGCTGATGGCGGTGGTAGGGGTGGGGAGTGGAGGGCAGGGGAGAGGGAAGGGTGGGGGAAGAGAGAGAGGAGAGGGCAGAGGGGAATGGGGATGAGGCTGCTATGGGGAGCAGACCCTTCAGGTGGGCTGAGCCTGAGCCCTAGGCCAGAGCCGGGGCTGGGGTGGGGGAACATGCTCAGAGGCCATCACAGTCCAGGCGCGCTGATGATCGAGTGCATGGTGGATGGCCTCCTGGCAGTGGGTAAGATGTGCGTACTCTTGAACTATACCAACAACTCCTTCCTGAAGGAGTAGGTGTCCACTGTCTTCAACCACTGTGCAGTTAGTGTCACACCGTAGGGGGCAAGCCTTACCTCCTGGGACTCTATGACATGGCCAGACAAGAAGACTATGATCGTCTGAGGCCTTTATCTTACCCAATAACTGATGTCTTCCTTATATGCTTCTCTGGTAAATCCAGCTCCATTTCAAAATGTGAAAGAGGGGTGGGTACAAAAGGTATTCTTTTTATTAATAGGGACTCAGATTGATCTCTGAGAAGACCCCAAAACTTTAGCAAGACTGAATGATATGAAAGAAAAACCTATACGTGTGGAACAAGGACAGAAACTAGCCAAAGAATTAGGAGTGTACTGCTATGTGGAATGTTGAGCTTTCTTGGCTATCTTAATTAGCTTGTGAAACAAATTGTTGTCTAGCACTGTGCAATAAGAAGAGAACTAGGCTGAAAATCAGAATGCCACTAATTACCCAATGAGTAATGAGGCCTAATACATATACATAATATATAGTTTTTTTCTCTCTTCAGTACTTCATTTTTCTCATCAGAATAACAATTACAAGGTCCCATTAAATTATAAATTTCTATGATTCCAAAAAAAGAACATGGCACCAAAAAAGAGGCCATTGTGAGCTCTTTGAAATTTGTAAGTTATAATCTATTTAATAGCCATGAGCAGATGCCTAATTGTTGGAAAGACACTTGGAGGCCAACATGCATAACCATCCATCTGATACTCAAACTGCTCCCTACAAATTCTCACCAAATTGTTATCCATCTTTAGCTTCAATCTTCCAAGAGATCTTTATCTTCTGTGCATCTTAGTCTTGGGAAATATCCCAAAATACTACATTGATTCAAAATATATTTCCATACAGCTTCAAGTAGTCAAGATATCATTAAGGATACATTTCTTTGATTTTCAAATGCATTTAGCTCAAAATTTTTAAAATTCTTATCATTGTATTCCTTCAACTCTATAAAACAAATCTAATCCCTTCTTCTCATGACATTTCTTCCATAATGAGGCAATTATAATTGGTGCCCTGACCCTTTCAATTCTATATTTCTCCATAATTATGTGTTTTTATCATCCTTGTTACTTTTCCCTGCAAAAGAACTTAAACAAATTGGAAGATTTAAATATTTAATATTCATTACTACATATATTAATTCAGGATTGTCCAACCACTGTAGATTAAAGTAGAACCTAATAACAACAAAAAAAGTAGAACGCAATACCTTAATACCTTAATCTTGTCATGCAAACAATATACATATGTAGGTATGTATATATATGTTTATAGAGCTAGAGACAGATTGATATGTAGATATATATTGGTATATATTACTCTTAGCATTGCACTACTAACAGAGGCTTTTAAGAGCAACAAAATCAAGCACATATCTTCAGGCTGGTTATAGATCTAAACAAAGACACCACATTCACTCATACGCTATCAAATTAGATTGAATTACTGGTTTAATTTAAGAAGCATAAAAATCTTGTCAGAAACGGGATCATCACGAAGTTCAGAAGTGGATGAAGCAAACTTCAGGGAAGTCTTTTTTTGGCTAGGGGGCTTTAGTGATTGCTGGAGAAACTACCTTTGTATGTAAATAAGATCTTGCTAGGTCTGAGAAGTTAATTTTTGTTGTCCTCTTATATTTCTGCCTAAAACTCTTGGGAAAATTCACTCTACCAATTTATAGCTTGAGTGAGAAATATTTAAAGACATCTGGGTTCCTCGTGGTTTTAATGGTATCCCTAAACAATATCTCTATCTGTAATTTTATAATATTTCAGAACGCCCATTTATTTTGAATTTACCCCTTATATTTGATTCAATATGCTTTTGTTTTCTTGATTTTGGTCCAGTGACCATGTCCTCAAGTCCATTTTTGAGAAAAAGAAGAGAAAAACTCTATGTTCTCAAATGTTTTCTCATGAAATCAAGTGATAATTTGAGGAAGGAAGAACACAATCACTCATTGCATCTTTACTGATTTTCACATTATTGGTTTTGACTTTTTCCCACAATCTTGAGATTTTATTACAGTACATTCATTATTTATTTATGTCTATTAGATTAAAATAACTAAACTTTTAAATAAATATAATTGCATTGGTGAAAGCATTAGGTTTTAAATAAGTCGTTCAGAAAGTAATTTAGCAAAGTATCGAAATAAAAATATTTACATGTGTTTTACCAAAGAATTTCATTATTAGAACTTTATTGAGATGCAAACAATTAGAAAAATGAAGTTTTATATACAGACTTTATCATTATGCTATAAATTACTTTGTAAGACGTTAAAACATGAAGTATTAACACCAGAAGATGGATGATTTGGTGGCCCTTATGTAGATTTAAATTTTAGTCTGTGATTATGAGATATCATTCAGAAAGCTGCTTGCCATGTCCTAAGGACTCCTTTATTAAATGATAATACTAGTTTTGCTTTTAAAACTTGGTTATAGCAATGGCAGTGATTACTTATTTTTTGAAAAATGCATGGCTGTTATTGTGATATGCAGTTAAAATATTTGACAATGGGATTATTCTGGAAGAAAATAATGGGCTGTATAAAGACAATGAAATAAAATTTGCTTTCACATATTTTGTTACATATTTACACAAATGTAATTGTCAAGTAAAAAGGAAAAAGTCCATAGATTTATAGATTTTAACAGATGAGATTTATTACTGTGAGCCATTGAATAGATATAAACATTCTTTACACAAACTCAAAACCATTGTTCACTGCATATTGCAAAGGTGTCATTTAGCAAAGGCTGTGTTTGCTTTCTTAACAGTTGTGGTGATAACAACAGTGCTAGACTTGGTTTTTGACTCATGTCTGACTGAGCAGAACAATAAACACTATATGGAATGATGCACATAAGCAAAACGGCATTCCAATAGTCATTTGTAGGAAAAAAAACTATTAGCATTTTTAAATGATTATACTGTTTTACGGAAGTTTCCTAAAGGCTGATTCTTAGCAAATTCCACTGTACTGTGATACAATAGGACATCTTTGCGTTATTATTTTGGCATTTCTGTTAAACAACTGGTAGAAATGGAGTCGCCATAAAAAGAAGCCCTTCTGTGCCTGTGGAGTTATTTTTTAAAGTTAAATATTCAAATTTTAACAGTTCTAATCAAAGATGGCATACAAAATACATACAGGAGAGTCTATGATTTATGTAAAATGGGAGGAGGCCTGTGGCAAGTACATGAATATGTTCTACCTCTTCAAATGCGGATGTTGTCTTATTTTGGTAAGCTTTTAACTCCATTGATCCTTTGTTTCTTCATCTGTAAAATGGGTTGGCTCTTCCAGAGTTGTAAAGGAGGAGGAAGAATGTATTTTTTCTCTGTAAACGATTCTCGAGTTATGCATGCATGTGTTTCTGTGTGTAAGTTTGTGTGATTGTCACCTACTGGTTCTACTATATCCTTTGTCAAAACTGAAGATCCTATTTTGTAACTAACCAATCCTTAGAAGATGGCGTCAATTTATTACATAGGAAGTTAGCAGAGGTTCAAAATAATAATTTGGGAATTGAAAGGATCCAAATTATACAATGGCATAAAATTATTTTAAATGGAAAACAGTTGGGATTCAATAGATGCAGAAAGAGACTTTTTCAGAAATTCTCTTATTTAACTGAGGTCAGAAACTTCTACAAGCGAGGCTGCCGTAAATCCTCTCTCCCTGGGGAGTTTTGCCTGCCGAGAAGAAGACAGAAAGGACCCCTGGCACCTGCATAAACAAATAATATCACAAAATTTCTTATCTTCCATTTGTTCCCTGCAAAGCCCATTTGTTCTTCCCATAGAAGCCTTTTCTCCCTCTCCCTTTCCCTTTTTAAATTAGGTGTATAAACCCCATCTCTAATTATTGAGCAAACCACATTTTTTGTGCACTCTTATTTACATATGAATAGACTGTCTTTTCTCCTGGTAATCTGTCTTTTGTCAGTTTCATTCATAGGACCTCAATCAGCAGACTTGAGAGGGTAGAGGAAAATTTTTTCCTTTCTGACAGAATGTATTGTATATGTATATGTATGTACATGCACACACACACAAACACACATTACTATATTATTATCCACAAGCCAATAATGAACATATCTTTGCACACAAGCTGCTTTGAAAATACTATCCTTCTTTTCTCCAACAAGTTCCACAGGTATTTAGCAATGTACCTGCCTGTAGAATCAATAAATATTTCTATTTGAAAATTCATAATCACTGAGCAAATATTTTTCTCATAATAATTCTTTTCATTGCTTCTTTGGCCTCTGTGTTTCTCACACTATATATCAGAAGATTTAGTATTGGCAGCGAAAGGGTGTAAAACACAGACAGGATTTTGGCTCTCCCCTGTGGGTAGCCAGAGCTAGTTCCCAGGTAAGTAAATATCACTGTTCCATAGACAAGAGTCGCTACCATTAGGTGGGAGGGACATGTGGAGAGGGCTTTATATCTGCTCCTTGTAGAGCGTATCTTCAGGATAGCGAGAAGAATTCCCAGGTAGGAACAAACCACTATCAGAAAGGTAGTTGCTGATGTGGTCTCAGAGAGGACAGTAAATAAAACCTCACTGTCCTGGATTGTCAGAACAGGAAAGTTGAAAGAGCAAAAGGATATCACAGAAATAATGGTTAATGACATTGGACAGGCTAAGCAAGCCGCTCAGATGAGTGAGTTGGCACAACCAAGATGTAGGAAGCACTCACCAGGTGGATACAGAACCTGGGGTCAAGAGACCTTTGTAGTGAAGTGGGAGGCAAATGGCAACATACTGATCTCATGCCATTGCAGCCAGGAGGAAGACTTCGACCGTCAGGAGCATACTGACAGAGGAATACTGAAGGAGGCGACCGTGAGAGGAGACGACTTTCTCTCCTGATATGTAGTTCACCAACATTTTAGGAATAAAGACTGAGGAAGAGCAGAAATCCAAGAAAGCCAACTGGCTAAGGAAAAAGTATTTGGGAGAACGAAGCTGGGCACTGACCAGGTTTACTGTGATAATCCAAGTGCTGCCCCACAGCAGTAAAGAGATAGATCAAGAGAAACAGCACAAAAGAACAGTACTCAGTTCAGGGTCATCAGTCAGCCCCAGCAGGATGAACTCAGTTGTCACACTGACACTTCTCTCAGCCATTTATGTGTCTCCCCTATGAGGGATCTGCAGGGAACAAGAGGGAAAAAAATAACCAAAGACTATGGCTTGACTATGTGAATTCAATCTACTAGCATCTTTAGAAAACTGCACAGTTTTAATTAATAATAATAATCCACGGTAAAGCCAATTCTTGCAAGTATGAAAAGTTAGCCTGATACAAAACTTTAGTTGGATCAGAGTCTCACCGGGGGATATAAACTGATATTATGTACCACATAAGAAACCCTAGAGAAATTAACATCCCATTAAAGAGCCCTAATAGGAATGTTTGTTTAACAGAGAGAGTTCAGGAGCTGGATCCTGGATAACAGTATATTCCAGATTCCAGAACACAAGGCAAGGACCCCCTATTTTAAGGAAGTACATTGCTTAACAAAGAATTAAAAAAACTCAATATTTAACAGGTAAATTTTTGAGACATCTAGCAAAATTATTCTCTATGACGTCTTTTAACTTAGACAAGTAATACATGACACATTAATAAAAACAACAAATAGAATTTATATTTATATGGATATATAATTTTTAATAAAATTTATAGATTATGCATAAAAATGGAAAATGAGAAATAAATGTTTCTAAAATAGAGACTGAAAAAAATTCAAACATTTTCTATCATAACAACATTACTTATTTGTTAAAACTCACTTGCTCCAGGAAGTCATTCTTTGCTACTCCAACAGATATTTATCATTTCATCCTCTGATTCCCCAACATTTATTATCCCATGGCTTGGATTAGTCCATGTCAGATTTGTTTTTATAGAGACTGAGTCAGAAAACTTTTTCAATATGTTTTAATCCTTGCAGTCAAACAGTCTCAAATCTAATTTCAAGGACAATGCATATGCTTTGGGCCCATTAGATCACATATGGATCTGGCTTTTTATCTGGGAAAAGTTAGATCATTAAATTAATTTTATTTTAGGCTTATAATATTACCCAGAATACGTGAAAAGTAAGGTTCTGGTATCCAATATATTTGGGAATCACTTGGCTAAATAATTTTTTAAGAAAGTTTTCTTTACTGCCAGACTTACAGGAATACATAATACACTAGTATGCTTTGGAAGTTTCCAATAAGAGAAATACATATAGAGCATGTTTCACCTTAATTTGACAATTGAATCTATTTTCACTGAACGTTAATGAATATGATGTTCCACAATCCATGCTTTGGGAATAATATTTCCCTGATATTGAATAAAGAATGAGAAAGACATGGGCTTGGATCTCTACCCTTTGCTGTCAGCGTGATGTAAATTAAGTTATTTAACAACAATTCAAAAACTTGAAACCATACTAAAAGATAGCTTTGATTATGTTCATTTTACTGAACATCAGAGGTTAAAACGAATGGCTAGTCACTTTTTACCGCATTAAGCTGTGATTTCATGTCTAACTCTATTTTGGAGCCTACCTATTAGTTTCATCTGTAAACCTTTCTCCAGAGGTAGCTGTGAGACTTCACTAAGAAAATATGTGGAAACTATTTGGCACACCATAGATATTATCTAAATGTTTGCCGTATGTTCAAAGGAAAACAAATAAGGAAAACAGAGACTGGACTATCTGTTGACATACTGGACAGATGGCTTTTTGACTAAAGTAATTTTTTGGATCTTTGCTTTTTTTAGTTTAATTTTTTTTAGTTAGCTTTGCCTTGATTGACTTTGTTTTTAAACAGCCAATTTGTTACTTTGAAGATGATTTTCTTCTTATTTAACTGATTTCATATTTATTTCTTTAATTTTCATTTAATAAATAGTAATTTTCACCTGGACTGCCTTTCATACCATTTTTCTCTTGCTGTAAAGTCAGTCATATACAATAAATTAATATTTGAGTCTAAAAATTAGCTCTGGTAACGGAGTCAAATAAATCGCCACTCTCCCTCAGATTTAACAAAATTCAATAGTTTGTAGCAATCAATCTTAGATTTTAAAGAATTTCCTTAAATAAATTTCCCCTTGCAATTTACATCATTATATGAAGCTTTAAAAACAGCTACCTGAGGAAATATGGAACAAACCCACTAACTATTTCAAGAGAGCCAGGTGACTTGGTAATGGTCTAATTCTGTCTCACTTATCTCCACAGTTGGAATGGACGTGCGGCCACGGTCTGTCTTCACAGTCCACTCACAGCACCTGTGGAGAGCTGCTGCTTTTGAGAAATGAAGAAGGCATTTATAATTCCTTTGTTAAAACATAAATATAACACCCACCTGGAGTCAAGAGGAAGCTTGGCCCTTTCTCTTAGTTTCCTGACTGTGTTTATATTTGGCTCGGGGCCTGTGGAGGACAGAATCCCCAGTGATTCTGTGAACACCAGGTTTCATTAAAACAGCTAGAGAGAGGCCAGGGGAAAGTAAGGCCCCAGCACTGTCTTTCCAAATTGTAACAATTCATTTATTTGGCCTTTTCTCAGTTTTAGAGAAAATTGTTGCATATGTTCTTGTCTCACCTATATGAGGCTCTACAAGAAAAAATGGAATTATTAAAAATGAACTCCACTGGTGTTTATAATTATAATTTACATAATTTAACTATCTATACATATTATATTATTATTTTTGTTTTAAAGAATGCTAAGTTCCATTTGTTGATGACCATGTGCTTCTATAAATACATAGTTATTGGTAGTGATTATGGAAAATATACACATATTTCGATGTGAGATAACTCAAAAGAAGTGGAAGCCATTACTAAATAGAATTCAGGTGTGTGTGTGTGTGTGTGCGTGCGTGTGTGTGTTTTCAGTCACTGGATCGCCTTATAATATTAGGAGTAATTTAGCCAATTAAGACATTAAGATAATATCAGGTTCAACATATTTGTCACTATATTGGCTGAACATAAAGGTAATTTTTAGGAATACTAGGTAGGCTGATACTTGGACAATAGAATGGAAAATATAAAAGGAGATAAATACAGGGTGAAATGGTAGGATAAACATAAAAAGGAGGGAAGGGGAAATAAGAAGAAATAAGTCACTAAGATAGGTCAAATGCAACCAAACCAACAAACACAACTTCACAAGAACAAGGTGGTGAAAATCTGCAGTGATTTTAAAATGAAGCAATAGTGAAAACAGACTAATACACAGGCAATATTATAATTACTTTTATTAACAAGTGTATTTCTTTTTATTTGACAACCACATGTTAAGTAGGATCCTAGTTGGAAGGGCTTCTATTTATTAAAGGCCTAGTATGTTCCAGGCACTTCATAACTATTATCTCTAATCACTATGTGATTTTATTTAATTAAATATTCCAATTCATATGCTTCACATTGTAGGTGGCCCAGAATAATTAAAGCAATTGTCCAAGTTTGCACTTATAGGAAGTGGTAGAAAAATAGTTTTAATAGAATGGTCGTCTGATGTAAAAGTTTAGCATTCTTTTTACTATTTAGTCCATGCAGCCTTTTAATATTGACAAACTAAAGAGTGAACAGTATAATCATGGAATTTGAAACCATATTGCGTGAAGAATAGTGGAAAAGATAGGAAATACCCAGTGTTAAAAAAATTAGACTCAGGATAGTATTCTAGCAAAACTGAATATCTGAGGAGACTAAGAATGAAGAGAGAGAATATATGAATTCTAAGACTTCATAAGACATATCTGAGAGTACTTGATATAAGCTCTAAGGAGAGAAATATATCTTGCTTAAACTGAAAAAAAAAGTCATTATTTCATTGCTAAGATTTAATAAATGCTGGTTTTGTAGGGGAAGGTAGACAACCGTTAGAGCATTTTTAGAGAGTATTCTCTATCAGATTAGGGTTTAGATGGGTTGGCTATATGATCCTTAGATGTCCATGATTCTGGGAGTTTGAATTTGTCCACAGGTCCCATTTGACCAGGGACAACTGAATATTGTCATCAAAGCTGGGTCAATGTAATCACTATGTGCTCACAGCAGAAGGCTAAATCTCAAATCTTAGCAACATAAATTCGTCGCATTGGCTCGTGGGTCTCTTAATAAGTATCAAACATGACCACAACACAGATGTAGCCATGACCAGCCCCAATGATGCCAGAAACTTATTTTATTGATGAGTCAGGTCAATTTCCAAATTGCAAATTGCAAGGATATACAGATGAAATAAAAAATTAACACATACTTGCAAGAGACTCTATGAGGACTAAGAGGAAAGTTATGTGAGATAAACATCTATTGAGTCCTGATTTCTCCAAGCATTGATGTTGAACAATAACCAATTTTATGTATGAGATGAAGGGATTGCAGATACAAGCGCCTAGTCTCAAAATTGTTTTCCTAATACTTTACATAACAATTTATGGAATAGCATTAGATATTTCATTGATGAAGTCCTCATCTATCTCCTATTGATGAATTATATCTACCACTTAAGAACACTTGGAATCTACTGAACTCAGTTTCATTTACTTTCAGAATATATGTATATGTACCATATATATGGTATATTATTCATTTTCCAATCTACATCTTAGAAATCTTCCACGCACCTTCCATTTGCCTTAGAATTCTAGGAGAGGGAATCTTTTTTTCTCATTTATGCATCCACCTCCTGTTTATAGTATAATATAGTAGCTATTTGTTAGGATGAGTTGAAGGTCAGTAGTAGAAAAAACAAAAATCATTTTTTTTCATAAAATAACCCCCCTCCCACACATACACATTTAGTAAACTATTTTATCTGCATCCTGGGAGGACAGTCCATTCTTTCAAAGGGTGTATATTGTAACAAAATTTGTAAAAAAAATTATAAGTAATTCAATTTATTTTTCTTGAGTTTCAATTATCTTGCCTATATATAATTCCTTGTGTTTCAAGCTCTAAGATATAAGATATTGAGTGCTTTTAAAAAATGGTGAAGAACTATATAAAATTAAGTTTACTTATTATCATTCTTATTTTGTTTTTAATTTTACTATGAAAATGAAAAAACTTTAATACATGAATGCCTCATAGATAAATGTCACATATGGTTAGCCTTCAAATGATACATTAAATTATCTTGGAACATCAAGAAGGGCCGTACAAATGTTATATGCTGTTCTTGGTGTTGGTGCTAGTGGAGTTGTTATTATTCTTTCATTCTGAAAAGTAAACTTTCATATGAATTTCTTTGCAAGAACGTCTAATATAACAAGCATTTCAATTTGCTACCTTCACTTTTTTCACATTCTAATTTTCCGTCTTCACAGATATTTGAGCCATTCATTTACAACATTTTGGTTGTCACTGAGAGGAAAAAGCAAAACTTTAGTCTAGCCACCATGTAAAAACATGAATTAATATTTATGGAGCATTCTACTGTCTCGTTAGGCTGCTTAGCCTAGTTTCCTTTAGTTATTTCCATATTTAAAACAAACTCCAAAAAATAATCATAATTTGTAAATGAAGATATTCTCTAGAATACTGATTTTTTATTCCAGTTGGGGGGGTTTACAGCAATTTAGGGAAAAGAATTCACTATGCAAGAATCAGTATTTACGGGCCTGATCTATCATTATGCACCTGTACATAGAATTTGAATCAAAGGGAAAGTAATCGGCTTCACATGTTTTCCCACCTAGAACACATAGCACAGGTTTCCTCCTACCTGGAACACCTTCAGGGAATTTTTTGTTTAATGTCCAGAGAAGATGTTGGAAGATTCTTGAAGGAAAGAGGGAAATTAGTCTGATTATTACTGATTCCCTAATTATCTTGGAGGCATCCTTTCTAAACATGAAGTAAAATTCTGAGTATTGGTGGCCCTTCCATGTGAAGTGGTAATAAAACTGTGGCCTTCCACCCTGCTCAATTTCATGTGTAGTAATGGAAACTGAGTCCAGGAACAAGGAAACGGTTTAGACTAAACACTGTAGATGGAAAGGTCATCTAGCACTGAGTTTTCTTTGACTATTTTTGAGTGTTTACATTTATTTTGAAGAATATCTGATTAGAAATAATCCAGGCTAATTTCAGGAACATGCGTCTGTCAGTTTTATTGGACAATTCAAATACCAATGGTTTTTGCTTTAAAAATATTTTACTTCTTTGTGCTCAATAGAGAGACCGAGTTAAGAGACATTTTATTATTTATGAATTTTATGTTTGTGTCTAGATGTGTGTGTATTTGTGTGTCTATGTATCTATATGTATTTATTCATTTCTACCCATATATAGAAATGAAAATGTCAACGATCAACGATTATCCAGAAGTAACCACCCTGGATCTTAGTATGGTTTTTAGGTTAGTTTGCAAAATAACCAGCCATATGTACTATGATATTTTATTCTCCTAGACCTTTTTCTTCCACTGTAAAACAGAGGGTTCCAATTAAATAAACTCTAAGAGTCCCTCAGGCTCAAAGTTTTAATAAATTCACATAGATATCACTATTCAAAGCACTTGTTTGTGTACTGGTTTGGGGCACATACGGTGTGACATTAACAAGAACTGTATTTCATTTCCACAGCCCTTTTCACTGCATCCTTCACTTCCTGGTTCCTTAGGCTATAAATTAATGGATTTAACATAGGAATCACCAGGGTGTAAAGCACAGATACCACCTTTTCTTGTTCTAGGGAATATTGGGAGCTCGGTTGAATGTAACTAAAGCTTACAGAGCCATAGAACAAAGTCACAGCCATTAGATGTGAAGCACATGTGGAGAAGGCTTTGTGTCTACCTGCTGCCGAGCGGATCCTCAGGATGGCAGCAACGATGAAGATGTAGGAGATCATCACAGTCAAGAAAGTGCTCATAGCAATAATGCCACTGAAGGTTAAAAGCAACAATTCATTCGTGGAGGTGTCAGAACACGACAGCTTCAACAATGGGGGAAGGTCACAGAAGAAGTGACTGATGATATTTGGCCCACAGAAAGACAATTTCACCAAACCAATTGTGTGTGTCAAAGAGTTGATTAAACCTCCTACACATGATCCAATGACCAGGACAACACAGACTATTTTAGTCATAGCCACTGTATAAAGTAAAGGGTTCACAATGGCCATATAGCGGTCATAAGCCATTGCTGCCAACAGGAAGCCCTCAGCGGTAAGGAGTGACACGAATAAAAAATATTGAATGATGCATGCAGAGAATGAGATTGTCTCCTGTTCAACAAAGAAGTTCAGCAGCATTTTGGGTGCAAAGACTGAAGAATAGCAGGCATCAACAGATGACAGACAGCTAAGGAAATAATACATGGGTGATTGGAGTTTCGGGGTTGTCTGGATGAGAAAGATCATTCCTAGATTCCCCACCAAGGAAACAGCATAGATCAGCAGGAACAACATGAAGAACACCACTTTCAATTCAGCGTGATCTGTCAGCCCCAAAAGGATAAACTCAGTGACTGATGTGCAATTAACACAATGCATTTTTGTTTGTTTTTCTTGGTACCTGTTAATGATGAGGAGATTGGAATAAATTGAGAATAATCACGTTGCACCATCAAGACTGCTTGGAATCCCTAACTAGCTGTGCAACTAGTTATTTACTTCTCTGCTCTGGTTGTTTTACCTGCAAAACACAAAATTTTAACTAAGAAAGTGTCTGGCCTCTTCAAACACTGTTTATCTGCCTGTTCCATAAGGACTTCCATGAGTAAAAAATGAAAACATTAGGGTCTTTGCCTCAGGGTGCGTTCAAAATGCCGGTCTTAGTGTGAAGAAAAAACCTTAAGTGAATTTCATTCTAAAATCTATAAAGAAAAGTCCCGTTTATAAAGCATAATAACTGAAGTTGAGAATTTAACCTGAGGTACCATTGAAGCTCTCTTTTAAACTTCTCACTGGGGATTTAACAGCAGCTAATGTTAAATATATGAAGATGTAAGAATAAATTGTACTGTGGCATTTAATCCTGAGATATTCCTCTTACACATTTATGTTTAGTTCTTACTTCACATTTTTTAAACTCGAATGTGATGAAAGGCAAGGTCCTAACATCCACCATCTCTGGACTCATCCTTAGAAAACAGCCAGCGGCATTTACTTCTGAGAAGAGTGCCCACTGGGCATAAGGGAGAGGGCACTCTGAGCTGGAATATGAAACATGATGAACAGCAACTTATAATTGGCCTTTGATATGCAGTAGGAATACCTTACTCAGAACACTCAGGAAACAGTCTTTATACTTTTTCTCAGAAAAAGCAAAGCAAATCTATCAAATAAAGCAAACGTATAAAACATTCAGATTCTTCTTCACAATGTTTTGAGGTTTTTGATGTTGCAACATGTTTCTTAGAACATGTGATGTCTTTTCTACTTAATCAACACACATTTGTTGATTATTACTGCATTTTGTCTAAAAATTTAACTGTCTTTTCACATTTACCTAAAAATAAAAATAAATGTTTTAAACAGCTCACAATACTATAGCTTTATCTCTACAGAATAAAGGATGATGTTTTTAGTGGCTTCATCATCCTTTCACTTGGGAGACACTTGTTTCTTGAATACAGTAGGTAAAACTCAGAAAAGAACAACATTGCAAGATTACATAAATAATAAGAAATAAGGAGATAACTATGTTAGATCTAGAATATCTACATTGACAGATGAGTAATCCCTATGGGAATATGTATTTATGACAGGGTTGCAATTCATCCTTTAGGAACAAATACTCCAATTGAGTTAAAACATTGATTTTTTCATTGTTTCAGTAGAAGTTGCATAATAATTTAGACGTTAATATAGCAAAAGAGATTGAAGAGTAGGATAAGGGGTTGGAATAAATGGCAAATTGTAAATTCCTACAACCCTGTAGTTTGAAGTGTTTATCAGATTAAAATCTGAACATGATGTTTTTTTTTTCATTTTTCTTCATCTCTTTTTTTGTTTTTAACTAATTTTCAGAATGTATGTGTATGGGATATTCGAATAAGTAAAGTTAACTTACCAGTGAAAGAAAAAATTGTCCAAAACCTTAGCTTATTTTGGAAACTCGTGACCACCCATTTCCATAGATTATTTCTCCTTATTCCCCCCAAAACTAAAACAAAAACAAAATGCAAGAAAAAAAGTTAAATTTGTCTGATATTTACAATAATACATAATTTAGGTAATGAGAGTAGTTAGAGGTAACAGGATTAAAATTCAAACTTCTCCTTTAATACATCCGAACCAAACGCACAGCCTCCATGGTGTGAAAACAAGAGCAAGACGATCAAAAATGAACCGTGTCAGGAGACAGCTTCAGACAAAAGCTCAGTTATGTATTTGCCTTAGTTCTAATGGGAAGAGAGTCCCTGGAGTTAATCTTCTCATGGAAAGGATAGAATAAATACATTATTAAAAGTTCCTTGTGTTTCTTGAGGGATGTAGGAAACTCTCAAGAACATAATGGCTCCCTTAAGGCATTTAATTTCCTAAATGTTACAATGAATGACAGGAAATGTGGGGCTTCCTTTCACTGAGGAAGAGTGTCCCCGAGCTAACATCTGTGCCAGTCTGCCTCTATTTTGCGTTTGGGATGCAGCCACAGCATGGCTTGATGGGCAGCGTGTAGGTGTGTAGGTCGGAGCCTGGTATTGAACCTGCGAACTCTGGGCCACTGAAGCGGAGTGCACGGACTTAACCACTATGCCACTGGGCCCACCCCGACAGTTTTGGAGTTTTTACCTTCATCTTAAAATGAGTTATGAAGATTCTGGTAGCAATATTTCACATTCTTCCTTTCCATGTGTATCTAAATAAAAATTATCTTTTATTCTTTATTCTAAAAACAATTAATTTTTTCCTTCCCAAATGCAAATTTCCTAAATCCGTAAAATAAAGCTAACGGAGCAGGTAGTAGTAGGGGGGATTAGGTGATATTCTAAATTTCAGTTAAGCCAGAAGATGATTACGTTAGAAGGCCTAGAACATTCTAAGTACCTGATGCATTCTCTGTTTTTTTTTTTTAATATCTAATACATTCCCAGTTCAGACATGAAAGAATTATATAAGAAATACATGTAAGAAAATGAAGAGATTAAGTTTCTCAGACCAATATTCTCTTTTCTCCTAGGAAATTGTAGATTAAGGACAAAAAGTTATCTGAAAAAGCTTTATAAACGTCTGTATTTGCAAGCATTCAGTTGAAAAGAAAAACAACAATTATAATCAGAAAGTTCCTATCCGGTCTTTTATCTTCTGTAGGTCTATTAACCCCTTGAAGTTACATGAAATACTGTGTTTAAAAGCACATATTTCTGGAAAGAGGCCTCATACCAATAATCAGATACTCAAATGGATCCCCAAAATAAGACTTAATGACTTTATTAGCAACAAAAACTGATATTAAATCAAAAAAGTGTTGAAATTTAGAATACATATGGAGCTGCAGTTGAATTTGGCGTATAGAAAAATGTAATAGCATTATTCAAAATGAATTTAGCATATGTTTGCTAATGTGAGTTATTTTGTAATGAAAGAAACCTTTTTGTGAAAAATATTATCCAGAAATTATATTAATTAATACAATATATTAAAGTGTTATATTTTAGAAAATAATTACCTTTTTTCCAATAAAACTTACTGAGGAATAATTATGACACATTAAGCTGTGGTCATTTTAAGTGTATAATTTAATGAATTCAGACAAATATGTGCTCCATGGCAATTACTACCACAATCAAAACATGGGACATTCTATAACCCCCAAAGTCTCTTTCCAAGAAACCCCTATCTCTTACCTCCAGCCCCAAGGAACTGCTGATCAGCTGTGTATCTCTATATATGAGATTTGCTTTTGTAGTTTCACAAAATTGGAATAATACAATATATGTTCTTTTTTGTCTCTTTTTCAATCAGAATAATGTTTTAAGAAACATCCATATTGTTATATAAATCATTAGCTTGTCCTTTTTTATTGCTGAGCAATAGTCCATTGTATGGATAGAGCACATTTTGTTTATCCATTCACTTGTTAATGGGCATTTAAGTTGTTTGCAATGTTCAGCTACTAGGAATAAAGCTGCTAGAGTGAAAGATTTGTATGGACATAACTTCTCAGTTCTGGATAAATACCTAAGAACGGAGTCTTCTAGTTCACTTACCAGGTATATCTCTTCTTTTGTTTAGATCTTTTCTAGTTTTTCTTGGAAATATTTTATAGCTTTCAGTTCTCACAGTCAAGTCTTGATGTTTTTTGTTGAATTTATTCCTAAATATTTTATGCATTTTTATACTATTTTCTTTTTTCAGGAGAAGATTCACCCTGAGCTAACATCTATTGCCAATCTTCCTCCTTTTTTCTTCCTTTTCACCCCTCAAAGCTCCAGTATGTAGTTGTGCATAGTTGTAAGTTCTGGTTCTTCTGTGTGAGCTGCCGCCACAGCACGGCTACTGACAGACAAGTGGAGTGGTTCCACGCCTGGGAACAGAACCCGGACTGCCGAAGCTGAGCGAACCTAACTTTAACCACTAGGCCATCATGGCTGGCTCTATACTATTTTTAATGTAGATATTTTCTTAATTTTTGGATTAGTTGCTATTAATATATAGAAACACAGTTGATTTTTGTATATCAATTTTATAAGAATTGGTTAAGATTTTTTATGTAGAGAAAAATTTCACCTGAGAATAATGAAAATTGTACTTCTTTTCCAATTTGGATATCTTTATTTTTCTTTCACTTTTTATTATTCATTTATTTACTACTTATTATTTTGCCCCACTTTTTAATTGTTCTACCTTTCACATTTAGGCCTATCTACACCTGGAATTTATTTATGTGTAGCGTATATTATCTGTTAGGAATCTTAGTAAAATGTTGAATGGAGTTTTTTCACCAAATGCAGGAAGTTTTGTCAAGTATTATTTCAAGTTTTGTTTTACTGGTAACATCTTTCTCTTCTCCTCTGGGACCTCCACTAGGCATCTATTGATATGCTTTATGGTTTTGCACAAATCTCTGAGCCTCTGTTCACTTTTCTTCATTCTTTTTGTTGTTGTTCTTCAAATGAGATGATTTCCATTGATCTATCTTGAAGTTCACTGCTTCTTTCTTCAATCTTCTCATATCTGTTTTTGTATCTTTCTAGTAGATTTTTCATTTCAGTTATTGTACTTTTTAACTACAGAATTTCCATTTGGTATTTTTGTTAATCCTTTTCTTTTTATTAGGATTCTTCATTTGATGAGTAATATTGTCATGATTTCCTTTAATTCTTCTATATTTTTCCTTTTGTTAATTGATCATATTATTCATAATAGTGACTTTGAAGTCTTTTTCTGCTCAATCCAACATCTGATTCATTCAGAGACAGTTTCTACTGACTGCTTTTTTTTCATGTGTATGAGTTACATTTTTCTGTTTCTTTGTAGGTATGGTAAATTTTTGTTGAAAACTACACTTTATGTATAATGCATTCTACAGACTCTGCATTTTGTATGTGCAGCTTTAGTAGGTGCTGTCAATCATTTTTCCCAAGTGGTGTAGCATTTCCATCAGTGCTTTATGAGAGTTCCAGTTGCCCCATATCTTCACCAACACCTGAAAATTTTTACATTTTTTTCTTGTATCCTTTCCAGTGAGAGTGTAATAGCATCTTTTTATGGATTTAATTTTTTTTTCCCAGATTACTAATGAAGTGGAGCAACTTTTATTTTTTATTTTTATTGCTGTTGGGGAGCATTTTGATATTTATTATGTGATGTGCCTATTCAAGTGTTTTGCCCATTTTCCTGTTTTTGTTTTGTTTGTCTTCATTTTATTGGTCTGCAATATTGTTTTATACATTTTGGTTATGGTTTCATATATGCATACAAAAAATATTTTCACTTACTCTGTGGCTTGCCTTTGTACTCTATAGATGAATTTTTAAATATCAATATAGTTCAATGTGTTATTTTTCTCCTTAATATTCAGCACTTTTGTGTCCCATTTTAAAAAATGTTTTGCCTATTAAATTTTTAATACAGTCTCAATTTATATTTTTTTATTGTTCTAACTTTCACATTTGCTATATATAAGTGATTGCCTTCCTTTTTTAAATTATGCATTTTTGAAATATTAAACATAATACACTATGTTCATTTTTTCCACTTTCCTCATAATGCTAGAAGCTTAGAAGGTCCAGCTCCATTGATCCACTCTATATTTTGCATTATTGTTGCCACACATTTATATTCCATTTATTTTAAACCTCCCAATAAAATACTATTATTGTCATACAGTCAAAATTCAATCACTATTAATAATTACCCACAGATTTCAAATTTACCGCTCCCTTTGCTTTCCATACTTTCTTGATTTAAATTCCATATTTTTATCTTTTCCTGTGAGAACTCATTTAAGAAATACACACACACACATACACACAGTAAAGCGTCCTTATATTGTGTACAGATTAGTTAAATTTTATATTTACATACATGAGTATAGCCACGACACAAATTACCGCACAGATATTTCTAGCACTACAAAATGCTCCCTCATGGCCATAATAACATAACTTAGTTTTATCTGTTGTTGAAACTTATACAGAGCAAGCCCTGATGGCCTAGTGGTTAAAGTTCAGTGCACTCTGCTTTGGTGGCCCAGGTTCGGTTCCCAGGAGTGGAACCACACCACTTCTCTGTCAGTAGCTGCGCTGTGGTGGCAGCTCACATAGAGGAACTAGAAGGACCTACGACTAGAATATATACTATGTACTGGGTCTTTGGGGAGTAAAAGGGAAAAAAAAAGAGATGAAGATTGGCAATAGATGTTAGCTCATGGTGAATCTTTCCCAGCAAAAAAAAGATAAATGTATATATACAAATGGAATCTTCCATATGGACTTCTTGTGTCTGCCTTTTTTTATTGGGTATAACATTAATGAGATTCATCTACATTATTGTATATCAGTAGCTCTTTTTAAAAAGTGCTATTTAGCTTCCATTTTACAATATATCAAAATTTATTTATTTATTCTTTTACAATAGATAGTTTTTTGTTTCTAGTTTATAAATAGAAATATTAATAATAAAACTGCTAAGAACATTTTTGCCCATGTATTTTTATGCTCATACACACTCACATCTAGGTGGGAGTCCTAGGACATGAGTTAAAGTTAGGTTCATTTTTTCTTCATGAAGATATCTAATTGCTCTGGCACCATTTGTTAAAAAAAAGCATCTTTCTTTTCTGCATATCAGTCACTCTGTTGTAAAACAAGCTATTCTATATGTGTTTGTCTACTGCTAGACTTCTCATTCTTTTGCATTTGTTGATATGTCTATCCTTGAGCTAATATCACATTTTCTTATTTGCTGTAGCTTAATATTGAGTCTTGAAATTTGGTAGTATCAGTGATCAAATTTTGTTCCCATTCAAATGACCTCTTCCAGGTCATTAACTAAACAAATAAATTATAATATCACTTGTCAATCATGGGTGTGGTAAGGCTGGATATCTTATCATTAGCAGTAACTATAATGTTGGCTGTAGATATTTAAATTCTATAAATATTTTGCTGAGTTTTTATCGTTGTCAGATATTAAAATTAATAAATATTTTTCAAGCATCTCTCATGATAACTATAAGTTTTTTCTTCGTGTTAGGTCAATTGCCTTTAGAAGATTAAACTACCTTCTTTTACTAGAATAAGTCCCTAGTTATATTTACAAATATTTTCTCTAGAAATTTGGCTTCTCTGGCATAAGATATACTAGCCTGTAATTATCTCTCCTTGTGATATTCTTGTTAGGTTTTGATATCAGTGTTTTAATGGTCCCATAAAATTAGGTGTTATTCTTCTTCTTTCTTTTTTTACTGTCTGAAAGATTCTTAGAATGTTATTCCTTATTGCCTATATATCAGGAATACATCACCAGAGATACATCTGAACCTGAAGGTTTCTTTCAGGGTATGTTTTATTATTATAAATTTAATCTCTTAAACATATTTAGAATTATTTAAATGTTCTAATTGTACCTATTTTGGTAAGTCTTGTTTTTCAAGTAATTTTTCATTTCATCTGAGATCTCATCTTATGACCTTTTTAATACTTATAGGATCTATAATGATATTTTCCTTTTCATTCATGGTATTAGTAATTTGGGTTTACCCTCATTTTTCCTGATCAATTTCATTACAGTTTCATTTCTCTCTTTTTTTTTTTTTTGAGGTAACATTGGTCTATAACATTATATAAATTTCAGGTGTGCGTCATTACATTTTGACTTCTGTATTGACTGCATCGTGTTCACCACCAAAAGACCTTCACCCCTTCCACCCTCCCTCTTTCCCCCCACTCCGGTAACCGCTAACTGTTGTCTGTATCTATGTGTCTTGTTGTTAATCTTCCACATGTGAGTGAAATCATACAGTGTTTATCTTTCTCCATCTGACTTATTTTGCTTGGCATAATACTCTCAAGGTCCATCCATGTTGTGGCAAATGGCAAGATTTCATCTTTTATTTTTGGCTGAGTAGTATTCCATTGTGTGTATATCCTGGATTTGTTGATTTTATCTCTTTATGTAATTTCTATTTTATTTTTTATGTTCTACTTTTGTTCATTTTTTTCTTCTAATTATTTATTCCAATTTGATTTATTTCAAAAATATTTTAAACGTTACATTTTGATTTTCTAAAACATAGATAATTTATGAGTATATTGATTCATTTCCAAACATATAAAGATTTATTAGTTGGATTTTCATCATCCATATAATGTTAAATTCCACTGTGATCAGAGAATAAACTCTATAAGATGGCAATTATTGAAACTCATTTTATGATGCAACATATAATCAGTTTTTAGATGTTCTTTGTGTATTTTAGAGAATGAATATTCTGTAGTTGCATAGTTTTCTATGCATTTCTGTCAGGTCAATTAGATTAATCATGTTGTGATTTTATTTTTATTGACTTGTTCCATAAATTACTCAGAGAGCTATTTTAAAACCTCCAGCTATATTTATGGATTTTATTATTTCTCTTCCATCAGCTTTCCTATAAGTATTTTGAAGCTATTCTATTAGGTAGATAGAAATTTAGGATTATTTTTCCTTCTTATCTAAGTTTTTATTTTACCATTAAGAAACATACCTTTTTATGAACAATAGTACTTTTTCCCTTAATGTTTGACCTTTCTGATATTAATACAGTGACAGCAGCTTCATTTAAGTATGTGTTTACATGGTGAAACTTTTGCATCTTTTTACTTTCAATCTGTCTGTGCCTTTGTATCTCTTGTAAACAGCATATATTTGGTTCTTGTTTTTGTTGTTTGTTTTCTTAATCTACACCAGTAGCTCCTAACCTAGGCAATTGTGACCCCCAGGGGACATTTGACACTATCTAGAGATATTTTTGTTGTCCTAACTTGGAAACAGGTATATTAGTGGCAAATAGTGTTAACCCACAATGAACAGGACAGCCTCTATAACAAAAAATCATCCAGCCCCAAATGGCACTAATGCTGAGGTTGATAGACTCTGATTTAGTTTGTCAATCTCTGCTATTGTATGCAATAATTTTCATAGCTGATTCTACAGGGAGCATCTCACCATTAGATTATATTTTCTCTCTGAACTTTATTTCTTCCTTGGGTACTATTAAATTAATCAACATTTCATTATAAAAATTTCCTCATTTATTAGTCTTTTATCTACATATTTTAATTCTTTTATTGGTTACAGGAGGAATTACAATATATATTTTCCTTATTAGAATCTTTTTAAAATAAATACTTTACCACATTTAACACTGGGAGAAACTTTAAACAGTTTAATTCACTTATTCCTTTCTATCATTTATGTTATTTTTGTCCTATATTTTACTTCTCCATGTGTTATAATCCCCTTAGAAAATCATTTTTGGTGTGGCTTTAATCAGTCAATATTTTTAATATTTTTCACGTATTTACATTTGTGAATGTTTTTCTTTATTAAGTTCTGTATTTTGATTGGGATAATTGCCTACTGCCTAAAACTTCTTTTGGTATTTGTTATTATATAGTCTGAAAGATTCTCTCAGCTTTTTTTTGTTGATAACATCTTTATTTTTCTTGTATATTTTTGAAGGTTTTTTTTTTCCTCTGAGGATAGACTATTAGGCATTTACTTTATTTTTCTTTCATACTTTAAAAATCTCAATCCATTTCCCATACATTTTATAATTTCTTTGAATAGTTTACTAATTCTTACTGTTGTTCCTTTGACCATGATGTGCCTGTATGAGTGTCTCTGTTTAACTTTTGGGATCTTCTGCCCTTCTTGAATATGTTTGTTGAAGATTCATCAGTTTTGGAGAAATTTTAATCACTTCATCTTAAAATATTTATTCTATCCATTCTCTCCTCTTTTTCCGGCACATGAACTTCATGTATTTCACACCATTTGATTGGGTCACACATGTCTCCTATGCTCTGCTCTATCTTTCTAATTTTCTTTCTCTCCCTGTGCTTCAGTTTAGGTAATTTGTATTGATATATGTTTGAGTTTATCAATCCTGACTTCGCCTTTGTCTCATATGGTCTTAAATCCTTCCTGTGAGTTCCTATTTTCAGCTTTTGTGGGATTTTTTTAGCTTTAGAATGCCTTTTGTTTTTTGTTTTTTTCTTACATAGCTTTATTGGGATACAATTGATGTACAAAAAACTGCACATATTTAATGTATACAATTTGATGAATTTGGACATATGCGTACACCTGTGAAACCATCACCACAATTAAGGTAATAGACATATCCATCACCTCTGAAAGTTTCTCCCCTCTGTGTTTTATTTGTTTATTTATTTTTCTTTTTGTTGTAGAAATACTTAATGTGAGATCTACCCTCTTAAATTTTTAAGTGCACAATACAATTTTGTTAACTATGGGCAGTATATTGTACAGCAGATTTCTAGAATTTATTCATAGTGCAAACTGAAATTTTATACCCATTAAACAACAGCTCCCCATTTCTCCTTCCCCCCAGAGAGATACCTGTACTCCCATGTCCATTGCAGAATTATTCACAAAATCCAAGACGTGGAAAGAACCCAAATGTCCATATCAGATGAATGGTTAAAGAAAATGTGATATATTCATACAATGGAGTATTATTCAGCTTTAAGAAAAGAAGGATGGCTGGCCCCCTGCTGTAGCCGTTAAGGGTGTGAGCTCTGCTGCTGGCGGCCAGGGTTCGGATGCCGGGAGTGCACGGATGCACCGATTGTCAAGCCATGCTGTGGCAGCGTCCCATATAAAGTAGAGGAAGATGGGCACAGATGTTAGCCCAGGGCCAGTCTTCCTCAGCAAAAAGAGGAGGATTGGCATGGATGTTAGCTCAGGGCTGATCTTCCTCACAAAAAAATAAAATAAAATAAAAAAACAAGAAAATCTTGCTGTTTATGATGACATAGGTTAACCTTGAGGACATTATGTTAAGTGAAATAAGTCAGTCACAAGAGTACAAATAATACATGATTCCACTAACATGAGGTATCTAAAATAAAAAAAAAAACTCATAGAAGCAGAGAATTGAATGTTTTTGTTTTAATTTATTTAATTCTCTCTTGAAATATTTCATCTTAATGTTTCTAACCTTTTCTCTATTTTCTTTAATATATTAATCATAGTATTTTTTTAAGTCCTTTTCTAAATCCAAGAGGTGGATCTTCTGTGGTCCTGCTTGTACTTGATGCTTTTTTACCCTTTTTTATACTCCCAGGCTCTTTGCATGTGAATAAAAGGATCATAGAAACTAAAGATGACTGACTTTCCACAGATGAGGGTTTCCCTCTCTGCTGTGGGCATAAAGGATGAGGGGCTGATTATGTCAATTCAATTATTAACTGGGCTGGTACTGGACTGGTGTGGAGTTAGGCTTCATTTTTCTTCTGGCTTGCCCCTAGTTCAGCAGTGTGGGTTTTCCTAGGTTTTGATTTAGAGATGGGCTTTTCTGTCTCTCTCCAGCCCTTCAACACTGCCACATATTTGATTGTAACTCTTTGGAGGTGTGAGCTTAGCCTCCTGCCCTTACATCTTCAAATCGCAGCAAATATCTTGAGGGGGCTGCTGGCCTTGTGTTTGATGCAGGCCTCTACCTCTGGGGGGATGTTATCAATCAAGCAGCTAGAGATGGGAAAGATTTTCTCTGTTTTTCCAGCTCAGTCTGAATCTCCTTGTGCTTTGGAAAGTCAGTTCTAGCCCTCTGTGCCTGGCTTACAGCAAGATCACAATCTGGCACGTGTTTTGAGGAGGAGACCTACGTTACGTTTGTTGCTGACTCTTCCCTGTAGCAGGTCCCTGTGTCCTCTAAGTACAGCAAGAGTTCAGATTTCCATCTGCCTCTGCAGCCCAGAAAGAGCTTATTACACTCTCCACCACCATCCCATCCAATTTCCTGTGGGGAAAAACAGCTGTGTGTTTAAGCTGCTATATAATCCAATTCATCCTGTGAGCCACATAACTGCTTAAAGCTCCACTGTTTTCTCTTCCCTGGAGCAGTCACAGGCACATGTTCAGAATCAGTAGCCCCTCTTTTTGGGACATTTAATATTTGTATTGTATGGGATACAACCAGAAGTTCCCCTCTGCTTTTCAGAAGTTATCCCCTTAAATCTATCTTTCTATCTATCTATTATGTATGTATGTATGTATGTATGTATGTATCTATCTATCTATCTTCTATCATCTATTGTCTGTCTGTCTCTATGTGTTATTTACTTATTTAGTCTCCAGGCCTCTTCAGTCCCAGGATTTGGCTAATGCCCTACAACCATGTGTGGTGAAACATACAAACTACCTGCCAAAACTCTACCAGGTCCTCTGAACACTTGCAGAACCCACCCTGCATGACAAGCCTGCATTTTCAAGTGTGCCCTGAATCAGTGAGACAAAAGTCAGCTCACCTCTCCGAGTGTACACCTTTCTGAGCTCTAAGCCACGCTAGTTCTCTTTTTCTTGGTAGCTACTCACCTTTTTTTTTCAAGAGATAACCTCTGTATCTTATCTTGCTTTTCTTGTTATTTTTGCATAAATGCTGTTTTGATCATAAGCTATTCCATCCATCCAGAAGTCAAAGTGTTCCTGTCATTTTATAAGTACTTTTCCCTACATTTTCCCAAGTTTTTATTTTGAAATATTTCACACTTACAAAAGAGTATTCAAGAATACCTTGAGGGACATTTAGTCCTGTCCAAAACAGCCATAAGACATTTGGACCATAAAACATTTGATCTATAGGACATTTGGTCCATGCCAAATGGTTTTGGACAGAACCAAATATCAAGGACATTTTGGCATGGAAAAATGTCTTATGGACATTTTGGACAGAACCACATGTCTGCTAATCCAAGAATAATACAAACTTGCAAGAATAGTTAAACAATCGCTTCTGTATCGCTTACCTATAAACACCAATTTAATCGCTACATTTGCTTTATCACTCTTTCAGTCTCTCTCAATCTCTATCTTACTATACATACATATATACACACACATTTATACATATATTTATATATAATAATGATATATTATTGGGGCCGGCCAGGTGGCGCAAGCGGTTAAGTGAGCACGCTCTGCTGCGGTGGCCCAGGGTTCGCTGGTTCAGATCCCAGGCACACACCGACGCACCGCTTTTCAAGCAAGATACTAAAATCACATTAAACTCTATATCTAATCGGTAGCTATCTTTGTCTATCTATCTACCTATCACCATCTATCTAATCCATCTACCGATCTATCTAAAACTTTGAAGTGGTATAATTATTCCCTCTTTACAAGTGAAAAAATTGAGTTTAGCAAATTTAAGTATCTTGTCCACTGTTATAGAATTAGTGCACACCATCCTTTGATGTGTATTCAGACATTCTTTTTGGTCCTATCATAGGGTCAACTTTGTAAGTATCATATACTTGCTTGAAAAATGTGTATATATATTTTGGATTTTTGGATGTGTTATTATCTTTTGTTAGCCTCTCTGTTGAAAAAATCTTGGAGTCATTTTTGACTCCTCTCTTTCCCTTACAATCCTGCCAGATCTAACATCAAAATATATCTTGTATTTGCTTTTCTCCCGTTTCACTATGACAGCTCTGGTCTGGCATGGAGTCAACTTTTAGCTGCATTGCTGTGCACCCTCCTGCCTGGGCTTTTGTCTTCTTCTTTTGCCATTCTATGTTCTATTCATTATCAATACAGCAGCCAGAGGGAGCTTGTTAATTAGTAAATTGCCACTCTTCCATCTGACTCCCCCTGTGCCTTTCTCTTCACTCAGATTCACAGCCCCTACATACATCCTACACGATCTGGATCCCTGTTCCTCTCTGGCAATGCCTCCTGATATACCTCTTCTTCCTCTCTTTGCTCCAGTTCTGATCTTTCTGTTGTCTCTTGAACTCTCCAGGAAAGCTCCCACCACTGTAGCTTTGTTCTTGGCTATGCTCTCTTCCTGGAAAGCTCTTCCTTCAGAAATTCTAACGCCGTACAAATTCTTACATTTCATTTTATTTCTCTTAGCCAATTTATCTTACAAGTGACATGGATTGAAAACTATCCAGTCATGTAAACCCCTTTTTCTCAAAGGAAAAACAGCTAATCATTTCTCAAGTCCTATCGATGATTTTTGTGAACTCTCTCTTAAATATGTCATCTTCCCTATATTACTCACTTACAACACTTCTCACTTGCCTCTGAGTATTTTCTTTCCCTCTACAGGTTCAGGATAATTTTTCCCAACTTGTTCTTTTGCTTTTCAATATGTTGATAACAGTGGCATCATGGTAATTTTCTTAAAGCATACTATTTGTATTGTATTTAGGGTTTAACTTATTAGCCATGGAGAGAGTCTTAAAACATGTTATACTGGCACTAGAGGGCCTTCATACATATGGCCCTACATAACTTGCCAGACTTATTTTCTACTGTTTTTGCTGAAAAATTCCATGCTAGAGCCAAATTCATACATTCTCTTCTTTAAATAGTCTTTCCCATTTACCATCTTCCTCCATAGCCTGTTCCTCTAACTCTTTTGTAAATCTCTCTAGGTTTGGATAACACAGATAAAAACAATAAAAGGATAACACAATAAAGGTACTCAGTAGAAGTATATTCAGTTAATAAACTACAACTACCTAGAATTATTTTTTCTATAGCCATTTTATAAGATACTATCAAGATATGCAATTTGAATACAAAATTTAAGATATATATTTTTACTTGAATGACAGCATTTCTATAACAAAAAATAAAGGTATGAGCTAAGAAAATCATTGCAAGGGAACATTTCAATTTTTCTCCGAAATAACAATGCATTTGATAAATTTCTATAGTTGGAGTATTCTTTTGATTTAAGTTGATGTCAGATTCCTTTAAATCCAAGGTGAGCTCTTTCAGAGTTTATCACGATAATTTGTTAGACAAAAAATTATTTTTCAGCTCTTGAGAATGTGAAACTACTAAGTCATAAAACAATGAATGGTGAAAAGGATTAGTTTTCAGCCTTCAGGTCAAACTCAACACTCGTCTAAAATTGCATGAAAGTATCTTGATTATAGTTTTGTTTGTGATGTTATCTGTGATACAATTTTAAAGAAAGTCTATCTATTTGCAGGGTAATGTTAGGTTAGCAAATCCATAGACGAGATTGAGTCAGGCGGGGGGTTCTCTTCCACCATATTGACCTTTATGCTGCATCTTTCACATCCTTAGTCCTTAGGCTATAAATCAGTGGGTTTAGCATGGGGATCACCAATGTCTGAAACACAGCAGAGGCCTTCTCCTGTTCCAGGGAATAGTGAGAGCTTGGCTGGATGTAACTAAAGGTCACAGACCCATAGAACAAGGTCACAGCAGTCAGGTGGGAGGCACAAGTGGAGAAGGCTTTGCGCCTCCTCTCAGCTGAGCAGATTCTCTGGATGGCAATGATGATGTGGATATAAGAGTTCATGATGATAATGAAAGTCAACATTGCAATGACCCCAGAGAATGTCAAAAGCAGCATTTCATTGTTACAGGTATCAGAGCAAGAGAGCCTCAGAAGACGGGGGATGTCACAGAAATAATGATTCACAATGTTAGGACCATAGAAGTCTAGTTTGAGCAAACCTACTGTGTGTGTCAGTGAGTTAATGAGACCACCCGAGTAAGATGCAAAGACCATCCAAATACAAACCATTTGGGTCATAACAACTGTATACAACAAGGGATTCACTATTGCTACATAACGATCATAAGCCATCATAGACAGGAGGATGCCTTCTGTGGTCACATACCCTAGAAAAAAGAAACTCTGTAGAACACAGCCAGAAAATGTGCTGGACTTGTGTTTTGATAGGAAATTGACCAGCATCTTAGGCGCAAAGACAGTAGAGTAGCAGATATCACAAAAGGAGAGGTTGCTAAGGAAGAAGTACATTGGAGTATGAAGTTGAGCATTTAACCAGATCAATATGATCATCCCCCAATTACCTATCAGAGTGATGAAATAAATAATGATGAAAAGTAAAAAGAGAAGGATCTGCAATTTAGGATTTTCAGTTAAACCTACTAGAAGGAATTCCTTCACACCTGTATGATTCCAACCTGCCATGCATTCAGATTTATATTGCTCTATAGTTGCAGAACAAGATGATATCATTCAAATGAAAAAAATTATGATTTCTTCCATGATCTGGTATCCATAATAGCATGGAGCATTTAAGTTTATCCTGTAGTTAGATGAAGAAAAAAAATTAACTTCAGTAGTGGACCACTTGTGTACTACACAATCCATCCATAGTGACTCAAGTTTTTGGTACTAGAGATTATTTTGTTCCCTGCTTTTCAGTTTCCACATCATAAACACTGGGATAAGGAAACTCTCTTAGATCAAGAAAGTGTTAATTAGTAGAACTGACAGTCACACCTAGATATGCCTTTTACCAAACCTTTGGTTCATTCCACGACGTATACAAGAGCTCTGCTTACATGGGCTACAAACTGTGGCACCCTATGATAGAAGTTATCTCCTTATCCTCTGGCCAACCTGTTTTTATTTTTTCATGCCCAGTTAACTCATGATGCTGCCTTTCATAATACACAACCCTCTTTCTTTTCAAGTCTCAAATATCAGGACATTTTTTTTCCTCACCTTCTGCTCAGACTCCCCACTGGGAAGAGCAGTGACTGTGCCTCCAGAAGAGTTGAGCTGAGAGAAAGAAGTAGAGCAATCTTTTCATTTACTATTTAGCATTAAGGCCAATCAAAAAAGAGCAATGCAGGGGCCAGCCCGTGGCGGAGCAGTTAAGTGCGCGAACTCCGCTGCTGGTGGCCCTGGTTCGCATCCCGGCCGTGCACTGACGCATCGCTTGTCAGGCCATGCTGTGGGGGCCTCCTGTATAAGGTGGAGGAAGATGGGCACAGACGTTAGCCCAGGGCCAATCTTCCTCAGCAAAAAGAGGAGGATTGGCATAGATGTTAGCTCAGGGCTGATCTTCCTCACACACACAAAAAAATAAATAGCAATGCAATTTAACTTGAAAACCCCTTCTCTTTTGCATCTTTGTATAACTTCACCTTTGCATCTGTGTATTTTATCAACAAACCCAGAGGGCCAGTCCAATGGCAAAGCTGTTAAGATGTCTTGTTCTGCTTCGGCGGTTCACGGGTTTGGATCCCAGGTGCGGAACAATGCACTGCTTGTGAAGCCATGCTGTGGTGGCATCCCATATAAAGTAGAAGATGGGCACGGATGTTAGCCCAGGGCCATCTTCCTCAGCAAAAAGAAGAGGGTTGGCAACAGATGTTAGCTCAGGGCTAATCTTCCTCACAAAAAATAAAATAAAACAACAAACCCAAAAACCCAATGCAGAGACAAGGTGGGAGTGTGAGGTACCAAAACTATATCTGTCAGATATGTCCTACTTTCAAAAATCTAGGCTGCCATTTACCTTCACTTGGTTTTGACAGGATATAATACTAATTCAACAATATTTATGGTTAAATATTAATAAACTCATTCATGTATGCTTAAATATGTTTAATAAATATGTATTACTTACTACTCTGAGCCAAGAAATGTTACATTTGCTAGAGATGAAGCAGTGACCAAGACAAATGTCATGCTTTCAAGGAGCTCACATTCTCTTAGGGAAATAAATAAGCAAGTATTGCTATCCTACATATATTGACATACTATATACAATGATGGTAAGTACTATGAAGAAAAGTGAAGAAGGGGAAGGTGAATAGAAGGAGATGGTAGGTACTCTATTACAGTGTATAAATTCCCTATTGCTACTATAACAATATACCACAAAATTCACGGCTTAAAACTACAAATATCTCTTTCACGCAAGGCGTTATGTTGGCATTAGAGATCTCTGGAAGGATATATGAGTTGTGCTCTCATGAAACTCGATGTCCACTGAGGTCAGGATTTGAGTAAGCTTGGGATGCAATCTGCAGAATATTGCTAAATCAAAACCAAAATCTTCATTCTATGAATATAGTCTTATCCCTCACAAACTGAGGTTATATACTAGATCCTGTCTATATTTTAGATCAAAGGCCTTGGGAAACACAGTGAATCCAAGTCCAACTGTATGCAAGGAAAAGAGGGAATAATTTTTTGGAAGCAGCAAAGATTTTTTTTTTCTGTCAAGGAAACTGCTTGTAAAATATAGAATCAACGTTTTATAACCTGGAAATAAGCTCAACTGAAAAATAATTCTTGGAGTTGAAGGGATATTTTTATGTATTTTCTAATGGCAAACTTTTTCTTCTGCAAAGCTGTTTAGTGTAATGGGAACATCACATCACTGGAGTCTATTAGAACCAGGATGACTTGGGCTCCAATATAGCCTGCCCTTGATTTGCTGTATATGGTACTTATCTACAACAAACCATATAGAGGAACCAATACACCAGAGTTTGTATAATGTTCCCATTTATCATTTAGAAAAAGAGAGGGAAAAATGGACTGCCTCACAGTTTGACTAGTATAATGTTTCATATAGTAAATATAACAATGACATGACACATGGGGACATATCTCAGCACAGGGACACAGAAAAACAGAAACCATGTGGAGGAGGAGAGGGAGGAAAGGAGGAAACCAACTGTGACTGCAATAAAATAACAGTAAGATTTGCAGCAACAGCTCTATCTATTGAACTCATAAAGAAAACTGTAAATAGAGAAAAGTGTTACTGAGGGGCAAGGTATGATTGGCTCTCTTGCTGTGAGAATCGTAACTAGAACACAGCTTCACTCTGTCACTAAATGTGGGGCTTTTGCTGCAACTCAATGTTGTCTTCCTGATAAAATATGAGGCTGCTTAAAGTACTGATAGTGTTAGTGTTCTCTTAGGAAAGTAAATACTGGAAATAACATTTTTATAACCTAATGGTATGCTCAAATGCAATTTTTCCAACTTTCAGATCAATATCTTGAAATGTCAGGAGAAAATAAAGGTATTTGTTTGTTAAAAAAATATGAAATCCTTACATAGTAATTTCTTTTTGATTTATGACTCAAAGGGACATTAGAAAATATATAATCATCAGTGATCGGGACACAGTCGGCAATAACGATATTGGTGAGAGAAATCACAAAGTTAAAAGCATTTTCATTATAGTAAAAAAGGGGAACCCAGCCAACTGTGTATCAAAGGAGTTAATGATTTTCAAAATAAGGGCTCTCCCTACTGCAGGTCCATGGTTGTTAACCAAAACCGAAATATCTCACTGTATGCTCTCATGGAGATTTGCCCACAAAATATAATTAAGTTGACATAATATTTATAAATTAATGTGTTATAAATGATTATCTGTAAATATTATGTTTCATTTATTGTTTGTGTTCTTATAGAATATTATATGCAAATAAATATATAACTGATTGTGTTATGTGAAATATGTTATATATATAAGTTCATAATTCTATTTCATAAGTTTATACATATATGTATAATTATAATGATCTATACTGAAGATTTTGACTAAAAACTGTTTATAAGACAAAAGAAGCAAAAAATCAAATACAAAAAAGACTTAACAACAACTAAAAATTTTAAAAACCCATTATCAGCAACAACAACCTCAACATACTGAAAGACCCAAAACTATAGCTTAGATAGTCCAATTTAAAAACAATATGCAGGGCCGACCCCGTGGCTTGGTGGTTGGGTGCGCGTGCTCCGCTGCCGGTGGCCCAGGTTCAGATCCCGGGAGTGCACCCACGCACCGCTTCTCCAGCCATGCTGAGGCCGTGTCCCACACAGAACAACTAGAAGGATGTGCAGCTATGACATACAACTATCTACCGGGGCTTTGGGGGGAAAAAACAAATAAATAAATAAAATCTTAAAAACAATATGCATTTATTTGAAGATTATTTTATTCAGGCACACTAGAGTTACAGTGGGAAGAAATAGCAACTTATAGCAAAAGCAGTCCTGAGCTCTGGGAATCAAAGATCTGTGTGTGCGTCCCAGTTTTGTTACAGACAGGATGTAATGACAAACTCAAGGAAAATAGAAAATAATTCTTAAGATATTATTATTGGAATCTTAAATAAAATAATGTCTAAAATATTTCCATAAACTATTATTATATAAGATTAGGAAAAAATGACATTCCTTGTGATATAGCTAAAATACATTACAATTCTCAGATATTCCATTTTAAAGAATTTTCCATAAATGCGCAAGTAGCCTTCAGTTACTTTATAACCCAAATATTAAATACCATCAGCATGTGCACACACTCACACACACACATACACACATACACAGGAAAATATTGAAGGTAGGTATTTTGTAAATATTGCTCTTTTTCCATAAAATATGAAGAAGACCTTTGAAGATAAATGAACCACAGGTTAGGAAACTGTGTTCTGGCTGTTTGAGAACAATACTGAAATCATATGGCTCATAACAGATTCTTTTAGTGTGGGTAGAGGGGAAATACCAAAGTTTAAAACAGACCTCATTACCACATTCTAAACATACTCACAACTTCAAAAAGTCCAGAGTGAGCAGACTGTCTTGTGAAGAAGACCAGGTTCTCACAGTTCTTAGAGGACTCATCTTTGAGAGGAGAGATTTTTATGTTTGGTTCCTCTTTTGGGGACACACACTGCAGCTCATGGTGCAGATCTGAATCTCAGATGTTCACAAGTCGGATCATTAGGACCCTTTCTGGTCTCTTGTGGCTGAAACTAATCACAGAGCTGTGGGTCTTCTCCATCATTGTTCAGTAGATGCCTCTACTTTCACGTTGATAAAATGTACTTCTTTTTAATAAATAAAACAATTTTAAAAACGGGTATGTCCTCTAAAACACAAACAACTTGGCATAAAGGCACAATACAGAGAATCAATGCAATTGCAGAAACTAAAGAAATGTGTTCCAATCACATCAATGCCACTCAGACAAGAGTTCAAATGTTCTGATGATGAAACAGCTGAAATTGTCTTCTTTCTTACAAAATGGGAACATTCACACATGCTCTGTCAACCTCATTGGCTCATTATGAAATTGATATGAATTAATGCAGGACATCACAGTCCAAAATCTTGAACAATCATTCACGTTAAATTTTTATGAGAGATTTTGCACACAGAATTAATGGAATTGTATGTTCTTGCGTGGCTTATTTACATCTAAATTATGCTTTTCTTCTTTCTAATAATTCAATAGGCATCCTAGAGCTGTGGATTTTGTGTTGTAATTCTTTTCTAGCTTTCATTTTACTAAAGCAGGAGTAAACGCACAATATCGTGTGGGGATTTTGCATATATTTCACATAGGTTTGTTAGCTTTTTCCATAATTTTATATTTAGCTCTTTTCAATCATACAAATAATATACCCATTATTTGTGTGTTTGGGAGAGGGTGGCAGATGGTTTTGTTAAATTCTATTAATTCATTTGCATGTCTTAGGTATTTTAGCATAAAAGCAGAGTATGTGATAATATGTACAGATAAATAAAATAATGAAGTCTCATGTCAATCCAAATATTGTACAAGAATCAAGGAATTATTACAAAATTATATACAGTTGTGAGGACCCCAATAGGAAAATATTAGAGTGTCTTTAGACACAAAATAGAAGATATTACCATAAAAGAAGAGAAAAAAGAATTTCAAAATCCAATGAAACAGTCAGTGGAGGAATGGAGTCAGCTACATAATGGAGCAGGGTTGCAGATTAAAAGCAGCAAAAAAACCAGTATAGTTAAATGTAGTGAAATCAACGGCACATGTTGTAAACCAACTCCTTAATAATTTATGAAGTCACTGTTACAATAACTCTAACAAGGGATCACTGTCAATGACAAGAAGACAATCCTATATGCTAGTCAAAAATCTCTTGGCTGATATGCAACTTCAGTCTTCTGAGATGGAATCTCTGACTTTCTTGAGCTGATTTAATTGCTTCATAATAAACAAGCAAGTATTTTTGACCCCAAGAAGGTTAGATTAAACATAGAAATTATGAACTTAAACTCATTAAACACTACATTTAAGAGAATCTGGGAGAGTAGATCATCAGATTGATCATATTTGTGAAACCTACTTCAAATAAGTAATTCAGAAATTGAGGTAGAGCTGGGCATTTTGTTGAAAATGAAGAGAATTTTCTACGTTTGCTTATATTATCAAAGTAAATCTTAGAAATGAATCAAAATTAGGGAAATAAGGTAACTTAGAACAAAATAAATAAAATCATATCTGAGATGTTCTTACCAAATTTTATTCTGACATGTTCAGGCAGCAACCTCAGTCTTTTTTGTTTTTAAAGTGCCTTTTATTATTTTTTGAGGAAGATTGGCCCTGAGCTAACATCTGTTGCCAATCCTCCTCTTATTCTTTTTTCTCCCCAAAGCCCCAGTACATAGTTGTATATCCTAGTTGTAGGTCCTTCTAGTTCTTCTATGTGGGATGCCACCTCAGCATGGCTTCATGAGTGGTGAGTAGGTCCGTGCCCAGGATCCAGACGGCAAACCCCAGGTCGCTAGAGCAGAATGCGCGAACTTAACTGCTGCGCCACCAGGCTGGCCTCGAACTCAGTCTTATAGGTTTCATTTGCCTATGGACAAAAAATTATCTTGAACAAATTTAGTGGTTCTCACCCAGTGATAATTTTGCCTCCAAGGGGACATTTGGTAATGTTTGGGTACATTTTGGTTGTCATAAATAGGGCAGATGCTACTGTCATCTAGTAAATAAAGACCAGGGATGCTGCTAAACACCCTAAAATGTACAGGGTAGGCCTCCCCTCATGAACGAAGAATTATTGGCCCAAAATGTCAATAATGTTGCTTTTAGAAACTCTGGGCCAGATAAACTCTTAACAATTTTATAGTTTATAAATACATTGTAGTTTACTTATCTTAAGCTAACTTACTTTGGAAAATTAAAAATAGGTCTTAGCTGGGCAGGCCCAGTGGCATAGTGGTTAAGTTCACGCACTCCACTTCAGCGACCCAGGGTTGCAGGTTTGGATCCTGGGCACGGACCTACACACCACTCTCAAACTATGCTGTGGCAGCATCCCACATACAAAAAAATAGAGGAATATTGGCACAGATGTTAGCTCAGGAACAATCTTCCTCACCAAAAAAAAAGTCTGTGCTTTAATAGGTCCCTATTAAGAAGTGGGTGGGCTCCCTCATGCCACCTAATGTCCATTAACACAATGGATGGATGACTAGAAGACATCAGCTCATTCCATGATACTCTTGTCAATGTCTTTTAACAGGAGAATACATTAAAATTAAAAGAACAATTCAAAATAACCCATAAACTTCTGAAATTACTAAAAAAATAAGAACAAATGAATGGCATTGTACTTGTACTCTGACAAAGTCTTCACAGTAAAGCAAATGTTTTAACTTGATGAGTAGTGACTAAATTGAATACTGAGTTTGCTTTTCGCTCTCTAGCAACATCTCAGAATATTTGGAATGCTTCACAGATATTTAAAAATTGCCCAGTTTCTTCTAGGGATTCAAATACTAACTGTTGTCTTCAAATCTAATAGTAATATAATGGTGATAAAATAATGAACAATGATATGCCATTGCACCGTAACAAAGCTTTACATATATTCTAGGATATTTATACATATTCGATTATCTAATTCTCAAATACATGTACTAGCAGCTTTATGTATATTAGTTCATTTACTCCTCAAAACAGCCTATTTCCATTGGCAATATCTTATTGTCTCCATTCACAGGGTTACAGCCAGTATAAACTAATCCAGTAATTTATATTTTCATAATTACTACAAAATACACAATATTACATGTTCACATGTATGCAATTTATTTCTTCAACTTTTTCAAGATAAAACAAAAAGGAAGTGGAGACTGAAGGATGAAAAGCAGCCACATAAAATGTCTGATAATTTAATCATCAAAATTGATTCCAGAGGGCCAGCCTGGTGGTGTAGTGGTTAAGTTTGCGCACTCCGCTTTGGTGGCCCAGGGTTCACAGTTTCGGATCCCGGGCAAGGACCTACGTACCACTAATCAAGCCATGCTGTGGCAGGCATCTCACATGTAAAGTAGAGGAAGATGGGTATGGATGTTAGCCCAGGGCCAATCTTCCTCAGCAAAAAGAGGAGGATTGGCAACAGATGTTAGCTCTGGGATAATCTTCCTCACCAAAAAAAAAAAAAAATTGATTACAGAGAAAGCGGTGCTTATACTTCAATTGCTTTGCACTGTCAATTTACAGAATAAGATGATCAGAGCAATTGTTCACTTCTTCTTGAAGATAGAGCCTCAAAGATTATGTCAATACCATATGTGAAATATAATTAATAATGTATAGGGTATATAATCTTGATGATCTTTACAGACTTGTTTGATTTTCACATGCACCCACTGTGAATGGAAGAGTAGAGGATCTCTTACAGCAATCAATCTAGCCCAAAGAGAAACAATGTGTTATAACTTCACTCTGTCCTTATATCAACAAGACTATTGCTATGTGCCTTCTATCTGATTTCCTGAGAGCTGGTGAAACCACCATCACCCATCATGAGTAATATCAAATTTCCCTGATTGTAAAAGGTCTGTAAGTGCAGAATGTAGACTTACTTTCCCAAACATGGAAAGCTACATTTACTCGTTCATCCATCCATTCCATTCGTTTATCCATTAAACACACATGTAATGAGGATACGCCATATACCAGGTATTATATGGGTATTGGAAAAATAAACCAAGATACATATTCCCTGCTGCCAAGGAGCTTCCAATATGGATGGGCTGACAGACAAGTCAAAATATACCTTCAATACAACATGATAAAAAAAATGTAAGATATCAGTGTACAAAGTATTTTGAGAACATTAATTGGAGAGCAATTATTATTATTTATTTTAGCTCAGGAATGTTTCACAGAGCAGGAGAATTTTGAAAAGAACATTTCTGTGAGAGAGGAAAAAAGGATTTTACAGTATTGAAGATGAAAAGTTATTTTTATTTCTGGAAAATGGTGATATATTTAAAATACTTGACATATAAGGTGTTCATGGCGTAGTGATAATGATGAGATTGGAAGGACAGGCTATGCCTTGAATATCCTTAAATGATTTAAATTCTTTTTCATTTGAAAGTCCAGTTTCTTTCTAATAGCTTTATTTATTTGTTTGTTTATTTATTTTTTGCAAGGAAGATCGGCCCTGAGCTAACATCCATTGCCAATCTTCCCCTTTTTGCTGAGGAAGATTAGCCCTGAGCTAACATCTGTGCCCATCTTCTCTATCTTGTATAGAGGGCGCCACCACAGCATGGCTTGATGAGTGGTGCATGGGTCCACACCAGGGATCTGAACCTGCAAAACACGGGCCTCTGAAGCAGAGCACAGGAACTTAACCACTACGCCGCCGGGCTCGCCCCCCCAATAGCTTTTTGAGGGCATTTTTTACATCCTTGTTTCTGAAGCTGTAGATTATTGGGTTAAACATGGGAAAGACAACAGTATAAAACACTGCAACTACCTTATCAGTGTCTAGGGAATAGCTGGTGGTGGGACGTAAGTACATGAACAGGAGAGTTCCATAGAACAAGGTGACGGCTACGAGATGGGAAGCACAGGTGAAGAAAGTTTTGCTTCTACCAGCTGAGGACTTTATGCTCAAAACAGTGATGAGGATACAGAAGTAAGAGATAAATATGACCACGAAAGTGCCGGTCTGAATGAAGCCACACAAGGCAAAGAGCAGAAGCTCATTGAAATGGGTATTAGCGCATGATAAAGCCAGGAGAGGTGGGATATCACAGAAAAAATGGTTGATGATATTGGAGCCGCAAAATGGCAGCCTGAATGCGAGGCAGACGTGTACCATCGAAGTCAGACTTCCACTGAAGTATGCCAACACGATGAAGCAGATACAGACTCTCCTAGACAAAAGTGTAGGATAGAGCAGTGGGTTACAGACGGCTGCATAGCGGTCATATGCCATTGCTGCCAGGATAAGGCACTCAGCATCAGCAAAACAACCAAAGAAAAACATTTGTAGTGCACAGCCATAGGGAGAGATGCTTTTCCTGGATGCTAAGAAATTCACCAGCATTTTAGGAGCAATTGCTGTAGAATAGCTGATGTCTAAGAAAGACAAGTTGCTGAGAAAGTAGTACATGGGGGTTTGAAGGCTTGGACTGATGTTAACTAGGATTATTAAACCTATATTTCCCACCACAGTTAGTGTATATACTATGAGAAATACCAAGAATAGTGTGGCTCTGAGAGGGAGATAATCTGTGAATCCAGCAAGTAGGAACTCAGTTGGCATGGTATAATTGCTCTCCAGCATCTTGGTTTTCTTGTTTTTCTCATCCGAAAGAGATGGTATCAGAAGATGTGAGTTGACTTGAGTGATCAATAAACCAATATCTTTATTCTCTCTTCTAAGGAAGTAAAGAGAAGGATAATAAAATCAGTATTGCATTTTCTGTGACGTATTTTTTTTTCTTTTTTGTCTTTTTCTTTAATAGAGGTAATTAAAAAATCTTTATTGATACCAGAGGATGTGATTCAGAAGTGGTGTTTTGAGATGCAGTAACTCCTTAAAAGATGTGCACGTTAAGAGATGATATTAGTTCCTTTCAAGCTGAAAGGGGATGAATATGGCTCAGTTGATAAGACCCGGTAGAATAATGAGAATTGATAAAATCTTTAGAGGCAAAGCTTTATTTGCCAACCCTAAAATCACACTCTTCGATGTGAAGGAAAATAAAAAGTTGAGGAAAATTCTAGGGAAAATAGTGCCTGAGGGTAAACCAGATAATTCCACAGAAGAATATCTGTGGTCTTGGGAGGTAGTTTACCATAACAGTTAAAGCACAGTAGTTATGTAAGCAATGACCGAGTTCAAATCTTACCACATTACTTAACTGTTTGTGTGACCTTGATAAAGTTATTTAATCACTTTTTGATGGATAGAGGAATAAACGAGTAGATATTTGTAAAACATTTATGTAACTGGTACATAATAAATACTAATATGAGTATTTATTTAATACAATTTGTTAAAGCAAATAAATCGAACTTATTTCTTTTTAATTGCTTATGTAATAGCTTGAAATACCCAGATAGTTGTCTCAAAATTCATCTTATCTTTGGCATCACGGATACATGATATGTGCTCTCTTATAAAGAAAAGCCACTGTGTGTGTGTTATTTGTATGTGTTCTATGCAAATGCATTGTCTGAGACCTGGGCTTTAATTCTGGTTCTACTACTACAAATCATTTCATCTTTATGTCTTCACATCCTCATTCATAAGTCAGACCTATTCTATTTATCATGTAGACTGTCATCTAAGGCAAATGAGACTGTGCATATTCAAGAGCTTCATAATTTCTTAGTTAACTTGTATATTTGTTTAGAGATTATTAATAGAAATTGTTAAAATCAGGCAAGTTCATCAAAACGTGCTTTACTTCCTCACTGGAAACAACAAATGAACAGACATGAAAATTAAAAACTACACAAACTCTCACCAAAGAGAAATGAAGGATAGTCAACACCATTATGACAACAAAGGGAAACTGTAATTTTCTTTTCCTCGAACAGTTTTCATTTGGGTTTTCTATGAACTACAGCCCTGGTATCTTCTGCTCTAGTACCTAGTTATCTGCATTAATGAGAATAACGATGATAATGAAAGCAATCAATAATAGCTAAAATCATGGAGAGTGGGCCAAGATATTTTCTAAGCACTTGACATGCATCATTTTGTTTAATCTTCATATTATCCTATGAGATGGATATTATTATTTCTGTCTTTACAGATGATAAAACTGAAGCTTAGAGATGTAGTTAAATTGCTCAAGTATATATAGACAGATTCCAGTTCTCAATTCTTAACCAAAATACTATAGTGCCTCTAATGTTGAAATATTTTCTACTGCTGAATGAATTTTATGATATATTGTTTAAATATAGAATGTTGGTGCTGAAAGAACGTCAGGAACTATCTAATCCATACCCTTACCTTTCAGATGGAGAGACTAAGTCACATTCACAAGATCAGCTAGCAAGTGAAATGTCCACCAATGATTTTAATGAGTGCATATCTTAAACAAGTTATGAGATCAAAGTCTGATTTTTCTTCTTTGAGTCCCCACAAAACCTACAAAACTGTCTATAGTGGGTCTGTAGTCAGTTGGTGAATGAGTCACTGAGCACCCCAGAGCAATTTCACTTTTCTTGAAGGATTCATCTCATACTACGTTAAACTGAGAACACAGTAATCTAAAATAAGTTGAGCCCAATTGATTCTCAGGGAAATCTCATCTGAGAAAACTGCTATTACTAAAAGGCACCTATGAATGGATTTTTATTTTCTACTCTGCTTGAAGTAAGAATATAGAATACAGAGGAGAGAAAAATAAGAGCTATCCACACTCAATTTGGCACTCAAATGGCACTGTGCTGTAGCGGTTAAACACACAGGATTTAGAGTTAGGCATGATTGAGTTTAACCTCAGATGTGACATCTAATGTTCTGCAAGTCATTGAATTTCTCTATGCCTAAATGTCTTGGTTTAATTAGCATGATAATATACTATATGGTTGAAACCAGGATTAACCTAGATAACTTATATCACTGTTTACAGGGCTTGTTTTATTATAGATGCATAAAAATATACCCATTGTTATCTATTATTACTATTAATGCCATTAGGATTATTTAATAATTCAATATCTTATCTCAAAATCATGTTTCCTGAGTTGATAATTATAGGAAAAAACACAAAATGTGAATGTGCTCATAGAAACTGAGGTTTGGCTTACTAGTGAGGTTTAGCTTAGTTAATTTAGCTTACTAGATTAATTAGACCATTGAATTTCCCAAAATTCCAAAATAGGCACAGTCAGCTTCCCCCTCATGGCTATAAGCGGCACAAATGAATCAGGCAGTAATTTTTGGAAAATGCCATGGGTAAGGTAAGGTCAGATTTATGCCCCCATCATCTCTCACCCATTCTCCCAGCCCACTCACAAACTGAGAAAACCCCACAGAGAATCAGTGAAGATACATTTTAGTAAGGTAAATCCATTCTCTTTGCAACACTCACAACAGCCATTTTGTTGATGCATTAGGGAATGCGTCACCTACCTTCGCACCATCTAGAATTTTGAATTGTACAATTTATTTTGTACAAGAGACTGATAACACTTCTTTCCAGATTTTGCAAATAGGTCTTGTAAGGGATGAGTATTTATCTTCCAGTCTATGACAAGTGGGACATTACCCCAAGATAATCCCCAACCCCTGGAGGCCTTTGGACAAGCAATTACTTTATTTCCAGTGACGTGGCATGAATTAGTTATTTTACATAAGAAAGATGAAGAACCATAACATAATGCACTATAATGTAGCCAGTTACAACATAACATATGTCTCCATTACTGGGAGATCTTTGTTTAAAAAACAACAAAAACAACAGAAAAAAATCCTTAATCATAACAGCCAATAAAAAAGAGTGATTTCTCCTGTAAATTCTAGGATTTCTATCAGATACTTAAAGATACTTTAAAGCATTTGGTTATATGAGAGAATTCTAAAGTATAAGCTCAACACTATTGAGAAGAATCCCAGGCACTCTAATTTTTGTTTGTTTCTCAATTATCTGAGTTCCTATAAGGAAATATGCCTTAAATGGTAAAAGTAAGATGGGAGAATAAAAGTTTATGACTCAGGCAATCTGGGTTTGAATGTTAATTTTGCCATTTCACAATTGTGAGACATTGAGCTCCTTATTTAATCTTATTTTTATTAATTTTTAAATTATGAATAATAATTGCCCACCTCATCGGATTCTTGTGAGTTTTGGGATAACACATGTAAATACTTAGCCCCTTATTCAGCAGATTACACTCATTTAATGACTGTTTACTTTCTTTTGTAATTATAACAGTATTTACAGCAGTATTTCCTTTTTTTTTTTAATTTTTATTTATTTATTTTTCCCCAGAAGCCCAGTAGATAGTTGTATGTCATAGCTGCACATCCTTCTAGTTGCTGTGTGTGGGACGTGGCCTCAGCATGGCTGGAGAAGCAGTGTCGGTGCACGCCCGGGATCCGAACCCGGGCCGCCAGTAGCAAAGTGCGCACTTAACCGCTAAGCCACGGGGCCGGCCCTACAGCAGTATTTCTTAATATTTTAAAATGCATTCTAAATTTTAACTTCCTTTGAATTATTTACAGTGGTATAGACTCTATACTTTAAGACTTAAGGTGGACAGAATGGAGAGTGGATAAATACAGGTTGCCAGACACATTGCAAACAACTGGCTTCTTTCCTACAGCTGGTAGGAAGATTGAAATCAGTTTTGTTGCTACTAGAAGAGTTTCTTATTTAACAGTTGAAGATCAGTGTGTTTAGAAAAAAAGGATCATCTTTCATCAATCAAAACAGCAATGTGTGTGAAGAATTAAGAGCTGGAAAAATACAGCTTAAAAAATTTCAGAGTGGGCCTGCCCCGTGGCTTAGCGGTTAAGTGCACGCACTCCGCTACTGGTGGCCCGGGTTCGGATCCCGGGCGCGCACTGATGCACCGCTGCTCCGGCCATGCTGAGGCCGCGTCCCACGTACAATAACTAGAAGGATGTGCAACTATGACATACAACTATTCCTGGGGCTTTGGAGAAGGAAAAAAAAGGAGGAGGATTGGCAATGGATGTTAACTCAGAGTCAGTCTTCCTCAGCAAAAAGAGGGGGATTAGCATGGATGTTAGCTCAGGGCTGATCTCCCTCACAAACAAAAAAAAAGGAAAAAACATTTCGGAGTGAGAGAAGTTACCAAAACTATTTTTTTCTTTTTTTTCTTTTTCATTTAATAAACCTACACAACTGGAAAAAGAAATACTGAAAAAAATAGTAAATTCCTAGTAGTATTTTTATAAACTGTAATTCTAAAGAAAATTTGTATTTCTATAAAGAATGTGAGTATTATTATAACAAAATGATTGCCCTTAACTTTAAGGGTACCTTCATTTTATAAACAGCGATATTGGCACAGACTGGAGTAAACAGCTTTGCTCATTTAATGCAGAAAATGAATGTGCTGAAAGGATATTGGATAACTGAAAGAAATTATAAAGAATCCGGAGAACTAGTTGAGAAAACTGGCAGGAACCAAAGAAAATAAGACAAGAGTGAGGAGCTCACTGGAGGAAGAGTTGGCTTCACCTGCAATTGCCAGCCACTTGCATTGCCAGCTGTTGTGAATAATCTCTCATTTTATTTCACTTTCAAAAGACTCAAGTCAGGAATGGAATTTTTGATTAGCCAAGAGTAGTGCACATACCAAAGCCTTAGTTTCTAGGGAACTAGAAGAGAAAATATCTAACCCTTTAGCCTCAGTTGTGGGGCCTGAAAGGTGCTGTGGTATTCTCTGCTTCTAATTCAGTGGAATCACTATTGAGTACTTTAGAGGAAATAATGCTCTTGAAGCTGGGTACCAGAGGGTTGCTGTAGACATTCAGTAAGAACGTGATTGACTTTCAACTTTGTTACCAATACAGATATAGATGAGTCTTGTCAATTTGCTGGTTTTTTATTTAACCTGTGATCACCAGATGACCAACCCCCAGCTGCTATTGAAGCCCAGAAGTCAGATTGCCCAAGGGCTTCCCTGGAATAAAGGTTACCCTTTGTTTCTCTGAAACTTCTCCTGCCAAGCCCCTTAGCTCTACAAACCCCCCCTGCTTTCTTCTCTTGTTAAGGTGGATTTGAGAGAACCCACCCTCCTGTCTTCCTGTTTTGACCAATTCAAATAAAACTTGCTCCATCTCCAAGCACCAATGTCTCAGTGATTAGTTTACTGCCCATGAGGCACACAAACTTGAGATTAAGAGGTTCAGTAACACTCTCACACATATGAAAGCACCTAAAGGTGCTGAGCCAAGAGTTACAGAGTAGGGAAGACACATTTTTATGAGCCTGTTATCAATGGACTCAGGAAGTCCCTCCACACACAACTTCCTTGAACCTCCTCTTCACTGCAAATAGCCTTTCTTCATTTTCCTGATCCCCTGGCCAAACCAAAATAGATCTCTTCTACCAAGTAATGTAGCTAAAAATGTTTATTTCTAAAAGCTTTACTTATTGGATAAATTTTTCAATATTCTCTAATACTGTTTAGTAATTTCCTAATCTGGGGTAATAATACTGCAGCAAACTATTCCGTGCAGTAACCACTACAGCATGTAGAGCCAGCCAGCAACCAGGCTCAGTTTTTTGTTTTAACTCTTCTGTTAATTAGTCATAGAGTGGTCCTTTGGTGCCACCCTGTGCTGGAAAAGCAAATGAAGGTCTCCTGAAAACCACTTGGACCTTCAGGATTTGCTCAGGCCCAGCTCTACATATGCAAATTCTATGAAATAATAAAGTTCTTCATGAAATGCCTGACTTTGTCATTAAAGACACATTATAACTCCATATTCATAATAAATAATTTAAGGCACTTGATAACCTGGTGTCCCATGGTCGGGTATTCTCTTTCAACCTGAACCCAGTAGCAAGACAATGCTTATTTCTCAAAATGAGAAAGGTCAATTTGCTGAAGCAAAAATTTGTTCCATTCAAAATCTCTAAGGGCTTCTCTGCCACTACATAGAATATCTTGATTTGCCAGTGTCAGTTTTGGCACTGCTGTACCAAAAGGACAGAGGTGTAGAGTTGCTTGCATTCCAGTCTGAAAAGCCCTTTCTTGCTATGCATCCTACACAAAATTGACAGCTTTTAAAGGATCCATTGGGTGAGTCAAAAGTGCAGTCACCCATATAGAAGATGTAGACTCCAAAATTGAAAGCAGCTTATCAATATGTTGCATTGTTTTGTGTGTGTGTGAGGAAGATGAGCCCTGAGCTAACATCTGTTGCCAATCCTCCTCTTTTTGCTGAGGAAGACTGGCCCTGGCTAACATCTGTGTCCATCTTCCTCCATCAATATGTTGCATCTTTTATGTGGTAGGGAACACTAAGTTTAGAATTTGTGCTTCCACTTAGGGAGGTTGTGATACGTGATTTACAATAAGAAATACAAATACAAATATGGTCTTCATCCCAGTTTCTAGCACAGAGCTTCTTAAACCCTTGGAATTTCCTAAGTGGGGAGAGAGATAAAGGTGTCTTTTATTATGTTAATGAGTTGACTTTTGAATGCCCCTAGGTCACCTAAGGATGGGGGTTGATTGCCAGGGGAACCAAACCTCTGATTGGAGAACTGGAAATTTTAGTCCCACCCTTTGACCTCCTGGGAGAGGAGAGGGGAGAAAGGCTGGAGGTCGAATCAATTGCCAATGGCAAATGAATTAATCAATCCTGCCTATGAAATGAAGCCATGGTAAACACTGAAAAAAACGGAGTTCGGAGAACTTCCTGGTTATTGAACACATGGAAGTGCTGGGAGAGTGGTGTGCATGGAGAGGGCATTGAAGCAGCACTCCCTTTCCCCATACCTTCCCTATGCATCTCTTCCATCAGGCTGTTCCTGAGTTATATCCTTTTATAATAAACTGATGATCTAGTAAATAAAATGTTTCTCTGAGTTCTATGGGCTGCTCTAGCAAATTAATCTAACCCAAGGAGAGATTCATGAGAATTTCTGATTTATAGCCATTTGGTCAGAAGCACAGGGGACAACCTGGATTTGCCACTGGCATGTGAAAGTGGGGAGGGGCAGGCTTCTGGAATCTAACGCTATCTCTGGGCAGATAGTGTCAGAATTGAGCTGAAATGTAGGACACTCTCTGGGTGCCCAGGGCCTTGCTTGCTTGGGTGGAAAATCCCCCTCCACTCATTGGGAATTGGGTGCAGAATCCAAAATAGAGGATACCCCAACATGCCCCAAATGACGGGCCCACAGAAACAAGCCTTCTAGATTGCTTATATTTCCAGTTGTCCGTATTATATTCTGGTCTTCAATAGTGTGAATTATTGTATCTTTTCATGGGATAGTTAGAGACAAACATATTTTTATTTATCCAGAGCCTGGGATTTACACATTTAGAGACAAAATGCTAAAAGTTCTTTGTTTCCTCTGCAAAGAAAAAGTAAAATGATTCAGGAGATTTGTTTTTCTTTTTTGGGGTAGGGAGCTAGAGAAAGCACTACACAGCTTAAAAGCTACATAGAGGTACTCTGTGCTGTACTATAAGAGAACCATGTTTGGAACATTAGTTATAAATGGAAGATTATGTTGCTGACCAAAAAGGGGGTTCATCTGCCAGCCACAAGACATGCCAACAGTCAAGAGGCAAGGTAGTAGAGATACCGAGCCAAGTGGGCTTCCCTCCTGGTGAGTTAAATAAGACTCTATGCCAGTGGAAGTTGTCTCACAAAGTAAAGTGTATTTGTCGCAAATAGGAGGTCATGAGGAATCATTCCCAAAGTCATGGTGTCCCAGAACAAAGGGAAAGCAGGAACTTTTATTGCGGTTGGGGAAAAGGGAGAGGGGGGTACACTGCAGATTATGGTAATGAGGCTTAATCTCCTCCTGAAGAGGTCTTTGCATTAAAAATAAGGCAAGGCCATGGTTGCTCTTGTACAGAGTCTTGGTTAGCTTGAGGGAGGTTGCTGATTGTGTCTCCTTAACATAAAAAAATAACTTGGAGAAACAGTTAAATGCTTCCAAACCCACCCTTGAGTTACTTGGGGCACTAGTCAGTGACAGTAGGAGAGAAAGGACTGTTTATTACAGCTTGCTAGAAAGAGGGAAGATGGCCGACAAATCTCTGAAAAAAAACATCTTACAGAAAAAAGATTACAGGCCAGTTATATAGGGGGCAGGTGTCTGGCTGGGGGAGGCACCTGGTCTCCAGGTGGGGGCATCTATCTCTTCTTAGTTCCTGATAGTCCTTTGTTTTACTGGATATGCATCAGAGACCAGAGCAATGCCGTAGACCCTGATCTTTCAGTTGTCATTGATGATGGCTATCAGCATAGACTCTCTGCCTAGGGGTCATCACATTCCTAAGGAACTCAGGAGAACAAAGTTGTCAATTTATAGCAGCTAGGAGGGGCCATAAAATCCTCAGAGCATGCCTGGACTAGTTAATCAGAGGTCATTCAAAGTTACAATAGGGCTTCTTTTCTACGACATGACTGCTCGTATGTCAACCTTGTGTTGAGCTGGTATGAATTAGATTAATAAAGAATAATTAACTCATATTTTGAAGATTCAGTCATTTTCTGTATGGTAAAACTAAAGAGCCAAATTACAATTATGTAAGAATCACTGCCACCAAGTTTTTTATATTGGTACTCTGCAGCGATGGCTTCACTCAATCAGTCTCGGAGCCCAAACTCAGCATATTCCCAAGGTCTTCAGCACTGGCCTTTGACCGCCTTCTGAGTGATAACCTCTAGAACCTTGGAATAGCCTACACCACACCCCATTATCCTGGGGCCAACACCAAAGAGTTTATGCCAATGATGTGATTTATGGTGAATGCCTGTTTCTATACACCTGTGGCTTTTTTGTACACTTTGGGCTAGGCTGTATCAGTTGAACCCTGGGGTGGGGCAGTTGGAGACTAGGTAACTAAGGACAGTTATCTGGGCTCTCCACGCCCATGAACTGACCTCCAATAAGACCGTGGACACCAAGACTTGGTTAAACTTTTCTTGTTGGCAATACATCACATGAGTCATCAGACAGCACTGCTGGGTGAGCTGGTCCTGTCTGTGTGACTCCACCAGGAGAAGACCAGTGGAAGCTCACGCCTGGTTTCTCCTGGACACTGCTCTATGTGCCTTCTTCCTTTGCCAATCTCAATCTATTGCTGTGGTTATAATAAACCATAACCATAAGTATAAAAGATATTCTGAGTTTTGTGCATTCTTCTATAGAATCATTGAACCTGATGGCGGTCTTGGGCACCTCTGACACAAGTACTAAATTCAAAAAATTTTTTCTAGCTTTTTTCTTTTTATTTAATTAAGATTTCAAACCTCTTTATTTTTATATTATGTAAAATATGAAACTTTCTTCTAAAAATATAAAATAAACATGTAAATTAAAAAACAAAATAAGTGAATACATGTAAATTCATCTACCAAATTAAATGAAAATAAAAGAACTTTGGGTCTTGTCACAATTGGAAGTTGTCTGCGATCACTCCCACAGTGCTGCTTCCTTGACAGTGACAACCACTTTTCTGTATTTTTTGTTGTTTCCGAGTTTTCAGTTTTAAAAAATATTCATCCATACCTCTAAAACTATATTTTTAGAGTCTATTTTTTTATTTTTGAATATTATAAATGTGATATCCTACAGTTTGTCCTCTATATTGCTTGTGTGTTTCTTCAGTATTATGTTTCTAACATTCCACCATGTTCATATGTATTCCTGCACTCTTCAATTCCACAATTTTGTAGTATTCATTTTCTTTAACATGTCAAAGTTAAATTGGCTGTTGTATTCTATCACGACCAGTGCTGATGCTTTACTGTCACTCAGTGCACAGGAACAAGACTTTGTCTAGGTGCACCCCCAGATGTGGCACTGATTGGATACAGGGTATATTTAAACTTTAAAATATAACAAGCTATTTTCTAAATTTCTTGTTCATATTCACACTCTCAACAATAGCACATAATACCTCAGGTTTCATATTCTTGTTAACACTTGTTATAGTCAGCATTTAACATTTTTTGCCAACACTGTGGGAGTGACAGATATTTAAATCTTTAAAAGATCTTGAATTTTTTTTGTCCATTGTTTTAGGTAGATATCTTTTCTTTTTGGAATGCAGACAGCATATTTTTCCTACTTTTTTTTAACATATGTTCTCCAGTCATCTTCAATGACTTCCTTCAATAAATTATTTATATAAATAATTATATAAAAATAAATAATATTTTACTTATAAATTAATAAAAATAAACTTTTAATTTATATGTGGATCGGTTTCTGGACTTTCTATTCTGATCATCAGTCTATGCTAAACTTTCTTTGTTGGTAAGGTTTCCTTCTTATAACGGCATTGATATCTGCTAGGTACTTCTCCAGGAATGGCTTCTTCCTTTTGTTCCCTGTTACTCCACAAAAGCTACATTTAGCTCATGACTTTCAGAACATTTTTGAAATTTTGTTTGGAATTGTGTTGTATTTATAGACCACTTTTGTAAAACATGTAACTTCAAAATATTGAGTCATCCCCATAAACATGTTGTTACTGTCTATTTATATTGCTTATTTAAAATCTTTTAATCATGTTTTATCATTTTCTCCATAAAATTTTTGAGTATCTATCATTGAATCTATTTTCCTGAAGACCTTATATATTATAAATGCTATCTTTTAAAAAATTACATTCTAAACATTTGCTACAGTGATGAGGAAATGCAACTAATATTTAGATTAAACACTGATCCTATATTCAGCAACCCAGGTGAACTTTTATTAATTCTCATAATTTGTTATTTTTCCCATTTTCCTGAATCTATTCCTTATATTTTTTAAAATTTGCTTTGATTTTTCCCTCCGCTAGCTGGATCCTCCAGTGAATTATTGCTTACAATTGTCAACATTAGACATCATTGTCTTTTCCATAATTTTAAAGTGAATATCAATAATGTTTATTAGCTTTGATTACAGAATGTCAATTCAATCTTAAGTACTAATTGAAATTATGTTTTAACCTGCAAATGCAATTTATCTGGCTTACCCTGCACCTTTCTTGATGTAAAGGAAGATAAACAACCCATTTGCAATGATAAATTTTTAGAACAAAAATTTCAAGCAACAAAATCATAAACCTTTAACCGTTAAATTGCAAAAGAAGACATGATGTTAAAGGTGATTGTCTACTATTATTTTAAAGCATCCTCATTTTCCTTTTCTACTCCTCAAATTTGCAGGGCTAATGCTGCCACCTTTTGAGACAGACTAACCACTCAAGTGAAAGCCCAGTGAGCCTCAATAACAAAAATCTTTGCTGTATTTTTAGCTTAAATTCAGAATATACAGACAATTATTAATGAATGGATAAGTACCATAAACAATGATTATCCTGAGAGAAAATTAATGAATATATGATAAAGATATGAGGACTCCTCCACAACTTTTTTTATTCAGTGTAATGAATCCCTTTGAAAATTGTGAATGACCACCTTTTGCATTAGGGGAAATATAGGGATTGGCATCAGACTATTTCCTAATTATGTTATTTCTTATCAAATCTCAAGAGAAATCAATAGACATTACAGTTATTTAATGGATCAACATATTTTTCACTGTTCTCTGTGTAAAAAAACCCACACATGCATTTCAGCAACAGAAATGATGAAATAAAGGACCTAATTATCTTACATTCTTAATTTAAAATTTTTGCATGCATTTGCCTAATTAATTTGAATAAACTTATTAGAGTAAAATATTGGCATCCCGAGGTTAAACTTGAGATAAATTACATACATAAAAATGTTCACAATCTAAGTGATGAATCATAAATCTAAATCATTTATAAAACTGAAAATTAAAGGTTTTTAAATTTACATTTTGTGATAAAATCAAGTCTATTCATTCATTTATTCATTTATCCACAAATATTTACCATATGACAGACACTGTTCTATTAATCTGGTCAATAACTGCAAAGATTTTTGCTCTAAAAAAGTTTATTAGAAAAATATAAACAAGTAACTGAAAATGGTACATTCTATTATTAACATGTCCTATGAATACAACTGAATAAGTTTTTGTATATAAGTGTTTCATTCTAACTTTAAGGTTGAAGTCTTTAAGAAAAATTATAGAGTATACAACAATCCTATCTGATAAAAGCAAGATATGTGGAAACTGAATCAACAAAAAATGAGTATCATCTCTATCAGATAACTCAATGATTAACAAAGATATTTAGCTCATTTAAAATCATCTTTTCAATCTCCTTTTTATATAGAGTTTCTTTTGGTAATGGTTGAGTAAGTGACACGTGAAAATATAGGACTTACTCTGCATCCCATAAACTATAATGTCCCTTTGATGAGTACCCAATTTATACTCAGTCAAGAGACTATAAATGTCTGAACACCAAAGTTTATCTCTTAGGCACCTTTTGTGAAAGTCAATATTACCTCATGAAATAATCAGAAGGAAAACGTAATAAATAAATACATAAATACATAGAAAGAATGTTGCACAGATGTGTAAAATTCTTCAGAAACATTATTAAGTGAAAAAATAAAATAACTCTGTTGGACTTAGGAAAGCGCAAGTCACTGACGGCACTGAAGAGAAAATTATCAGTAGCAATGGCACAATGCAGAATGTAGGGGTCTCCAACTCCATGGTGTCTCTACCCAAGGATATATTTCCCAGTCCTTCCCTCTGTGGAAAATAATCCCAATTAGCTCAACATTTTAGTCTTTAAAATATTTATTTTTATAAAATGCAAATGATATAAGTACCAAGAACATCAATTATTGTCAAGGCAATTTTTCCAGTTGGATTCTAAGTCTGTCTGAGCATTTTTTAATTTGCTACTGCTTTAGTAACATCTACTATTTTCTATCTTTCCTGTGCTATCACAAGAGGAGTCATTGGTGACAAAACAGTAATGTTTGCAGCTATGATCATTATATCCCCGTTAAGAGAATGAGCCAATAAGATGTTCCTCTAAGTCTGGCAAAGTCATAGAAGTTACAGCTGCTTCAATTAGTTACTGTGGTGAGGAAGGTGAAGGAAACACCATACCACTTATTTCGGGTAAAGGATTAGGATTTGGTGGAAATTTATAAGCCAGAGGTCTTCAAGAGAGGAAACATATCCCCGTCATCTCCTCGTTATTCTATGGAGTCATGGGAAAACTGCTGGATATGTACTGAGTTTGAGTTCCAGAAGACCTCTATCCCAGTTGCTTACTCTTATTGTGGGGTCAGTATGTGTGTGTGGCCTTATCATCAAACCACAAATACTATGAAATCAGGTGCCAAAGCCCAGATTTGGGTCAGTCGTTTAGGGGAGTGCTGAAAATGCTAGTTGCCCAGAACCTTAAGACCTTGGAACCCAGGGAAAGAGTCAACCCTCTGGTGGAGAAAGGTGTAGATGGGATAAAAAAGCCACTGGTTTCCTGGGCGATTCTGAAGTGACTCTTAGGGTAGAAGTCAAAAATCCTGCCTTCTTATAGTTATTGTAGATATTTGTAAGAGCTTAATGATCTGAAGAGTGTGAAATAATGTAGGCTTCTATTAAATTCAAAGCCTTTAAAGTTTAACAGAAAATTTATTTGTAAGTTTTAAGATTCCCATCAATCTTACAAGCATTGATCATTTGTTGGGAAATATACTGACATACTCTACTATTCCATCAGTTTCAAATATTATACACTTACATCTTAAAAATAAATAAAATGTGCAACTCATTCAAGAGTTCTTTAGAAAATAGAAGATGATTAGTTACGTGTATAAAACTGTAATCCAGATTGGTGTCAAAGATTAGGTCAAACGCTTTTTTAAGTTTTCTGATTAGAAATAATATTACCTAACTGGGATGACAATATCATTATATGTGGTTACATTCATTCAACTATGGTAAGATGTAAAATTGTGTCAAAAGTTTTAAGAAAATCATGACTTGGTTACTAGGCTTGTGTGTGTGTTAACAAGGAATCTGTGCATATCTAGCATTGTTTGTGCTAGTATTATTTAACAGGATTTCATTTAATATAGTAAAAGCCTTGATACTCCTCCATGTTTATGTGATCAATTTATTTTGGCTTGACAATTTAAGTTGAAATCTGTTATTAGTATTGTAGCATTTAAGAGTTCATGAGTTAACTCTAATTATAAGTTTAATTTATTAGATTTATATAAATTATTTGTTTAGCTATTACTTCTTGTTAGCTCAGAGTTTACATTTTAAAATAAAATCAAGTATAAAATTTATACTTTCTATATAAAATACTTGAAGATTTTTAATTAACTAATTTGGAAAAGAGCCCAATAATTATGCAAAGGCCCCTTAGAAGTGATTGCTAATATCTGTTTTATATACGTATATTGGTGGTGAGCACGATGTAGTTTATACAGTGATAAATTATTATGTACAACTGAAATTTTAAAATGTTATAAACCATTTTGACCTGCATAAAATAATAGAAAAAAAAGAAAATAAGCTTTTAATTAAAGTTATAAAATTTGTAGTCAATAACTGGATAGATGTTGAATAGGCTTTTGTGAAAATGAAAGCCACCTTCAGGGGCATAAAAACATCTCATATCAATAATTATCCTGAACTTTCTCATGCCCAAGGAAATGCTATACACCTTGCTTTACAGTTCCTTATGAACCACAAAATTGCCTTTTGAAATGAACATTCCTACTCACTATTGGCAATTTTGGCAGACACTCTGATTGCACCTGACATTATTAGCGGGAGTGGACATGACAGCAAATTTCCTTACAGACTTTACTAGCAATAGTTAGAGAGTTAGAAGAAACCTCTAGATTTCTTTTAGGTAAACCTTCATAGAAGTTGTAGCTAAAGATAATAAAGTTAAAGATCTGGCTTAAAAAAAAACAATTGAGATTCTCTACTTTTGGACTATATCACACGTATGGAAGAGATAAATATACAAGGAAACATATTAGATGGCCATCTAAGAATAGATTTATTCTTGAATAAAAACACAAGGGAGAAAGGAAAAATGGAAGGAAGGAAGGCAGGCAGAAAGGAAGGTAGGCAGGCAGGCAGGAAGAAAGGAAAGAAGGAAAGAAAAGAACCATAACTCTTACATCAAATTATAAACCAAAATCAAAGGAAATCTGATAGACCTAAATATAAATCTTAATAAAAAATTCTAGGATAAAACATAAGAGAAAATCTTTTTGACCTTGAATTAGAAACATTTTTCTTAGCTATTACACGAAAAGAACAAATCCATAAGTACAAGTTAATAAGCAGGATTTAATTAAAATTATAATCTGTTTTTAAAAAGATACTGTCAAAAAATGAAGAGCTAAGCCACAAATTAGAAAAAAAAATATTGGCAAAATGTGTATCTATTAGAGGACTTGGATCCAGAATATATAAGGAATTCTTACATATTTCCACTCTATATATATATTCCATTCCATATATTCCATTCTTATATATATTCCACTCTATGGAAATTCAAATTCAAATCATAATAAGAAATATACCTAAGGGTTAGAATAGCTAAAACTGTAAAAAAGGAAAGAAAAGAAAATGCCAAGTGCTGGTGATGATTTAAAGCAACAGGAACTCTCAAATGTTGCTGTGTCGATACAAAACAGCATAATAATTTTGTTAAAGTTTATCAGTCTCTTAAATAGCTTATACTCACTATGGGTTCCAGCAATTTTACTCCTATTTACTCAAGATAAATAAAAGCATAGGCCCACACAAAGAGCTCTTAACTGGAATTGGTCTTAATTGGAAACAGACCCAATGGCCATCAACTGATGATACATCTATAGAATGGACTAAAGGAAAAAAGAAACCGATATGGCAAACGCAACTACATTATCGAACCCCAAATGTTAAAATTAGAGAAGGAAGCCAAACTCAAAAGGCTACACAATTGGTGGTTTGCAAACTGGCACCATACACAGATGCCAGGAGAGACTGAAGACAGAGGCAGAGCACTCCAGATGTGTAAGTGGCAGATTTATCAAGCAAGGGAACTTAAAGACCAGGCTTGTCTTGGGTGGCTGCAAGATGAATAGACCTCCACACTCACCAGGCACAATCTTAAAAGTTTATGTAGAGGCCATAGCTAGGTTCAGTCACTTATTCAGTCCAGATGGTCTCAACACCACTTTACTCTCTCAAGCCTGCATCCTTGAAATGGTTGCTAGCATGGGAATCCTAGGCAGAAGGTACATTTCAATGACAGTGGAGGGGGTGAGGAGCCTCCAGTTGCCTGTGTCCAGCTCATGGGTCAATTGGCAGTCACATCCTCACAATGACCTCCAACACCTATACGATTCCACTTAGATCACATTCTGGAAAGGCCAAAAACTGGACATAAATCACACCAATAGTTTCCGAGTGGTTGTCAGAGGCTGGGGGAGAGGATAGAATTGTCTATAATAAAGGCATAATGGAAACTTATTAGGCTGGAGGAAATATTCTGTCTTGAATGTGGTTTTAATTACAAGACTGTTTGTGTTTATCAAAACTCACCAAATTATACACATCAAAATGGTGATAATTTACTATAGGAAACCTATGGCACAATAAACCTGATTTTAAAAAACCAACAGTTTGCAACTCATTATTTGATGATTTTTAACCATGTTTTTAATTTGAAATACTTCTTGTTGTCTTTTCTGCTTCTTCCTGAATGAAACTCCTTTCATGATTTTCAATTATACTCTTTTGTTCAATAAACTCTATCTTCTTTTCTGATCCTTGTTTTCTCTAGGGTTTAATAATATCTCTTCTTTCTTCATAAATTCTCTCCTTCCCTTTCTTCCATGATAACTCACCATGCTGATTCTCCTCCTGTGTCTTCATTAGCACTTCTGGTTGCTCAATTACAAATTTTTTTTTTTAATTTTATTTATTTATTTTTTCCCCCAAAGCCCCAGTAGATAGTTGTACATCATAGCTGCAGATCCTTCTAGTTGTATGTGGGACGCGGCCTCAGCATGGCTGGAGAAGCAGTGCGTTGGTGCACGGGATCGGAACCCAGGCCACCAGCAGCAGAGCGCACACCCAACTGCTAAGCCACGGGCCAGCCCACAAATTATTTTTAAGTACTTCCATTTCTTAAATTGTTAATTAAGTTTCATACATTAGTAAATAAATACTATGTATTTGATATATGTCAATTGGGTTAGTTTTTTTTTTTTTACGTGAACATCTTTTATTACAAAAATTGGAATACTACGTCAAGACATAAAGACCCTCTCCATCGCCTGCTCGCCCATCGGCTGGTCCCAGTTCCCCACCCGCAGGAAGCCACTGCTGTCATGTTAACGTGTGCCCTTCTGGGTCTTTTTCTGCGCAGTTTTCTAAGCAGATGTATGGGGGTTTTGGTGGTAAATTCTATGGGCCTATGGCTGTTATACTTTTTTTTTTTTTAATTGAGGTTTTAACGGTTTTTAACGTTGTGAAATTTTGGGTTGTGCATTTTTGTTTGTCCATCACCATATATATGACTCCCTTCACCTCTTGTGCCCACCCCCCACCCCCACTGCCCCTGGTAACCACAGTACAGTTTTCTCTGTTCATGTGTTGGTTTATATTCCACATATGAGTGAGATCATACAGTGTTTGTCTTTCTCTTTCTGGCTTATTTCACTTAACATAATATGTTCCAGGCCCATCCATGTTGTTGCAAATGGGACGATTTTGTCTTTCTTTATGGCTGAGTAGTATTCCATTGTATATATATACCACATTTTCTTTATCTAATCATCAGTTGAGGGACACTTAGGTTGCTTCCACTTCTTGGCTATGTTGAATAATGCTGCAATGAACATAGGGGTGCATAAGCCTCTTTGGATTGTTGATTTCAGGTTCGTTGGATAGATTCCCAGCAATGGGATGGCTGGGTCATAGGGCATCTCTATTTTTAAGTCTTTGAGGATTCTCCATACCGTTTTCCATAGAGGCTGCACCAGTTTGCGTTTCCACCAGCTGTGTATGAGGGTTCCTGTTTTTCCACATCCTCTCCAACATTTATTCTTTTTTGTCTTGGTGATTATAGCCATTCTAACGGGCGTGAGGTGGTATCTTAGTGTTGTTTTGATTTGCATTTCCCTGATGATTAGTGATGTTGAACATCTTTTCATGTGCCTATTGGCCATCTGTATATCTTCTTTGGAGAAGTGTCTGTTCATTTCCTCTGCCCATTTTTATGCGATCTTTATAAGTCATGTTTTTAAGTAGTATCTTGCATGATGTAACAGATCTTTCTTTAGATGCAGAAGTACTCTACCTGCTCTGATGATTGGAAGATTGGATTTGCTAGAATATACACACACACAGTTATTTATACACACGTGTGTGTGCAAGTGTACCTATATGTACATATGTATTTATAATCTTCTGATTGACTAAAATAAAATGGAACTAGACAGGAAAATTAGGTAGCTAGGTATTAATTCCTTCTGTTGAAGACTGTGCTCAATTCTTCCACTTCCTAACAGTTTGTCCATGGGAAAGATATTTAATAGCTTAAAGTCTTACTTTCCTTATCTGTAAAATGTGTAAAATAATGTCAACCTCAAAGACTGAGGTAGAGGATTAATTGACAATTTAAATGGAAAATTATAACATGGTACTCAACGCATTATGAGTTCCCTATGCAAATAGACTCTCCATGCATGTGGGCACCCAATGTGATTTATTTCACCTGGTTTTACTTGTGTATTTAGATCTGGAAAATCTACAATTTCATCCCTTGGTAGGATCAAGAATCACAGACAATAATTGCAAAATGCCAACAAAATCCTGAAATAATAAAAAAGAAGTTAGATTTTTTTATCCATTGTTGTATTTGCTCAGGGTATACTAATTCTTTAAACATTGTACAATGGATTTAGTTAGTTTCTACTTCTCATTAATTTCACTCAAGAATAGAGGTGGATTGAAGGTTAAGCTCACCCAGACAAAGGCAGGGTCACACATACACACATGCACACACACACACAGGCAAAGTAAAGAATAACAATTGGGTTGTGGGCTGTGCACCCTTTTGGAATAAGCTAAAAATGCAGAGAGAGAGGCAATTTAAATAGTAAATTAAAAACAACATTTCATTTTTTTTTACTTTGTCAAAAGACTTTCAAGTAACATAGAGATCAGGAAGTGCTTTCTGATGCAAGCCCCCCATAAAGTTTGATTCCATATATCTGCATGTGATTATATTTTATTTTCTATTGAGACTGGAGTTTCTGCCTTTAGAGGATTGACTCCACAATTAAAACCTATAATCTATTCCCCACAGTTACCCAATCCTCTTTAAAGAAAACAAAATAAAACTGCCGCAACATGTATTTACTCAAAGGTCTCTCAAATTTTTACAAACAGGTCATTCAAATTTTGCTGCATTTTATTTCATCTAAAAAATGAACACTTTCTTCTTTTCATTTTTAAGCTCCAACTGAGAACCCCTAATAAAAAAGAAAATACTAGACTACACAAGACACAAGGAAGGAAGACATAAGGATGTGGTGCTGTTATTCACTGCGGTGGACAGGTACTGTGTCTGCTACCACATGACACTAATTTTATAGTGTACTTGGTAATGAAAACGATCGTTTGCTTCACTTTTAAAACACTGCAAAGTCATTCTTAAGGATATGATAGATGTCAAAATATTGTTTATTTGAAATTTTCACTATTTTTACTGCTTGGGGTACACAAGAGCAATTTCTGGGAGGCGATGCCTAAATTTTGGAGTTGAAGAATAGACAGAGTGGTCTTTTTTGTTTTTGTTTTTTTGTGAGGAAGATCAGCCCTGAGCTAACATCTGTCAATCCTCCTCTAATTTTTTTTTTTTTTCTGCTGAGGAAGACTGGCCCTGGGCTAACATCCACGCCCATCTTCCTCTACTTTATATGGGACGCCACCACAGCATGGCTTAACAAGTGGTGCGTCGGTGTGCACCCAGGATCCCAACCAGCGAACCCCAGGCCTCCGCAGTGGAGCACACGCACTTAACCGCTTGCGCCACCGGGCAGGCCCCCAGAGTGTTCTTGAGAATAAAAAAAAATGTATGAGTTAAACTCACACACTTGTTCAGAGAATGGGATAGATATTTCTATCCAAAATTGCATTTTGGATGTGGGCTGGTAGAGAAATAATAGAACAACGTATGTTGCATTCGCAGAAGCTGAAGGGAAATATGTGGTCTTAGAGCACAGATTGAGAGGCCTACAATCCAGATTCAGTAGAAAGAGTTGCTTAATAAATTCCAGTGCTTACCCATTTGCCCCCTAGTTTCCCTCTTACTTCAGTCACTCTATTTACTATGCTATACTATCATAGGTGTTTTCCTTTTTTCCGTGTGTAAATAACCTCTTTATCATTTCTATTGTTTCCTGTAAGCTTTGCAGAGGGAAATATTTGCACCAAATGCAAGTATAAGCAAACTATATTTGTAATAAATGACCAGAAAAAAATTACCTTTGCTGACTGAGTTCGTCCTGTTGGGATTAGCAGACACCCTGGAGCTACAGATTATCCTCTTTTAATCTTTTTGTGATTTACACACTCACAGTTTTGGGGAATGTTGGGATGATCCTCCTAATCAGGATTGAGTCTCGGCTTCACACACCCATGTATTTCCTCCTCGTTAACCTGTCCTTTGTGGACGTTTGTTATTCATCCACCATCACCCTGAAGATGCTGGTAGACTTATTGTCAGAGAAGAAAACCATCTCCCTTGCTGGCTGCTTCCTGCAGATGTATTTCTTCATCACCTTGGCCACGACTGAGTGCATCCTCTTTGGGTTAATGGCCTATGACCGCTGTGTGGCCATATGTAACCCTCTGCTTTACTCCTTGGTCATGTCCGGGACAGTCTGCCTTCAAATGGCAGCAGGGGCTTTTGCAGCAGGATTGTTGAACTCCATGGTTAGCACCAGTTATGTAAGCGGCTTGCCATTCTGCAGCTCCAATGTCATCCACCACTTCTTCTGTGACAGCCCTCCGCTTTTTAAGCTCTCATGCTCTGACACACGCCTGAATGAAAGTGTCATTTCCACTTTTGCTGGTGTGAATATGGTCGGGGCTCTGCTGGTCATCCTCACCTCCTACTCCTACATTCTCTTCTCCATCTTTCGGATGCATTCAGAGGAGGGGAGACGCAAAGCATTCTCCACATGTGCCTCTCACCTGACAGCTGTAATTCTGTTCTATTCCACCTCCATCTACACTTATCTGAGACCCAGTTCCAGCTACTCCCTGAACCAGGACAAAGTGGCTTCTGTGTTCTACACAGTGGTGATCCCCATGTTGAATCCTCTGATCTATAGCCTCAGGAATAAGGAAGTAAATAAGGCTTTATGGATTGTAATTACCAGGAAAAGGATCCCTTCATTTCTGTGATTGTTTGGTTAATTTTCCAAACTAAATAGAGTAGTTAATGAACTTTCAAAAAATGGTTCAAGTCTACAGTTTTTTATTAGAATGGTTTTTTTGTTCTTTTCTGATTAATCATGTTCTGTAATACTCAAGTATATGTATCCAATTAGGTATAAGGTAAATTACCAAACCTATATAAGACAATAGAACTTTAATCATTCTATACTTTCACTGGGTCCTCAGAAATAGGGCTTATTTGTAATGAAATCTTAGTTAGGGAACAAAAGAGATTAAGTGTTTAGAGACAAAAGTCGCAATATCACATGAAACCAGCATATAGAATATTGGTAACTGTCCATTTATTTTTTTCTCATGCATTCTTTTTCACCATTTATGATTTGTAAGAGATTATTATGTATTACAGACGTCAAAAGTGCTTTAAATTTAAAATAGATTTCCATTTTAATTTATTAAATTACCTGCTGGGGAGATATTTAAATCAAATTTCAGGACTATAGTTTTAATTGCAACTGTAAACCTCCCACCTTTTATTTCCCTTATCCCTCCCGTACACATACTTTCCCAAAGGATAAGTGTGAGATTGTGCAACTCATGCAATCAAGAATACTGCTGTCTGCTTAGCATGTACCAATAGCAACAGTTCTCCTTCTATTCCCTTCCCTTCTCCTTAAAAAGTTCCAATTCTTCTCTCACTTTCTCTCTTCCAGACCGACACACACATGCAAAGCAGCCTGCACACACATTCATCTGCTGCAGAGAGTTTAATCAGTGCTTTTTTCCAAAAGAGATAGATTAATGTTCAATGGATTAATCCAACATACATAATTTACAATAGGTTCTTGGATTTCCTGCATATAGAAATCTTCTATAGATTGTCAATAAAAATCTATTAAAATTAATCTTGACATTAAAGCTAAGCATTATTAATATGGAGGTAGACAAGGAGTTGGCTTAGTAGAACTCTGGAGGAAACTGAGTGGAGGCCAGGGCTTTCTAAGAAGATAGCCACACTTATAGCTTTTGGAGGGAAATTCCCCATGGCCCTTCTCTTACCCTTGCTGCTGAGGGTGCGCCTGGTAGAAGTTGTGATGTTCAAGTCGTCTGAGATGTGGCATAACTGACCTCATGGCCTGTCAAAAAGAGGTCATCCAGCTTGACCATCCAATGCTTTTAATGGTTTACATAGGTGACTGTTGCCAGATGAAAGTTCATGAAGGCATTGGTTGTATGTGCACCTGTGGGCCCTGCTCTCATCCCCCCAGGTCCACAGTGGTTACTTGACCCTAGAGGCTCTGAGGTAGAATGAGCAGGCTGTTCTCAGACATGGTTCATTCTTTCACTGAGTGGCTCGCCTACCTTCTTCTTCACCAACTGGAGGCTCTTTGGCTGGATTCTTTCTGCTTTCCCTGTCTCATGTATTTAATGGAATCGTATATAGGACCAAGATATTTCACAAGTAAATAATAATATTATGTTCTTTCAATTAAATGCTTTAATTTCCAGTAAAACTTAGGAATACAAACAATGTTTAGGAGATGAAATCTATTTATTCTGAGATTGGGTTTTTTGGATATATCACATTTTTAAGCCATATTCTCTGCTCTCTAATTCAGCTCTCCTACATCTAATTAATCTAATTTATAAAGTCTACAAATATGTCCAACTTTGATGGAAATAGCGTTTCTTTTTAATTCATTGAATATATGCTTGTTATGTAAATTTTGATTATTTATTTAACCTGTCATTATTTGTAAATATATTTTTAAATTATCATATTGTATTGCTTATTATTCAATGAATTTATGTGAAAAATGTTTCAAATATATTTTTTAATTTCTTTAATTCAAATGAAAGTTAAATTGCAGAAGCATTGAGACTTCTAATTATTCTATGGAGTGTGATTTTTATCATTCTCTTCTTTCTTTAGAATCTGACAATATTTATTAAATCCTCCTCTATGAATGTAATATTGTTTTTGCCTCTTTGCTATACTATCTATATTGCTTTCTGTTTTTCTAATTTTACCAGTCTTTTATTTCACTCGAATGTTTAGTGTTATCATATCCCCCAAATATACACATATCAACCAATGTTTTGCCTTATTCAGGCTTTTTGAGTAATTTATTTATTAAAATTAGTGAGGGAAGTTTGAAATGTAAGTCTTTAGGTTGTGTTTTAGTCACTATCTTCATTAGTGTTTAGATGAGGTCAACTAGAGAATAGCTTACCAAAACCTGTGAATGTCACAAAGGTGGAAAATAAGCAAACAATTTGGAAGGAGTGAAAGAATCAGTATTCAAGAATCCTAATAAAAATAAAAATTAAAAATAAGCAACCAAAACAAGAAAAAGTTGATGTTACTAATAGATGGAGTCCTGCATTTAGGCAGAAGAAAATGTGTACAGTTTTATATTAATATAGAAAAATAATTTTGGATTTAATTTGTTAAACTAACATGGACAATGTAACTTTCATGAATCTATTAAAAATGAGAAGTCCTACATCTTGTAAACAGTAATTAGATACAGGCTAGTGCCAAGATTAAGTAAAGTGATAATCCCATTTAACTCCCACTGGTCAAATAAAATCAAAGATAGTGTATTAACTCATAGTCAGCACATTTCAAAGGACAGAGATAAACTATATTATGTCAAGAAGGTAATATTTAAATGGCTGGGTGGATGGGCAACAAATCAAATATAAAATAGTTGAATTGATGTGAGAATATATAATCTGTAGAAGAGGAATGTACAAAGAAATTTATTGAAAATATATAGCTGTAGTAAAATATATAGCTTTATTGAAACAAATAGCTTTATTGAAAATATATAGAAGACATGTCACATAGAATGTGTGGCATCAGAAAGTAGAAATGTGGTCATTTGTTGCTAAACTTAGATATAATTTACTACTTTGGCTCGGAAATTGGCATGTACTATTTTTAAGATTTTCTTTAAATTTTGTGATTATAATCCTGCTGTGAAAATGTTGTGTATATCCAGGTACCATCCCTAAGTTTCTGAAGAGTCCTTATGTTATTTCAGACACTTAACAAAAATTATCACCCCCAGATTTGTTACTAAAGAAGGAGATGATGAATATTGACCAAGGAATTTCGAGGTTTTGTAAACAGGAGATCCACTCGGTGAAGATCTATGTCCAAAAAATCTGAGTTTCCAAATTGGGCTCCAAACCCTCAACCTCCTGAAACTGTATGATCATTTTAACTTTGTGTTGTAAAACAAATAAAATAAACGAAATATAATTTATTAGCTCAGTTTGTGTGGAGGGTGTGTCAGATTCATTTATATACTGGTAAGTGAAACAGAAAGATAAAAAAATTTACGGACATAGAGGATATGTAAATAGGTTTATTTAACTTGAAAACAGAATAAGCAGCATAAAAATGTGAAATAAAGGTTGAGATTTCATTTTACAAATCCTAAAATTCTCATGCCTAAATCATGTGTTACAGAAGAAGACTGTGTGTCAGAATCATCTCAAATGCTAGACTTGGTGAGAGTCAGTCAAAAGGAACAAACAACATACATAAAGAGCAAAGGATATATATATATATGATTGTAATACACAGCTTTATCCTAGAAAGTAATGCTAAATAGAGACAATTAACATGGGCTCATAAAATGATGTCAACAGAGATCAGAAGCAAAGAGACAACAAAGTTCTATTTTTAAATGGGCCATTGCCAGTACTTTTTTTCCAAAATGTAAACAAAATTGCAAAATGCACTGTTTTCTTATTTCTTAATTTTGATTTTTGCCTTTAAAAATGCAGGTATTACATTTTTCCCCTGAGGCTAAGTCTGTATAACTTCCTAGAAACTATATGAAGTAGCTTTTTACTATTGACCTGTTCAGATGAACATAACGTAATTGATATGACAAAAAACACATGGGATTTTAAAGACGCTGACATTCTACTGAGAACCTTAATACTAAAGTCTGAGTCACTGAGAGTAGACTCTGTCCAAGAGGTTGTTTCCAGTATACAAATCACATCTCACTAACATCTTGTGATCTATCTCTCCCTCAATTTCACTTTCTCTTTTCAAAAGTACAGGCTGTGATTCCATTCTCTTCATACATCGTCCATTTCTTTATAGCATGACTCAGCCCACTCTTTGCCTGGATTCAAATTAATTTCTGATGTTGCATTGATGGATTTGTAGAGTAAGGAAAAAAATACCAGTACCAGTAACAATTCGCATAATTCTACTTACTTTGAGAGTTGTAATTTGCTAAAATGTTTTAAAAGAAACTGTGCCTTAATTAGTATCCAACTACATTGAGCTTAATTATGCACTAAACAATGTAAACACCATTATAGCTAAGTAATCTCAAACAAGAAGAGCAAAATTGGAGGCATCGCACTTCCTGATTTCAAACTATATTACAGTGGCACAGTAATCAAAATAGTATGGCATTGGTTTGCAAACAGATACATAAATCAAGAGAAAAGAATAAAGAGCCCAGAATTAAACCCACTCATATATGGTCAACCAATTTTCAACAAAGGCATGAAAAATACACAATGGGGAAAATCTTTTCAATAAATGGTGTTGGGAAAACTGGATATCCACAGGCAAAAGAATGAAATTGGACCTCTATCTTATATCATACACAAAAATTCAACTCAAATTAAAAATTAGTAGCTTGACAACAATGATGACTGAAAACCAGCAGCCTTGCAGACACTGGATTGTGTGGACTGGGTTTGGAGCTCCTACGGATGTTCCACCCTCAGAGCAATCGTTAATACATTCTACAAAATGTAAGGATAATACAGGCTTTTATATTGTATCATAATTCAACAAAAATACTGTAATAGCAATGAAAGGTCCTATCTACATGGATATTAAAAATTTACGAAAATAGCATGCCCAAAAGGAGAATATAAACTGTATACAGGATACTATAACATACAAAAGAGCTCTACATGCTGAAAGTGATGTAGTTGCTGAAAAAGTCATTAAAGAAGTTCGTGCCCTGTTAATATTAACGAAGACATAGTTAAAGTAAATTACTTAAGATTTTGCCTTAAATAATTAAAAAGTATGAAGAAGAAACTATGTGAAGAGCAGCACAAATGAATTATAAATAAAAAAAAACAAAGAAATGGATGAAATTTCTTAAGATTATACATTTTCTGTTATTCCATGCACTCAGAGTGTGTCGAGGCAACTTGATTCTATTGGAGACTTCGAAATGTTTCAAGAGGAGTTGATGCACCAGATAAACAGTACAAGAAGGGATTAGGCAGATGGACTAAAACATATATGCTCAAAAACTATCCAACTCACATTTTCTGCTCCAGCCTCCTCATACCACTTCCCTGTTACTATTCTGTGGTAACTGCTCTCAATGAAAATGTAATTGTCATTGTCACTGGTGCCACCTCAATGTTCAGAAGAGAGTAGGATGACCCTGACACTTCAGGGTTCAGATGACAACAGTTTCACAAGTTACTTCATATATACAGCTAATGTCAGCATCTAATTATATGCTTGTTTTCACTGAGGCTATGCATTGGAGAGACATGTGATAGCTAGATTTCTAACAACAAATTGCAGAAATACAAAAGAAACCCACCTAATCAAGATAGTGGGATAAAATGCAAGCATAATAGGGTGTCTCATAGCACCCACAGAAGCTGCAAGACACTGAATCCAGTATCTGTATCCAGGAAACAATTTGAAACAAGGACTCTTATTCCTTATGTCATTTCTGCTAACGATTGCACATCTGCTTAGTTCTCCTCTATGTCCCTGAAGTCTGAGTTCTACCCTTCCTCCAATCAATATAAAGGGAGGTATGGCCAACAATTCCCAAGTTTAAAAAAATTTATAACTACAAACAGGAGAATGACTTTCACTTGATTCTTATTCAGACAGTGGCAGGAAATGGTTCTGGTTGAACCTTTTGTTAGAACATCCACTGATGAACCAATTAACTGTGGCCAAGTGTGTGCATTCTTGTGGTATATAATGATCATATGAAATGTAAGGGATGAGACTGAGGAAAGTTCTTAGATAATTTATGCAGATGGGAGTAAAAAAGCAACGGATCTGTACTACTTAGGTTAAACTAAGATGAAGAATAGGAACCTTCTATGATTCTAAGATCTGAGGGCTATAAAGAAGAATAATCTAGGACAGGATCCCAGATTTAGTGTGAGGCTCAACTCTACACAACTATTCAGGGACAAATGACTTTGACATTTTCCACTGGTGTCTTCAATGGTTGCTGTGATAATTCACT